>NC_081347.1:26161331-26256574 GCF_029784015.1 Lycium ferocissimum | reverse complement strand
TCCTTTTTTGTATGCCCCCGCTTCGAAATTTCTCTTTCTAACCTTTTTCACTCCATTTTCACGACTTGCCCCCGAATCACGTTAAACACCTGCAACATGTCACAAACACATCAAAACGACCTAGACTCGCTCAAAAACAAGTAAAACTTATAGCCGAAAAGTATCGAATGTGCCATAATTTCACGGCACATCAGGTTGAATGGTTGTGGTCGGCTTACTGCCTCTTTAGAGGTAGTGCCATCACGGCTTGGTAAATTAGGTCGTGGTAACTTGGTATCATAGCTTTAGGGTAATCGATCTCACAACTATAAGAACAATGTCTAGCAGAGTCTTGAAAATCGGTATGATGAGCTCCGTACCTATCTTCGAGAGGAAATAGGACATTTAGGAAAACTCTTATCTTTTATTCCTTATCTTGCGGGCTTGATTCTATTTGATACTAAGAGTTTTCTTGTTTCATTCTCTCACAGATGGTGAGGACACAATCAACCGCAGTTGGAGACTAGGAGCCCACACCTATACCCTCCGCCACTGTTGCTCATGCGAGAGGCAGAGGACGTGGTAAAGGGTGAGGTAGGGCTAGAGCCCACATTGCTACACCAGCTAGAGGCCGAGCACCAATGCCATTCGGTGCTCGTGCTAGAGATGTGTGACCCGCACCCGCAGGAGATCCGAAGGAGGAGCATGTCTGCTGCATGGGCTGACATGCCTGCACTAGCTGTATTCATTGCACTCCTGTTCTTCCGGACACTTTAGTGCATATGTTGAGCTTCTTTAAGGGTATGGCCCAGACAAGCATACTATCGGCTACTCCGGAGGGTTCCCAGACTAGAGTTGGAGCCCAGACTGCTGATCCGATAGTTATTGCAGGATTTAGGACCCCGTGAGGCACACCGCTGTTGCTGTGCTCCTCGCCTTTAGGGTTTACTAGTTGACTCGGAGTGCTATCCCCACTGCTAAGCCCACTGTGACCTTTGAAGAGAAGAAGATGTGGGATAGGTTCGAGAAGATGAAGCCACCATAGTATGATGTGCTTCATGATGACGATGCGTATGAGTTTTTGGTTAGTTGCCATGAACGTCTGCATAATTTGGGGCTGGTTGAGTCCAACGCAGTTGATTTTATGGCATTTTAGATGGTTGACCCCGCCTGCCAAAGGTGTAGGATTTTACGAGCCTAGCCGCCCGAGCCCCCACTTACTCAGCCGAGTTTCGGGCATATTTCTCGGAGAAGTTGGGTTCCCGTAGCTCCGAGGGATGAGAGAGGCGGAGCGAGCAGTTGGAGCAGCATGGGATGTCTGTAATTGAGAATAGGATAATGTTCCACTCCTTGTCTCGCCATGCTTTGACTATTTTGCCAGATGAGACAGAGAGAATTAGGAAGTTTGTTGGGGGTTGGTCGTATCACCTTCGAGTTGCAGTGACACATGTGGCAACTTCGGGAGGTACTTTTCAGACAGTGGTGGATGCCGCTTAGGAGTGTTGAGTCTATTAGGCTTCAGGAGTTTGGGGATAGACCGGGAAAAAAGCCCCGCAGCTATGGAAGTTATGCAGGTACCTCATCTAGAGTAGGAGTCACAATGGTAGGGGTTATCATCCTCACTTTAGTAGACCAGTTCACCCAATGACTCAGAGTTCAACAGGTAGTTCTTTGAGTTGTGGTGCTCATGGTTCAGGGCACGATTCTCAGGGTTCTTATTCCTGATCTGGAGGTTGATGTGGTCATTCTAGTTATTCCGGTTCATCTCAGCAGCATATGGCACGCCGGGGATGTTTTGAATGTGGTGATTTAGGGCATTTTGCCAGGGAGTGGCCTTGACTTAGACAAGGTGGTTCACACTCAAGTTCTCAGATTGTTGCACCTAGGCCAATGGCACAATCAACTGTGGCGCGGTGCACGTAACGGGCAGGTGGTTCCTATTCGGGCAGAGGTGGTACTCGCAGCCGTGGTGGTGGTCGCGGAGGTTCTCAAGCGAGGGTGGCCGTGCCTGCTATGCATTTCCCGGTGCAGACCGCAGACAGTGCTTCGACGCCGTCATCATACGTACTATTTCAGTTTGTCATCGATCGTTTATAGCATTATTTGACCTAGTCTCTACATACTCTTATGTGTTTACTTAATTTTCCTTGGGTTTAGATATGCTAGGTGAGTCGCTTGATTTCCATGTTTGTATTTTTATTATTGGGGATTTTGTAGTGGTGCATTGGGTGTATAGATCTTGTATGGTTGATGGGGTATGACACTTGGGCTGATTTGATGATTTTAGACATGGTAGATTTTCACATCATTCTTGGTATGAACTGGTTATCCCCTTATTATACAATCTTGGACTGTCATTCCAAGATGGTCACCTTAGCTATGCCAGGAGTCCCTAAGTTAGAGTGGGAGGGTAAGACCAGTCATGCACCGAAGAAAGTGATATCGTTCATTAAGGCTCGTCGAATGGTTGAGAAGGGGTGCTTAGCTTATTTGGCCTACGTTTAAGATACTAGTGCCGATATTCCTCCACTTGAGTCAACACCAGTTGTGAAGGAATTTCTCGAGGTGTCTCTGAAAAATTTATCGGGTGTTCCACCGGATCGCAACATTGATTTCTGCATTGATTTAGAGCTGGGCACCAAGCCCATTTCTATTCCTCCATATCATATGGCACCAGCAGAGTTGAAAGAGCTGAAAGAAGAGTTGCGGCACATGTTGAGTAAGGGGTTCATTAGACCTAGTGTTTCCTCTTGGGGTGCTTCGGTGTTGTTTATGAAGAAGAAGGATGGTTCTATGCGTATGTGTATGGACTATCGGCAATTGAACAAATTCACCATCAAGAACAAGTATTCCATTCCTTGGATTGATGATTTATTTGATCAGCTTCAAGGTGCATCGGCCTTTTTCTAAGATTGATTTGAGGTTCGGTTATCACCACTTGAATATTAGGGTGGAGGATATCCGTAAGACGACTTTCAGGACCCGTTATGGCTATTATGAGTTTCTAGTGATGTCGTTTGGGCTGCCTAGTGCCCCACAGCTTTCATGGATTTGATGAACAGTGTTTATAGACCGTACTTGGATTCATTCGTGATCGTCTTTATCAATGATATTTGATATACTCTCGTAGTAGAGCGTAGCATGAGCATCATTTGAGGATCGTGCTTGGGATTCTTAAGAAAAAGCTATTACATGCTAAGTTTTTTAAGTGTGAGTTTTGACTCGACTCTGTGGCATTCTTGGGTCATATAGTGACCAAGGATGGTATTATGGTGGATCTCAAGAAGATTAAGGCAGTTCGTGATTGTGTCAGGCCTACTTCGGCAATTAATATTCAGAGTTTTGTTGGCCTCGCTAGTTACTATCGGCGTTTTGTAGAGGGATTTTCATCTATTGCATCTCCTTTGACCAGATTTACCTAGAAGAATATACCCTTTTAGTGGTCGGATGAGTACGAGGCGAGCTTTCAAAAGCTCAAGATTTTATTGACTACAGCTCCGATTTTGACTATTCCCGTGGATGGAGAGGGCTTTACCGTGTATTGTGATGCCTCATGGATTGGCCTTGGTTGTGTTTTGATGCAGAATAAGAAAGTAATTGCTCATGCTTAAAGACAGTTGAAGGTGCATAAGAAGAACTACCCCACTCATGATCTGGAGTTAGTGGCGCTAGTATTTGCATTGAAGATTTGGAGGCACTATCTCTATGGTGTGCATTGTGATGTATTTACTGATCAACAGAGTCTTCAACATATTTTCAATCAGAGGATCTCAAGTTGAGACAACGGAGATAGTTAGAGATGCTCAAGGATTATGATATGACGATCCTTTATCATCCGGACAAGGCCAATGTAGTGGCAGATGCCTTGAGTCGCAAGGCAGTGAGTATGGGTAGCCTTGCATCGTTGCAGGTTGGGGAGCGACCTTTGGATATGGTTGTTCAGGCTTTGGAAAATAGTATAGTGAGGCTTGATATTTTGGAACCTAGCAAGGTTCTAGTTTGTGTAGAGGGACGTCCGACTTTATTAGAGCAGATTAGAGCCCAACAGTTTGAGGATGCAAAATTGTGAAAAATTCAAGATAAGGTGTTGAAAGGAAAAGGAAGGGAGGCCATTCTTGATGTTGAGGGGGTTTTGAGGGTCAAGGGTCACATATGTGTTCCCCAGGTGGGTGACTTGACTAGATTGATCATGGAGGAGGCTCACAGTTCGAGATACGCTATTCATCCGGGAGCTACAAAGATGTATCGATGTTTGAATTATCAACAAGTGAAGTATGAGCACCAAAAGGTGGGTGGAATTACTCAGATGATGCCTATACCTGAGTGAAAATGGGAGCATATTGACATGGATTTCATGGTAGGGTTACTACAGACTTCGGGGAAGTTTGATGCGATTTGGTCATTGTGGACCATTTGACTAAGTCGGCTCATTTTGTACCGGTTCAGACTACCTACAATTTAGAGAAGTTGGCCAGAATCTACATCTGAGAGATAGTTCGTTTGCATGGTATACCTATTTCTATCATTTCGGATCGAGGCACTCAGTTTACATCCCATTTCTGGCGATCCATGCAGAAGGAGTTGGGTACGCGAGTGGATCTTAGTACAACATTTTACCCTCAGACCGATGGTCAGTTCGAGCGTACTATTCAGGTTCTTAAGGATATGTTGCGGGCCTGTGTGATTGATTTTAGTGGTCATTGGGACTAGTTCTTGCCTTTGGCAGAGTTTGCTTACAACAACAGTTATTACTCGAGCACTGAGATGGACCCATTAGAGGCATTTTATGGTGGGAGGTGTCGTTCACCAGTAGGTTGGTTTGATGCATTTGAGGTGAGGCCCTAGGGTACACACCTATTGCGGGATTCTTTGGACAAGATCAAGTCAATTGAGGAGAGACTTCTCATAGCTCAGAGTAGACAGAAAAGTTATGCAGATAAGAAGGTTCGTGACTTGGAGTTCATGGTGGGAAAGTGAGTTCTGTTAAAGGTTTCACCCATGAAAGGTGTGATGAGGTTTGGGAAGAAGGCCAAGTTGAGCCCCAGGTACATTGGTACATTTGATATTGTTCAGCGTATTGGTAAGGTAGCCTATGAGTTGGCTTTGCCTCCTGGTTTGTCGGGTGTTCACCTTGTGTTTCATATTTCCATGCTCAAGAAGTACCATTCCGATGGTTCTCATGTGATTCAGTGGGATTCGGTGTTTCTTGATCAGAACATGATTTTTGACGAGGAGCCAGTTGCTATTTTAGATAGACAGATCTAGGAATTGAGGTCCAAAGAGATTGCTTCTGTAAAGGTTCAATGGAGGCATCATCCGGTCAAGAAAGCTATTTGGGAGACCGAGTCGGATATGTGGAGTAGATACCCACCGCTTTTTGGTGATTCCGGTATTTCCTCTCTCTTTTATGTTCGAGGACGAATATGTGTTTAAATAGTGGATGATGTAACAGCCTGCTTGGTCATTTTGGGTGTTTTGCCTATTTTACCATTATTGACCCTTCCCTTAGCTTCTTTATTATGGTATATTTGACTTGTGGTGATGGGTGGTGTGATTCCCGAGGCATCCGGATGAGATTTAGGTGAGAACATGGGATTTTTGGAAATTCATAAGTGTTTGGTTGACCAAAGTCAACATCGAGGGTTGTAACGGTTCGCATTTTTCGCGGGCGGGGTTAGCGCTCGGAAAAAGCTACTTCGAAATCATTGGTGCTCTTTCGGACTTTGTTTTAAAAGAATCGCCACCTAATTTTTAGGAAATTAGGAAAACTAATTTTGAAGGGTTTATTCATTCGTCGCGAAAAATCCTTCGTAATTCAAAGTTCTAGGTAAGGGTTCTGGTGATCCCCTAGGGAAAGTGTTAGGCACCCTAGTATTAAGGATCCGTACTATACGGTTGCCGTTCGAATACCAATGTGTGGGTATTTGCATGAACTGTTTATTTAGTGTAAATTCCCGTAAAATCTATCTTTTATTTGCATATCAAATTCTTTTCTTGAAAAATTTGAGTGTAATTCCCTTATATATAGGCTATTTTTTAGGCTGAATCTATCATATATAAAGAATATGTTTCCTCTTATATATGAGGATAAATAATCTTTTGCGAAGAGGAAAATGTGTTATAATGAAGTATATATGTTTTAGTTCATGCTTTCCTCCACACTTGGTTCGGGTCAAACGCATATGCACGCTAAGAACCTCTCACCTATTACTTCTATTAAAGGACGTGTTTAGTATATTTGAAAGAGATTATTTAATTCGGCATTGGACTGCAAAACAAGTTGAATTGATAAAGGATAATCACCTACTATATATTAAGAAGGGCTCAAGATTAACTTTGAAATTAAAAACCTGGTCTCATAGCAGTTTAGTGGGCCGTGGCCCAAAATTCGATTTTTGTTGGTTTGAAATTTATCAAAAACTCATGCCAGTTTTTCAAGAGCAAGACACAATATACTCTTTGATTTGTTTTTGAGTTTACCGTGATACCAAAAATTTTATTACTATTTATTGTAAACAGGATTTATTATGAAAAGAGCCGTGTCCCTTTTAATGCTAAGTGAAGATTTTGACGACTAATTTTGATAAACAAAAACCATTTAGGTGCTAACCTCTACCCGAGTTTCCAAATTTGATTTGTTTCTTTATAGGAAAAACATCTATTTTGTTTTCTGTTTTAGAAATTCTTTTTGAAAGTGAGAAAATAAAATAGGTTTTTGGAAATTCGCCAAAGGGGCCAAAAGTCCAACTAAACGACTTAAGTACCGTTTGCCTAAAACGTCTAGTTCCAACCATTTGGTTTCCAATAATGTTGTGAGTTTTACAAATACAAATGAAGATAAACATATCATATCACAAGAATAAAAAAAACTTGGGGTGTACCAAGCCCCTTAACCATTTTCACCCATGGTTGGGCCTTCATAGACATGTATATTAGCTTCCCTTTTTTTCTCGTACTCGGCAGAATTTGAAAGAATTGTCCTATTGGACCTTAGGCCCAATAGGGAGGCTCTATCCCCGACCCAAGTGGCTATACAAAGAGTAAGATGAGGGGGGCGGGGGGAGGAAAAGAAAAGGAAATAGGTTAGACTGAATCCTATGAAAATTCACATAATATACATGGAAAATATACACATATAATAATAACATTGAGATAAAATAGCCAAGCTGCCCTAGCATGATATTTTCCATGATGCATTTTAGCGATGTGTGGGCTGAGTATATTGGAGTGGTATTAGGGTGGTTGCCACCCTCCTTGTTCCCAGTATCGCGCAAAATCCAAGGGATTTCATCGAACCCCAGGCATGGCTGGCACCGGGGGAAGGTTTGGCCAACCCTAGTTGGTCCTCAACATTACCACAATCAAGCACAAGTGCATAGTTAGGGTCCAATATCATTGGACAGTTTTAGCCTTCATCCCAAGATAGAATGCAAACATGACTCTTAAGAGAAAAGACACTACTTCACTTCTACATTCATTACTGCCATTTAATCACACCAAGGAAACAAGAGCATGTTCATCACACTATGTATTGCACTTCGGCTAAGAGTGGTTTATGCCAAGTAAACTTATCAGTTCCTATATATATATAATGTACAGTTATAGCAAACATCAATATGAAATTCAGTTACAAACTGCATCTGTATAGTGAACCAAACAGATCCTAGTAAATAAGGAAATGTATCCTAAATCATAGTCTACAAAGGCCAAGCATAGACTGAGCAGACAGATACCATCATAAGAGAGGGACTAATTTTAATCCAAGCTTAAAATACATGAATCATGGCAGATAGGTAGGTGAACCCCAGGTACCAGTTGGACCCCACAAGATGAAGACATCAAGCAAGAATATGCAAGCTACACTTATAACATAAAGGGATATGCATAAAATCATTTGTCTCTTTGGGTGATGTTCCTTTTAAAAGAAAACTACATGATCTTCAACAATCTTAATAACCCTGTTTCAGTTTCAAATCCCTGTTTATGCAAGTTCCCTATTTCTTTTTAAGTTCTTACCTTGGCATTCAGTTCAATCATGTACAGGAGCTCCCAGATTCACCAATAAGCCTTTATTAAACCACTGATTAATGCATGCCTGATTTAGCTTATTCTTTTAGGTCCTAGCAGTAAGTCTACATGATTTTGGAAGGATGTGTTCAGTCAACATGCACCACCATGGGCTCAGGAAAATGCCATGGTGCCTTTTATACAAAGGGAAGATGTGGTGGATCCAACAATGCCATGATCACCCCTCCTTTAGATCCCCTCTCAAAGCACCTTTTTTGAAAAGACTCTTCCTGGCCATGGGGTTTTAGTTTACCTTCAACCCTCTCCAGTTATAAAGGCTATTTGCTACCAAGAATTTTATTTACAGCCAAGTGTCTTAACAAGTTTAACTACAAGGATGTGTAAATGGATAGGATCATTTAGGCTAGAATTATGATCATTTCAACACTAGAAGCTAGCAAAGTCCATGCAGGGTCACCACACAAGTCAAATGTCATCAACAAGTTTCTTAAGTCACTTTACAAAATTACCCTAGACCAGCCTAGGAGTTTAACAATGTTATGTCATATCACAAGCCTCATCTAGGCAGGCCATAGGGAGTGTATAGGAGACAGTCAAGGAGATAAAGGCAACCAAAACATATTGACAGGGAATTAAAGATCAATCCTAGACATAAATTACTCAAGTAGCAGACAGTAGGTAATTACCATTTTTAACTTAAGCTGGTTATATTCCAACAGAACCTGTGCAAAGCATTTCATGTTTTAACAACACAGGCCAAAGGAGGGGCAATTTGATCTTAATTATGGGATAACTACTTTCTTTTAAGAAAAAAAAAACATTCAGAGCCTCTAAGTGGAGCACAAAGGGGACTCAGACAAAGATTTTGCCAGGTGGCCATGAACCAACATTCCTATTTAGTAATGATCTTCCATTTCCCCTAACAAGAACAAATCCTTAAGCTTTCAAATACAATCAAGACTCACAGAAGAGGAAAATAAAAGGAAGAGGAGAGATATGCATTAACTGGCAAGTGAAGCACATTTCTGAAACTGTCAAACAATTGCAAAGAAACCAAGTGACACTTCATGAACAGGCCACATGGCAGACACTTTAGGTTTCTAGTCCAATTCTTAAAAGACTAGTTAATTAGCAAAAGATTGACTTACCCCCCCCCCCTCCCCTTTGCTAACCTAATCTCTAGACAGAATCCTCCTTAACCTACACATGGTTCAATCTAGTGTAAGTAGTCTCACCTTCTTTTTCCCTGGTCATGTTTTAACAAGTTGAACTAGCAGGATAATGGCGCTTTATGAAACTAATGATTCATTATTAGTCTAGCCTTTTCTTCCCTCCGCACAGTCTTGTTTCAACGCTCTCCTAGACTTATTTGTTTCAACACTCTCCTAGACTCTCTCATTAAGGTTCTATCCCTGTTTTGCCTATTCAAACCTCTATTTTAATAGTGATCAGCTACTGAGACATAACAACTTATCACTCTCATTAGTCAGGTCTGATCAAGAAACCACAATCAAATAAAACTCCAAAACACATCAACCTCCCATCAAGGGAAAAGAAGAGCACATACTAAACTGTTAGTCTTGTTTTAATTTAATCTTGCTTTTACAAATGAAATAGTGAGCCACGTTGATCCTCAGAAAAGGAAGGGGGTTCCTTATTTAGTAAAGAAAAATGAATTCTTGATCTATCTGTGTCTCTAATCTCTTTTCATCTTATTTACCAAGATTAATACAATTATTGCACATTCATAAAGTTAACCAGCTAACAGGAAGTAAGAACAAATCACATAGAAGATCAATTTAAGATACTGACACAGCAAGGTAGCATCAAACATTGGAAGACCCAACACATTTGCACACACACTCTTTTGGGCATAGTTTTAAAAGGATTTTTCACTCAAGCATGATAAGATAGGAAGAGAGTAGCCTTACTTTGTAAAGAAATATCACAAATCAAACTGGTGACAGTCTTAGATATGTTCAATAAGGAAAATCAAGAGGTCCTCAAACATAACTAAAACAAAATACTTAAGTCATGAATTCCTTTTGGAGACAGGTATTATCACATCATGATGAAAATATCACAATGCTGATCCCACAAACATGTCATAATTACTTTCTAACACTAAGCAGTGTCCCTCAAACAGTCATAAAAAACAAATTAATATCCTAAGCAACTTTACAACAACCTAGCTATTTTCCGATTAAATCAGACCCTCTTGTTTCCACATATACATATTAATAGTGTATAGTTGACCCTTATCAAAACTCAAGGTCACACAGGCCATTTCCAGATACCCAACAACCTCAAACACCTTTGCAAAGTTATAACATTGATATAGGGCACCCACCTTAAACCAGATAATCATGCACACATAAGTAAAGCATCATGTTTGTAAAGGATTTACTCTAAAGTTTCCTAAACAATGCCTAAATCAACAATTATACTACAAAGCCATCAACCAAGAGCATTTTAACAATACAGACTAACTAAGAATGATAAAGAACATAAAAGAGGGGCTGAGTATTACCTTTTTTTTGATGCAGCCCTTGTCAAGAATGGATTCGCAAGCTCCTTGTGCTTCTAACCCAAACTCAACCATAACAAAGGAGGAAAAGTAAATAAATTTTCGACTAAGGGACTCAAACCAGACGAAGAGGTTTACTTTTGAGTCTAAAAATTATACTTTGCTTAAATTTCAAATTTTTAACTCAAAATTCTAGCTTTCTTTGATTTTTTCGAATTCTAAAAACTTGTTTTTGTTTGAAGGTTGGGGTTCTATAAACCGATGTGGGATGAACTAGTTTTGTTCAAATCATCTTTGCAAATGAAAATCTACGGTTGAAATTGACCAGATTCAAGAACGCATGGCCAGATCTGAGTATTGTTCTACTCGATCTGGCCCGTTTGTACTCAACCAATAAGAATCGAACAAAATACAACAATATGATAGCGAAAATAAAGAACAAATGCAGAAATCGTGTAATAGATTCAAAAAATTAAAAGGAAAATCAAAGATGAAAGCGACTTATACCATGTTTGGAAGGAGTAAGACGAGAATGAGGTTGAATCATTAATGCTTATCACAAAGGAGGAGTGTACAAAGGCTGTAAAGCCTTGTACTCTCTGCAGCTTTGCTATTTTTGGCATGAGAGAGAAGGCACAAAGCCTGGTGGCGTTAGGGTTTACGTATGGGGAAGGGGAAGAGGAAGAGAAAATGCTTAGGGGTCGTTTGGTTTGGGAAATGAATAAGTGAAAAGGGGTTATCCCCCCTTATCAGCTGATTTTGGGCCGGGTCAGCCCCATTGGGCTTGGACTCGGTCCAGCTGATTTGAGGAAATAAAATGGGCCCTTTTCTTGTGTATACACTTGATATTCCACATATATGTTGTGTATACTTGGTGTATAGGCTGAATATATTTAGTCATTAACCATTTATAATTAAAAATACTATTAAAGAAAGTTTAAACCATGGGCAAAAATAGGTTGCTATGTATTTTGTAATAATAAATAATAAATAAAAAAAGAGAAATGATTTTAAAAACTGGTTAAGTCATTGATGGGTCTGAAATTCAATTGGCCCAACACATTCATTTTAATTATGGCCTCTTAGCCTAAATTTTTAGAAAATTAAGACAACATATTATTTTAAACAAAATGCCGACAGGCTAATTTCTGAAAAAAATATAAGCTAATTCCTTTAAATGAAAGAACAATTAAATTAATTGTGACTAAGGCAAAACCAAGGAAAAGGGAAGGTATATATGAAAGGGCTCAGTTTTGCAATAATTATTATGCAATTAACTAACCAGCCAAATTAAATCATTAAAGGGAGACTATACTTATTTTTTGTAAAAAATCAGGAGTAGTAAAGAAAAGGCAAATAATTAATTACTTAAACTATTTAAATTATCCAAATTTCATAGGTGAAAATAAAAAGAGAAATGTTAAACAAAATAATTTTAAGTGATTAAACAAGAATAATTCAACCAAATATCTTGAAAATTATTTATTATTCTCTAAATAAAATATGATGCATGAAAAATCTTTTTATTGATTTAAAAGGAAGAAATATTGACCTACGCATTTTTTAAAAAAATCATTTAAAGTCATTAGAGATATTCAGCTTATTCACTTATTACCCGGGACCCCGAGTGATTAAAATGACTTACGGGAGGTCAAAATTAGGTGTCAACAGGGGTAAATGAGCCATTTTGAAAGTATCGTCAATTCGATTAGGTCCGGAATGTCGATTGTGACTTGGTTGAGTGGTTGGTTCGGTTCCCGGGGGACTCGGTGGTATTTTGGGCTTTTGGTTGGAAAATCTAGTTTTAGGGGATTTGGAGTTGACCACGGTCAACACCAAGCAAGGTGACCTCCTTTGGGAATTTCGAGTGCGATAGTGAGTTCGTAGCGTGTTTTATGGTTGGAACGCATATTTGGTTTGTGTCTAGGGGGTTTCGAATGAGTTTCGGGTATTGGATCGGAAGTGCGAAAACCAGATTTTTTTGGTTTTCAGTGAAGTTGATCTATCTACGCGTTCGCGAGCCTGGGTGGACCAAGAGGGTCACGTTCGTGAGCCTGGGGTTTATGTTCTCGAAGAATAAGGATGATCTGGGTGGGTTGGGCTGACCCATCGCATTTGCGTTGGATATTCACAATCGCAATGAGTGGGCGGGGTCATCCATCACGTTCACGAGTCTTTATCGCGTTCGTGAAGAGTAAAAAGGACTTGGACAGATTTAAAACTCCATTTCGGGTTTAGACCTCTCATTCACATAATTGGAGCTTGATACCTCGGTTTAAGGAGATTTTGAACGGATTTGCAAGATTCATCGAGTGGGTAACTTTCTAACCTCCTTTTTACCTTTATATCATTAATTAGTAAGGATTTCCATGTTAGAAATCATAAATTAAGGATGGGATTTGGGGGTTTATGAACCCTGAGTTACAATTTGGGGATTCTTGATTTAAGCATGATTTGATGATGGATTTGGTTCATTTTTGGGATATAAACTCCATAGATATTGGGTAAACTAATTTTGGGTTGAATTTCCTATTTTGCCCATAGTGGCTCGGAATCCTATTTTGGGTGACCTTTTGGATTCGGAACTAAAGTATAGCATTATAGGTATCTTTGGATTCATATGAATTCCTAGATTAATAATTTGACCATGTTGAACCCGATTTCGCAATGAAATTACGATTTTTGACCTTCGGGGCTTGAAACGGGGTTGACTTTCTAGACCTGAATCTTTATATGGAAATATGGGTATCAATTGACTCGTATTCAAACATATAATCCGTGTTTGAACAGATTGGGATCGTTCGGAGGCTTTACGAAAGGGCAAGGCTTCGCTGTGCTTATCAGACTCATATCCAGGTATGTTGAGACTTTTGACTTTAATTAAAGCATCGTGGTTGGTTAAAATTGGACTAATAAAAGGGGATAACGGGGTAACTAAAGGCTTCTCGATACTTGTGAGTTGTGAGATGACGAGCACCTGTATCGGGTACCGGTATCATGTGATGGTTATTTGCGTAATTTCAATTGTATAGTCTGGTCTGAATGTCATGCTTTGGTCATTAGCTGATAGCATAGATTGATTTGTGTCTGTGATTGGGATATGAGGTCCCTTATTTATTGCTTCTATGCTTATTACTAGTCTTATATGTGATTGCATGATCCCATCACTCCTAAATACTCGTTAAAAAGTGGAAAAGAAGCTAAAGATTGTAACGTTTTTGTGTAATTGGCTAAAGGTCAGACCTTTATGACTTATGTTGAGTATAGATTGAATCTTTATCGCATATCTTGGCTTCTTGATGTTGCGCATGTCATATTCATGCTTATAATTTCTCATGCGTTATATAATTGAGGATACATACGTAGGTCCGAGGGGAAATGGTTCCTGACGGAGTGATGTGTTGATATGAGCCCGAGTTGACTAGAGACAGGTAATGTGAGCCTAATACTAGCTAAGGAACCTGAAGAGAAATAATTCCGAGTGGCATATGGACATCGCGAGTCCCCATGGGTCACGTTTCATCAATGTTTGAACTTGTGTGTACCGGTGATGGAAAGGCCCTGCATTGCATAGCATTTTATCATTTCATTCATTGTTCCCTGTGATTTACTTGTCTAAATTACTTATTGACTCCTGCTATCTTGCTACGTGGCTATTTGAAATGAACTTGGACAATTAGGGGCTCCGTACACCTAGGCTTGAATTCTGGGGTTATTGACTTTATTACTATGACGGACTAATAGCGGTTTAGTATGGGAGTGGTATTCATACGGCCAACCCTCATTTTCGTTTTATCTAGGGTCGGCCGATGATATTGCTGAGAACTCGTTGTTTATTGTACTCACCCTACACTTGTTGCACCTTCTATGTGTGCAGATTCTGTTCCTAGCACGAGTGTATCTTAGGTCGTTGCCGGCCGTTGAGGAGGCCATCTGGACGATTCGGGGTGAGCCACTAGTGTGATCCATGCCACCGGATCTTCTCTATCTATATTTACTTCCTGTCTTTTATTTCTGGACAGTTTACGTATTTTCGGGATGTATTCCGAAACTTGGATTTCATTTTAGTCTGTTCTTGTATTAGTGACATCGGTCTTGGGGATTCGTAATACTTGTTCTGTATTTTCTATGTTATGAAACCTATTACAGACTTAAATTGACCTGTTTTATTATTGCGCATTGAATTCATTAATTATATTTTGGGTTAAATGCTTGTGGTCGGCTTACAGACTCTTTGGAGTTAGTGCCATCACGGCTTGGTAAATTCGGTTGTGATAATTCTCTTAGGTTGAGGTCAAAAAATTCCCATATTCCAACTCCAATTTGAGAATCTAGGCATGAAAATAAATGGATAATCTTGCAAAATGATCAAATTTGAGATAGAATCAATTACCCAACAGTGTGACGAAAATCCTCTTTTGAATTGCTCCAAAATGTGATCCCCAAAGAAAAAATGAAGAAATCACTCAAATCGCGAAATCTGCCACTTTTTATACTATAGGGACCCGCGAAAATGCGGCTTGTGTCGCAGTTGTGACCTCAACAATTGTACAATATCCATTACAAAAGCGAAGCTCCCCTACCCCAGACTCCATTCCAAATGCAACCTGCATTCCAAAAAGGGTCACCGCAAATGTGGTTGTACTAGCAAAAATAAAATGAGCAACGTCTTGATCTAATTTTTGGTTCCGAAACACATCTGAACCCCTTGGGTCCCAACTAAGTCCCAAATCGTGATACGAACTTATATGAACCTTTAAACCATGAATCTTAATCTATTTACTCAAAATGTTAACTTTGGACTACTCTAAGCATTTTAGGCTTCTAGTTCAAGTGCTCCCAAAATGCTCAGGACTTGTTCCACCCATACTCGCAAGTCATAAATCACAAACAAACTTTTGAAAAGCCTCAAATAGAGAAAAGGAGTTATAGAACTCAAAGCGGCAGGTTAGATCGTCACACATAAAGTAAGTCGTATGTATACTTTTGTACCTTTGCTGAATTTGACATGGACTAAAGGGTTATTGTCAGGAATTGAATCGGGGACAAATGTGCTAATATACAAACACCTTTTTAATACTATAAGGACTTAACTATAAGAAATAAAACCTCTAGCCCCCTATTTAATTAACTCATTCTAACAGGTATTTTAGGCTTCTAGTTCAAGTGTTCCCAAAATGCTCCCAATCTCTTTGGAACCCGTGTCATCTGTACCAGGGTGTCATAAATCCCCAACGACCTTATGAGAAGCCTCAAATAGGAAAAAAAGGATTCGGTCGAATCGTTACACGTCAACTTAGTTTGTACCTTTGTACCTTTGCGTAATTTGACATGTACTATATGGGTAATGTCAAGAACTGATTTAGGAACAAATGTGCTAATGTACACACTTTTTTAACGCTATAAGTACTTTAACTATTTGAAATAAAAACTCTACCCATCTATTTAATTAATTCATTCTAACGGGTTTGTACTTTTCCAGAGATTACATGTACAACCCTTCAACACTGACTTCCAACTTCAATTCCACTTTCTGCTGTACAACCCTTCAATGCTGACTTCCAACTTCAACTCCACTTTCTGTTGCATCCATATCAGTATGTGTATATATGCGCATATCAGTATGTATAATTATATTGCTGATGTACGGAACTATCACAATTGTGTAATGATCCCGGTCTACTTTAATTCAATAACCAAACAGAAATAAGAACAATAGCTTTTTTGGGACAATTTTCTTTATATTTATAAAACTACAAAATGGAACTTGAACAACAGATCTGAAAATGCGGAATTAAACTATACAACTAGATAGGATTGATTCTCCACTGCCATGATAATCTGAAGAAGAAGGAGAAGAAGAAGGAGAAGAAGAAGGAGCAGAAGAAGGAGGAGAAGCAGGAGGAGCAGCAGAAGGAGCAGGAGGAGGAGGAGGAGGATGAGGAGGCGGAGGAGGAGAAGAAGGAGGCGGAGAAGGAGAAGAAGGAGAAGGAGACGGAGAAGAAGAAGAAGGAGAGGGAGACGAAGACGAAGGAGAGAGAGAAGAAGAGAGAGGAGGAGAAGACGAAGAGGGAGGAGGAGGAGGAGAAGGAGGAGGAGCATGAGATGAGGAAGAAAGAGAGAAAGAGGAAGAACTCGTGAAAGAGAGAAGAAGGGAAAGAAAATGACCTTTGCTCAAATTTGATTTTCTCTCTCCTTGTCATGTTTAGTTATAACAACTTTTGGTGACGTGTCCAAATCTCAGCCCTTCGAAATCATTAAACCACTTCGCATCTCATCCGTTGGTTTTGAAAATTAGTTATAATTCCCGTATCCTTTGTAGTCGATTTCGATCCCTCATGGACACATTTTATTTATACTAATATTCCTATTACTCAGTTCATGACAAACTCCACTGCTACAAACAATCTTTGTCCTCAAGGATCAAGATCAAAATCAGGGAGCTTGGCTTTAAGGAACTGATAGTCCTCCCAAGTAGCATCTTCAGGAGGTAGGTTGGACCATTGAACTAACACCCTTACCACAACAACATTGTTCCTCCTAACCATTTGCCTCTGAAGAATAGCAACTAGTTTCACCAAGAATTGACAATCATCACTAGTACTAGGAAGAACAGTCTAAACTACCACTCTATTACCAACTTTCTTCTTGAGTAATGAGACATGGAATACCGGATGAACTCTACTTTCCTGTGGCAAGTCTAAGTGATAAGCAACACTGCCAATCTTGGCTAACACCTTGTAAGGTCTATAGTATTTAGAGCTCAATTTTAAATTCTTCCTTAAGGCAATAGATGACTGCCTATAAGGTTGTAACTTCAACTAGACCATATCTCCCACTTAAAATTCTCTTTCAGTTCTTCTCTTGTCAGCATAGTACTTCATTCTTTCTTGAGCGTTGACCAAATTATCTTACAGCAGTTGTTGCATCTGTTGTCTTCTCATTACTACATCTTCAGCTGCATGTACCATATTGTTAAGTAAGGGTCCTAATTATAGTTGAGGGGGAGAGTAACCATACAAAGCTTCAAAAGGAGTACACTGCAAACTAGTGTGGAAATTTGTGTTATACCACCACTCAGCAGCATGTAACCAGTGCTCCCAATGAGTTGGCCTACTAGCAGTCATACGTCTAAGATAATTTTCCAAACACCTATTCACCCTCTCAATTTGACCATCACTCTGAGGGTCATATGCAGTGCTATAATGCAGTTGAGTACACAACAATTTGAATAAGGACTGCCAAAAGTTGCTTAGGAACACCTTGTCCCTATCAGTAACAATTGATTCTGGAGTGCCATATAAACAATGCACTCTTTTCCAAAATACATCAGCAACAGTTGAAGTAGTGTAAGGGTAAGAAATTGCAATGAAATGAGCATATTTGGTCATCCTATCAACAACTACCAGGATAACATCCTTGTTATTAGATTTTGGTAATCCTTCAACAAAATCCATGCTAATGTGACTCCATGCTTGATTAGGAATTGGTAGGGGCTGTAGAAGTCCAGGATAAGCTACATTCTCCTCTTTACTCCTCAAACAAGCATCACAACTAGCTACATGTGTAATGACCATCTGTTTCAAACCAGGCCAGTAAAATAATTGAGTCAGTCTTCTGAGAATACCAAGTTGTCCTGAATGACCCCCCAAAGGAGAATCTTGAAAAGTGGTTATAAGTTGGTCCTAAGGCCACCATTACTCCCAATATAAATCTTTCCCTTTCTTCTTAAGATTCTAGTTGAGTAATGCCAAAAAATATACAAGAATATCATCAAAAAATACCAGAACAAATTTCCTAAGAAATGGTTGAAAAACCTGGTTCATTAGTGCTTGGAATGTTGCTAGAGCATTGGTCAGGCCAAAGGGAATGACCTTAAACTCATAATGACCGATGTGATCTGAAAGCTGTTTTGCAGACATCCTCCACTTTCATCCTGATCTGGTGATATCCAACTCTTAGATCCACCTTTGACAAGATCATAGCATCATGCAATTCATCCAGCAAATCATCCACAATAGGTATAGGATACTTATCCTTAATTGTAATGTCATTTAATCCTCTATAATCCACACAGAACCTCCAAGTACCATTCTTTTTTTTTTTTTTTTTTTTTGACAAGAAGGACTGGTGAGGAGAATGGAGATTGACTCTGTTGGATGATACCATTAGTGAGCATATCCTTGACTTGTTTTTCCAATTCATCCTTCTGGTAGTAGTTGTATCTATAGGGCCTTAGACTCACAGGTAAAGCTCCAGGTTTAAGAGGGATAGTGTGATCTAAAGCTCTAACAGGGGGCAAGGTTTTTGGTTCTGCAAACACATCAGGATACCTCTTAAGTACCTCCTGTATGGTTTCATCCACAATTTCTGGTTCTTGCTGTACTATAGAACTCATCATGAATAAATGAGCAATGAGAGCTTGACCCTTCTTTAGCATCTTGCCTATGGTTACACTAGAAATCATATTTAGTTTGCTTTCTTCAGAAATTCCATGCAACATCAGTTTATTGCCCTTTCTACCAATAGTGATGCAGTTTCTTTCATGATCAAACTTAGTGGGGTTGTGTTTTTGCATCCAATCATTCCCTAATACAATATCATACCCCCCTAAAGGAATGATAAGCAAGTTCTCCTGAAACTGTCTCCCTTGCATTTTCCACAGGAATTCCTTGCAATGTGAAGTAGTCATAACATAATTACCATCAGCTACTGTCACTCTTACTGGAGGACAGCAACTAGATTGGTAACTTGTTGTCTTAACAGTGTTCATGTCAATGAAACTATGTGTGGCACCAGAGTCTATCAACACTGTTAGTTTCCTGTTCTTAACAACACCCTTGACAAGGATAATGTTTACTCCTTAGTTGTCACCTGATAATGCATTCATGCACACAGCTTCCATAATTTCTGGATCCATTTCTCCTTTAATAATCAGATCAGTACAAGGTTGTTCCTCTATAATCTCATAAACACTTGAACCCACCTCTTTTTCCCCCAACATATCGTTTATTTGCTTCTTCTTACATTGGTGCACTGCTGCAAATTATTCACCACGCCTGAAACACAGATGATTGTTCTTCCTATATTCATAGACCTCAGGAGTGAGCCTAAACCCAGTGGGCTTGGTTGTAGTTGACACAGGTGCCTTAGCAGTTGCATAGTTAGTAAACTTAGTAGTCAGCTTAGCTAGTTCCTTAGCTTTCCTCTCAGCTACTTCTACGGCTCTTTCCTGCAGTTTAGCCTGCTCTATAGCAAGTCTGAGAGTAGAGGGTTTATGCAATTTTAGCCCAACCTTGATATCTTCCTTCAAAGCCCCAATAAAACTGGATAAAAAATGGGATTCATCTAATTGAGAATTCCTCACAAGCATCTGAGCCTTTTTGTCCTCAAATTGTGTTTAAAAACTCATCAACAGTCCCAGATTGACTCAACTTATTAAACTCCTCCACTATATCTTCCATAACTTGCTCACTAAACCTCTCAACCAACTGTTCTCGAAACTCAGCCCAGTTAACAGCTCCTCTACTTAACACTAAGGAGTGATACCATATCTCAGCTGCACCATTCAAATAAAGCGCAGCAACATCTACCTTCTGATTGTCCTAAGTTCTATACAAATTCAAGTACCTCTCACACTTACGAATCCATACCTTAGGTTCATGTCCTTCGAAATTGGCTAACTCCCACTTAGGTGGAGGTGTTTGAATGACTTATTGTAGTCTGTTTTGCCTCCCCTCCTGAGCTGGATTTGGAAAAAGTCCATCACATTGACCCCTTTGAACTGGTCTCTCCAAAGGTTGTCAACCTTTCTAAAATCAATTCTAAGGTTCCTTGAATTCCCCTTTGTGTTTGCTGAAGGGTTTGTTGACCTGTAGTCAACTTGCTTAACACTTCTTCATGTTGAGTGAGCTTAGCATCCATGGTCTGCATTTGTGTTCCTTCAGCCATAATTCAACCCACAAGCTTCAAAATTGACTGCTCTGATACCAATTGTAATGATCCCGGTCCAATTTAATTCAATAACCAAACAGAAATAAGAACAATAGCTTTTTTGGGACAATTTTCTTTGTATTTATAAAACTACAAAATGGAACTTGAACAATAGATCTGAAAATGCAGAATTAAACTATACTACTAGATAGGATTGATTCTCCATTGCCATGATAATCTGTAGAATAGAAGAAGAAGAAGAAGAAGAAGAAGAAGAAGAAAAAGAAGAAGAAGAAAGTGAGAAAGAGATAATTAGAAGAAGAATGAGAATAGGAAGAAAGTGAGAAAGAGGAAGAACTCGCGAAAGAGAGTAGAAGGGAAAGAAAATGACCTCTGCTCAAATATGATTTTCTCTCTCCTATAAATGTTTAGTTATAACAACTTTTGGTGACGTGTCCAAATCTCAGCCCTTCGAGTTCATTAAACCACTTCGCATCTCATTCGTTGGTTTTGAAAATTAGTTACAATTCCCATCTCCTTTGTAGTCGATTTCGGTCCCTCATGGCCACATTTTATTTATACTAACATTACTACTACTCAGTTCATGACAAATTATTTCTCTCTACACCTGCAAAACTTAGTAATGATAATCTTATACTCCCTCGGTCTCAATTTAAGTGTCTTATTTTTAATTTTTCTGTCCCAAAAAGAGTTGTTTTTTTCTATATTTAGTAAGTTTTTCAATTCAAACATTCGACCACAAAATTTAAAAGGCTACACTTATCTTTAATTTAAAACCACAAGATTCAAATCTCCTTGTATTTCTTAAACTTCATGCTCAGTCAAACTAATACACTCCAATTGGGTCGGAGGGAGTATATGTTAGAGTCAATTGGGTGCTGTATGCTTCGCCTCAAAGAGAATAATGGTCAGATGATTATCTGAGGTAGAGATGAAGAGTAAGCTTTAAGGTGATTGCATCTCAAGAGTGACCTTTATATCTATGATTGGACAACGCACACAGATATCATGTTCGATTATAGGATATATGATCTCAATCGAGTGACACGGTAACCAAACAGACATGACAATAATTCAGGATTTGAACTTTTTTTCATGCAAAAAACTAATTCAAAATTTTGTTACTATTATTCAACTGATTAAATAAAGGACATCTGGAATACGCCACATACCAACAATACAAATCGCACAAATGATTAATACTATACATTAATTAAATTGCAACATGTATAGTTATGACTCTAGATATGATGTTGAGGAAAATGAGATCATAGTCGTTTGGCATCTCACTGCAAAAGCGGAATAGTTACGTACAATAATACCAACTTGGCAAGAAAATTCTCTTTTTGAGGAAACGAGAATTTGAACTTTCAAGTCAATTTAAAGTGCTAACTCAGGATGAAAAAAAGATAAATTCCGAGATATGAACTCATTTGAACAAGTCTCTAACTGCAATTTGTGAACCAAATAGTCTTGTATTTCTCCATTTCTAGATAACAATCAGAATAGAGTTTTTCTGAAGTTGATATCTGCACTGTAATGACATAGCCTCCTCCAGCAAATAGAGCATATAACAGTAAAGTTAAATCGCAGGATCGAATCACAGCGGACCCTTTCCACCATTGTTAAATTGCTTCTCTAGTCTATACTGGCCATCAAAGTGGTAAGTTTTGTAGCACAGAGGTAATAAATGAATGGAAAAATGGGTACTAACTCGGTCGAAATAGAAATGGTGATTTCATATAATTGGAGAAAATTTACAAAATTTATACAATGTGAGCTCCCTGCCTTTCCTCAAAGGCTATTTAATCTCAATAATACACAAGTACAAAAGATATCGGAAGCAAAATCCACCCGGTGTCAAAATTTGGCAAATATCAAACTCGTCCTTATTTGCTTACGCATCTATATCTATGTGATTGTTACTGTAAATATTAAATCTCAAGAAAAATTTCCGCTTCTAACTTCTGTCTCACCGACCTTGACGATAAGTAATCTGAAGGCAAAAAAGTGCTTTACAGTAATAAGCTTGTTAGCCACTTGACGTGTCATTGTCACTATCTCCACTGTCATCACTGCAACAACATGAATAAAGTCAGAATATAATGAGCCAGTTAAAGGCACAGCTGCCCAAATACAAGCAAATAAAATAAATGCTAAAAGTGTGCACAGGATAAAGCAGCTAAGACGAGAACGACAAAGATGCCCCCAGGGATTTGGTTCAGTGGAAAGTCCAGCGAATATGAGTCGGTTAGGTGTACGTCACGAGCTTGAATCATGCCGTCGACTAAAAGCCTAATAATCAAGTGGAAAAGGGTACAACAGTGGGATCATTACCACCGATTTTGAACCGTGCAAAGTTGGCCGTCGTAATTTATTATTATCAATAAAATGAGAATTTTCACTGTGGACTACAAGAAAGGTAAATACATAGATTGGACCGTGGCGCTAGAGATACAAACCTCATACGGTCACCAAAGAGTTAAAAACTAATAGCAATCTTCTTTGGAGGAGAGCTACTCCATAATGTAGATAAACAATAAACAAGAACTCGTCAAGTAATGAGAGATAAAAGGATTACATGGAATAGGGTGCAACTCAGAGAAAATGAGAAAAATGGTCAGCTATCTTTGGGGCAGGTTTAAAGTAGTTCCTGAAATATACTCTCAAACAGCTTTGATCCTTTATTGCCAAAAATGAGGACTCTTGGTCTCCATCAAAATTTTATCAGACTCTGGATGTTAGAACTATGAAAAAAATAAAGATTTAAGGGACACTCACATTTGGAGGTACATTTATTGCAGTATCTTGTATTTTGGTCTACATTTGGTGTCTGGTGCAGCTTGTTGGGTTGGTTTTTCTGGGATTTGATGGAGCTTACCCGGTGTTGTCATATGATCTTTTTCCACACTTCCCCTTACCAAATTTTATTAAATATTTGACGGAGACCAAACGTGCCATTTTTGGCAAACTTAAAGGATCAAATTTACTCACGAGTATTATATTTGACGGGCTAATTTAAACCTAACCCCAAACATAGGGACCATTTTTTAAATTTTCGCATGCAATTGAGTAAATGATCTCTGCACAATTAATTTCTCAAATGGCACTAATTTGATAGCAGGTGTATCCTCCATATTGATTTAAAGTAGTTTAGCAAACCAAACAGAAAATGGTGAATCAATCTCGTGCAGGAGACAAGAGTAAGCAGTAACAAGTGACACAGTAAAACTGGTAAAGAAGAAGCTAAAGAAAATTTCTGTGATAGGAATTACTTTCGAATGGTAAGACATTAAACCATAATGCAAGAGACAAATTCGAGATAACATATCAGAAGCAAAGTATCCGCGAATAGGAGGCTACAGATCTAGAGTGATTAAAAACACTTCACCTGTGTTCAGGGAGCTTTGCTATTCGTCTAGCATCCAAGCCTGTAATAAACTTCTGTGCAGCTTGAACATTTTCTGTACCTGCAAACACAAGAAAAGGAACGTTTAGACGCTTGCCAAACCAGAACCAGAGGACTAATAAATTGAAAGGATTAGCGACCACTAGAAGCAGCTTTTTAAGCATAACAATAAAATTGGCAAAACGTACGTAAAAAGGATCAGCAAGCTATGTTGCTCGGGCTCTTCAAAAATGTTGATTGGTGCGTGTCGGATCCTCCAAAACTAGTTCGAGGATCCGACACGGGTGTGGCAACATTTTTGGAAAGTCCAAGCAACATAGTCAGCAAGCACCAGAACAGCTTAATAAGCATTACAACAAAATCAATAAACACATATGACCAAGTACAGGATTGAAGAGAATTATATTAGAATCAGAATGTTAAGATGCCACAGGACAGAAAATGCAAAGGTAATACCTTTTGCCAATTGTAAGGCATGCAGGGCGCATCTCTCTGCAGCAAGTCTCACAGGTGTATTTCCATCCTTCAAGCAGTCAGCCAGAACAGGGCCAAATTTGGAAACATGTATGGCAATGGCACCAGGATTGGCCTGTAAGATAGAAAACATCAACGTTACTTCAAAAAAAAAGGTTGAGCCTACTGACGAATGCATATTCTGATGCATGTCAGTTATTTCAGAAGCACGAACCTTTGAAACTGCCTTCAATGAAGATAAGGCCCGTCTTCTGACTTCACTTGAATCATCCTGCATGGCCAACACTATGGATCCCAGAGTTTCCACATGTGAAGTAGCATTTGAAGGATCACTCCGGATTTGTTGACGTAGAAGCAACCCCAATGCTCTCGTCGATGTTTCACGAACAGGGAACTAACAAATAAAGGAGCAATCACAAACAAAAACCATCAGATTTCCAAATAAAATAAGTTTTACTATTTCTGAAAATTACACTGTACGCATTTCCAGTTTTATTGCTTGCATCTGCAATTTACTCTCCAGAGTAAAAGCTTTGTGAATGTTAACATAATGTAATAATAAAATGAAAATCTGAATCCTCTCGTGGATGTTTAACGTACAGAAAATTGAAAAAATAGTGAAGTAACTCAACCAGAAAGAGATGCTTCAGCGATTAAAAAGAAGACATAAGTGTTTTTGTTTGGACTATAACACTGATTTATTGATTTACTTGATAGAAAAAAGCACCAATTCATTGATTTTCAGTTCAAACAGAGAAACACCTTCCCTTCAGTAAAGGCAATAGAAAGTGGAATTCTTTTTGTTTCCAGGATTGGATCAAAGATATACAGGAAACAAAATATTCAAGTTTCTATGGAAAACGGAATAATGCAATTTTTTAACAAAACAAATTATAGTTATAGAGTAAAAGAATATATGTCAGACATACCTTTTCATCATTTAAGGTGCTTTTGAGGCACTTTACAATCAATGGGAATGATGATGAAGCACAAATTATGTCAGGTTTGTGCTTAAGCATTGAACAAATAGTAAGTACTGCTCCATGCCTTGAGCACCAGCTAGATGATGATGCTGATTTTGACAGCTCATCAAGTACTTCAACAACTTGTCCATCTTCCAGGTACTGTACAATCATAAAAAGCGGGATAAATGACAATAAATCTCAATAACACAGTTTTAGGTCCATGAAACTTCCTGAGAATCAATCTAATAAAAAATCAAACATCTTAGTTCAGTTAAGCTGATGTTATGAAAGAAACCGATTAATTCGGCTTGATTCCAATATACAAACACAACTTTATCGGAAACAATTTCTGCCGGTCTGCCTATACAGATACATCATAGTCTCTGCTTAATAAATAATCCTTTGAAACAAATCCCCCTAGACTTCAATAGTTAGATCTACGAAGTAAAACGCCCCTAAACTTTCATCACATTGCTCCGATAATCTCAGGCACAATTCTCTTGCAAAGTGAAGAATGAAAATGGTTTTGATTGCTCTTCCTACACTTTTTGAGAAGGTAGGTGAGGTATGATTTTGTTACAAAAACACCAAAACAGTCCTGGTATTACACATGCATCACAAAAAGCAACCCTCCTTAGATTAAAGGAGCTGATAAAATCTACCACCTCAACAACATTTTTACATCATAAAGTTTACACCTATCAAATGGAGCTGCATGGTCGGTGAGAATTCAAACAGCCGACCCCAACTTGCTTGGCACTGAAGCAAAGTTGTCATTTTAGAAAGTTTACACCTACTGTAAAAAAGAACTAATAATGCAATAGTCAAATATTTGTTTAGCACATTAATAAGTCACTGGTATTTGAAGGCCTTACAAAGATGAGAGAGAGGATAAAGCCATGTGTATTTGAGAGGGAAAGCAATATCACCAACCAAAGTGTCTCCGTGAAAGAAAATTCTTACTAAAAACCAGGAGGAATGAAAGAAAGGGTGAACCTGTGAGATGACAAACCAAGGAATTGAAAATGCGATATGTGCACCAATTTAGCATCTCAACCGTTCTCAACACACCATGCTTTTATGATAAGTTAGATTTGTAGACAAAAAGGGGGAAAACCTCCCATTTAGTAGAACACAGCAAAGAGCTCAACTCCAGAATATCACAAAAATCACCTACCGAATTAGTTCTTTTTTGACCTTCATAAGCCTTTTCTGACGAGAAATCATTTTGATACCAAATCACCCCTACCCAAACCGATTAAATTGGGACAAAATGAAAGTTTTGCATAAGATCCTCCTATTCGCACATTAGCTGCTCAGTCTAATTTGCGACCGTTCAACAGAGGTTATGAACAAAGACATGAAATAGACTGAATCAATCAATTAATCAACGACTCAGTCCCTTAATAGTGGGGAATGGCAACACAAACTCCTATCTAATCTGCTCAACTCGAACCTATCATCCAATATTCAATAATTTGCCTTTAGGGTAAACTAGAGGTTCTCTATATCTGACCGGTGTCTACTTATGCCTCGAAAATACATCAGATTATGTACTTCTGACATGATTTCTGTTAGTCTTCAAGCATTTAGCATGCATATCTCAAATTATTCCATCAGATTTGTGTAGGTAAAGAATGACTTCGGTGAAGGGTATTTGGAAGTCAAATTGAGAAAAGTAGCGAGAATTGAAGCAACAAATATTGGAAAATAGAGTTGGTAGCAATAATTCTTATCACATACAAACCAGACCTAATGTGTCACCAAAGCTATTAAGTTATAACCTCCACTATTCGGTGTACCCTATATGGATCCTCTGCCTCCATTATGCTCTATTCTTAGAGACATCACCATTTATTATGAATAATTGGAGTTATTTTGAGACAACTTTCTTCCACGCGAGTAAGGTCTAACTCATCACCTTGGACACCTTCAATCATCAAAGTGCCGTACCCAAGGATCAAGCATTTTGGAGGTCACTGGGGGACATTGGCAAACCATCAAAAGCATCCTTCTGTCAGTAAACTTTTCTCATTTTACCCTCAATTTTTGCTACATGCATGTTTGCTAGATGTGATCATTTCTTGTCGGATCTTATATGACCAATGAAAAAAGAATTCTGAAATAAAGTAAATACTAGAGACAAACTTGTGAAAGGGAGATGGCACCCCCAAGAATGAGAAAAAGACCCTTTGCAGCTATGGTTCCTCTTTTAGATAATCCGAATTACAGGGTAGAAACACAATATATTGAGGGTTATTATCCTCTAAAAGAACACAGGAAACCACAAGAGGCCAATGCAAAATGAAGCAGCCTGCATTAGAGCAAAAAAGGTGATAACCTGCATTATCTACAGTCTTCTCTATTCCGAACAAAACCCCCCCATCAAATAAAACCTTTACCAAAAACCTCACTAATAGGTAAAACCTGCTAAAAGCAGGACATGGAATCTGGATATAAAGGAAAAGAAATATTTTCCTGGGCAGAATGACCCTAACCTGTGAAACAATTCCCAGTATGCTAGCAGCAGCAGTTCTTATCTGATCATCATCGTTGTGTATTAAATCCTTCAGTAGGGTGTAGACACGTGTTCTAGAAGCAATGCTGACACTTTCACCAGCATGCTTAATCACACCTTTCAAAGCAGTAAGAGTAGCCTCACGAATTCCAACATCTGATGTCTGTTGAGCCATGACTCAATGGAATAAACTCAGCTTCTTAAAAAGAGATAAATTGCAACAGTAGAGAAGTAGAATAAAGTTAAATTATCACCTGCACACCAGATAACAGATCACCAACTAAAGGATCAACCCTGGTACTGAGAGCACTAAGCTTCCCAAGTGCAAGAGCAGCGCTTGATCGTATTGTCCTATAATTTTACTTACATAAGCCTAAGGAATAAAGATCACAAAGCACTGAAGCTATTGCTTCAAGAAGCAACAGATGTCATGGGAAGAAAGAGAAAACAGGGCAGAAGGGCGTTATTTTCACATGATGTCATTTTCCCTTTTAACAGGCAAAAAAGGTAAACCACTATAGAACCAACCTTGTGTTATCCTGTAGACACTTTACAAATGTTGTTTGAAGCTGGGGAAGAAAGGGCTTTAGGGCTATTCCTCCCCTTCGAATTATGATGGTCAGAGTCGATAGAATTGCGCTCTTTACTTGCCAAGGAAATCTGTCACCTATAATACGAATCAACGGCCTGCAATTGAAAGCATATTGTACAAAATTAAGCATGGGCTGAGTAATTTTTTAGAGAAAATGAGGCTATAAATCTAGAAAAGATAAAACATAATCATCTCATATCTGCCTATATGAACTTCTTCATGCTGGTACAAAAGTTGTGCATATACCCTGTGATTGGAATCACAAACTCCTTCAGTGTTTTCTCGCTTGTTACTTCGATTAACTCCCCAAGACCTATAGCTGCTTGCTCCCTTAGTTCAGCTGATCCACTTATGAGACCCTGTAGATCAAAAAGTAAATCACACTTGGTAACAGAAAGTCCAAGGACAATGCAAAAAACAAAAACACCACATAGGATCATTAGGACGTTAATAAAAAAAATTTACCATTATAATTACCCGTATTAAGCAATAAAACATAATTAAAAGATGCCTCACATCGATTAAGATGTAAAGACTTTAGTTTTGAAGCCTTGCGCCAGTCTGCCAGTACACGTTTACAATTTTGCCATTAAGACGAAACACACAAATAGAAAACAATGAGAAACCGCTAGGGACTGTTGGTTTTGGAGAAGGAGGAACTAAGAGAAAAGAGTAGTTAAGGAATAAAAGCACAGGTTACTCTCCAATTTAGTCATTCTCTCCTCTTCTTACTTTGGTATCCTCATGTTCAACACTTAAATCCGACAGCAATGACAATAGGGGGTTGCTATCGGATTTACAATGCAAATATACTCTCCACAATAAAAAAATAAAAAAACTTTCATGGGGGTTAAGGGAGAGAGAAAGGCTGTTTCCATGAAATATTAAAAATAGGTGATGTAATCAAAAGAAAAGGTCATTAAGAATTATGTAAGAAGTACTGAAATATTTATAATCAGATCAGACAAAGCATAGGTCCAACGTACAAGGCACAGTTCAGATGTATAGCATACAACAAAGTTAAACTTTATTGACATGACTGCATCTCAAAAGTAACCACACATATGTAACTTTTCCAGCAGAGTGGTCTCACATATGCACGCAGAAATGATTCTTTTTTGTAAAACAATAAAGAAAAATATAATCAACTCTGAGATGCAGTTTATTAAATTCCCTCATCCCCCCCCCCCCCCCCACACACACAACCCAACCGCAGCAAATACAAAACGTATAAATGTGATGAACTTGAAGACTGATATTCTGATGTACTCTCAGAAGCTTTTTCCTCTCTAACAATATCACCAATAATCACGCACCAAAAGAAAAATACGACATCTATCATGAATTTACAAAGAAATAAGCTGGAATACCTGATCAAAAATAACAATAATCATAATAATAACAACAACAACACTAGTAATGATGATGATGGGAAAAAAAATAACAGTAGTAGTGATGATGATGATGATGATAATAATAATAATAATACCTGGAGAAAAATAGGAAGCAATGGCTGAAGAGCTTTCGGAAGACAAAATCCAGGTATAAGAACTGGTCCTCCCTACATTCATGAAGAAGAACGTTAAAATCTCAACTTATAGACCCACCAAACAACAGAAAACAATGTGACACGCATGCTTTTAAAACATAAAATCACAGAAGTCTAAATACAGAAAATTGCAACCTTTTTCTTTCTACGTTCCTTATCTCTTGATGTAGATACAGCATCACGAACCAACTTGATGTATGTTGGAAGAACCTCTTTAGGAACTGAACTCACAACATTAGACAGAGCTTGCCATGCAACCTGTCAAATAAGTGGTAAGATAACCATACAAATTAACATTGAAAAGAAATGCAGCGACCCTGACATTACCACCACAGTATCAGAATCCGGATCACTAAGCAATATAATGAGGGTGGATATCATGCTTGGAGCTTCATCACCAAGATACAAGTCGCTATTTTTGAACAGGTATCCAATGAGATAGGCTGAACTTCGTCTAATTGAAGCCTGGAATTACAAGTATAAAAAGCAGCATGAGAGAACAGAACAGCAATTTACTAGTCACAAAAATAACAAGACAATAGAGAAAGAGCATGCCTGACTATCCCCAACTCCTTTCAGTAGTTCTGACAACAAAGACTCCATGCCTTCCTCGTCAATAACCGACACAACAGTTTCTGCTGCCTTCTTTGCTAAATTTTGAACTTCCTGTAGTTTAAACCATTGAAAATGACAACATGAATGTGAAAACCACAGAAATGAATGCACATATCTGTGAGGAGACATACCATGTCGGTATAACCCATTGCATTCAGTAAAGCAGGAAGGACAGTACTAAGGTGCGAATCAAGACCAGGTCCTGCAACTTCCGCTAAAGCTCCCAAGGCATGCGCATTGAAGGCACTGTAGGTGTGTGCAGATATGTTGGTGAGTACTGCACAACCACAAGGTACACAAAAGCTATTGGAAGAAGAAAGCATATATACGTACGAAAGTGGAAGATGAACGAGCTTTGGGAGGATGTGTGGCAGCACGGCTGTGGTCCTGACACTGAAATAGTGACAACAAAATTTAAGACATAACGATAAGATAATACATAAAAACATGTCTTATCCAGACATACAATAGCCTACCTCAGAATTTGTTTTAAGCCATCCAGAGCAGTATCTGAGGTCTCCTCATCCTCCAGTGCATGAAGAATTGTTGGAACAATCTCATCAATTGCTTGTATTCCAGCATTCTATGTTACGAACCACCAAATGCAAAGATTAGTGCTGAGAAGTACTCGGTAAATTATATCAAAGATTTGCAAGATCTGGAGGGTTTACCTTGTAAAGAGTACTAAATGCCTGGCCTGCTGATTCACGAACCTCGGGTGTACTGTTGAATAAAGAACCAAAGAATTACTTTGGAATGCAAATGCAAAAAACTGTTATTTTCATAGTAATATAAGCAAAAGATACCACACCTATCACAAAGTGCAGTCCGAATTGTGGGTATAAGCTCATCCATATAACTCAACAACTGACTCCTGCCAGCACTGGCCATAACTTCACTTAGACCAATGCAGACACCCTGAAATTAAAAAGCATTAAAGATCGGCAAAAAAGAGAAATGAAAAGTGGAAACAAACTACATCTTGATGGACATTGTGATTGCAAGTTCAAAGGTAAGCCCATGTCAAATGAAGGAAAAAGGACGCGAATTTTTTTGTAGTTGCAGACCAATTCTCGCACCTTTTGTGGGAAAAGTATAAATAAGACTAATTATTCATATATACACGCCATTCACCATGAAGTCATAACTATATTGTACCAGTACAATATTAGGCCTATTCTAAAAATGCGAGTTTTTTTTAAACGAAACATTTTTACTTAATTTAGGTCTGCACAATGCCCCACATGTGGGCTTAATTGTTTTTTTCTTGGGCCAAGCACGTGGAAGTATTTTATGTTAGGTGATGATGAGACTAGAATGAACGACATTTTCCTACTCTGATATAATATTGTTTTGTCTTAACCTCTTAAGCTACTTCTTTTTAGAAATTTGAAATATATTATATCAGTCCCTTCGGGGACATCGGATAAAATTGGTAATATATTGTAGCTGCATCACTGTAGAAGGTGCTGAATTATGCAGAAGTGAGAAAAAAAATAAAGAAAGAATTCTCTTCTAATCGTGTAGGTATTTTAGGAGGCTAAGTATTGACTTTACTTTCATTTACAAGTTCCTCTTTACACCAGAAAAAGAAAAAAAAGTGTAATTAAACTTGATCAGTTGGACCAAATTAGCCTGGACTTATAAACATCTAGCATATCTTTGAATTTTGAAGGCTAACTCCTTCCAGTCAGAATTGAAGAATTTCTAGAGAATGAAACTTCTCTTCCCTATTAACAAGACTTACAGAACATTTCTAACAGAAGCTCACTCACATTACTTTGCTCTCAAAATAGTGACTCCCCCAAATACACTTCAGTTGTACTAAGTTATCTCACTAAGATAAACCTTAACTCAAGTCGCAATGAAATTTGCAACTGCATATTTGGATAGATGAACTAAGATTATCATAACCTACTGCATTTTCCATACTAAATTACCGATTAATGATACAGAAGTGGATCTTGGGCCTAACTCATCCACAAAAGATAGCTCATTATGTGAGGATTGCCCAAGACCATATGCAGAGACCAAAAATCCTATACCCACCCACTGTGAGATATTTGACAATTAACATATGAATAATGCTAATAAACTATGTAATTGTTGTTGGTATCAATAAACTGGTAGTTCCGCGTAACCCCACCCCTGGGGTTGCCTTTTATTTAAAATAAAAAATAAAAAAAAAGAAAACCATCAACCACCTGAAAACACTCAGAGAAACTATAGAAAACAATTGGAAGCATACGGAAGAAGTAAAGTACTCACTTGTCTTGTACTTGGATTAGGATCTTTTAGACCCCGTGATAATATTGGGATAATCAAAGGAAGAACTCTTTCCCCAAGCTTCCTAACAAGCTCACCCAGTGCTCGTCCAGCGACCTGCAAATTTCAGGCCAAAGAATTCTCATCTCCACAACTACTTAATACATTCTAGTTAACCATAAACAAGGGTAACAACAGACCTGTCTCCTTTCAGAGGATGAAGATGCTAGAGAACTTATCAATGTGCTCATCAGTACAGGCATTATCTCTTTCAATGTTTTCGGAGTATTTGCAACAATGGTCTTCCAAACATGCAAAGCAGCCTGGAAAAAAAAAATACAAAGTAATTAAAGTTTATTAATAACACTAATCAGCATCCCCAAACAAGTCGAGCACCATGATTGAAGCATCCCATACTGCTTGAAATAAACATTACCTGGCGTACGGTTATGCTGACATCGGTTCGGACCATATACAATGCAGCAAGGATTTCATTGCGCTTGTCCCTCCCGAGTATCTCAATAATAGCTCGTCCTTGAGCCTCAGTACTGGCACCCTCATCATCACTACCACCCTCAAGATGTGCTTTTCCAGATGTCCCAGCAACCTAGAAGAAAATATACATTAATACAACTGCTTCCTACAGTACGATGCTGAAGTGCGACACATACCTTGAACAAAAGGTCACCCAGCAACTCTACAGAACTCTGCCTGATACGCCAGTTATCATTGAAAATACCTTCTTCCACAGCCGGAAGAAGCAGAGGCAAAGATCTGGAACCAAAGAAGAGCATAGAGTTACAAAATGGTCAGCAGATCAATTATCATTCAAACTGTAATCATAACAGCACTATCATTCACTTCAAGATAGCCTCTTCCATTGAGTAATCTAAATCAACTAACTATCATAGCACTAAAATTACAGCAATTAACGGGACCCCAAAAGTAAACTCAGAAGTCCAGCTTAAAACTAGATATGGAAGATAACAAAGAAGGCATACGTAGTTGCATAGTGCTCCACCAGAACATGGCCAGCGCTAAGTGCTGCTTCACGCACTGATTCATTCTCATCGGCCAAACCTATTATAATATATATTGTTAATTCAAGAAATATCTCAACGCAAGTAAACATAAATGATAACCACTCATAATACTTCAATGGTTTCTGCCAACTAGAAAGAATGAATACTAATTTTTTGTTTATCTCAGAGTGTGCGTGTGTGTGTGTGAGATTGAGAGAGAGAGAGAGATTTACCATCTAATATCGCCGGCAGAACTTGCTGCAAATAGTTCTGGAATTGGACGCCTAAAGATCTTGGCAGATACTACAAGTAGCCAAATAATTCATATGAAAAAATATACAGAAGTAGAAGTTATCCATCTTTCTGAACACAAAATTCAAAAAATGCAAGTGCTTACCCTAAAGAGTGCCAAGTGCCCATCACGAACTGATGCCTTTTGATGAGAACAATTCCGTATTACATCAGGAAGTATGTTCTCAAAGTACTCCATTCCTAATGCAGCCAATACCTGGGAAAGAGGAAAAAACACTTGTAGGTTGAATGTGAAAATGAGAACCCTAAGCGGCTCAAAAGCACAGCCTCTCCATTCTGTATTACTGGCTCCACACACACCCACCCACCCCCAAAACTCCTTGATGTTGCACCTGAAAGGCACAACTTTTTCTATGCTTGTCAATTGTTGTTTCTTAGTCCTCACGCCACGACAGCCAAGTTTAAAAGAGAGAAGAGCCAATAAGATAAAGCTGCTCAAATCTATTTCAACTTGCTTATGCAAACAATGTCACCAACTTACTCTAAAGTACCCCGCTAAACCAGCGCAAGAGGGCAAGCAAAGTGTACATACAGCATAAAACTTTAATCATGGCGACAATATTGAAAGAAAATAAGTCCAAAAGAGATCTATTATAGTTCCTTCTTGATCAAAGAGCACAGGTAAGAGAGACCATGCTAGTACTAAGAATTAATATCCAAAATTTATTTTACGTGAAAAAGTAAAAGCTTGCCTCCCCAATGACAGCTTCTTCTAGAAATAAAATCCAAACAAAAAAGAGAGGTTTTCAACTCCTTATAACAACAGAAAAGGGAGAGAGAGAGAGATGTAACCAAGAAACACCGGATGAGATAATTATACCTCACTTAGTCCTTGTGCAGCCCCAGAACGCTCAACATTGCTTCCATCAGACTTCAAAGTATCCAACAACCAAGGCACCAGGTCTGGGAAGTTATCTTCTCCCATCCCCCGTATAAGAGAACCAATGGCTCTTGCAGCAACAGATCGAACTTCAGGAATTGGATCCACAAGTACCTAAAACCATGTGAAAATAATGTTGAGTGAACTTTTGCACTCATCATAATATGTTACTCCAATTATTTTCAGACATACCTTTTTAACTTCAGGGAGCAGTAGTCCTATGTAGGGTATCATGTCCTTAGGCTCTGTCACTAATGAACACATATTTCCAGCAATTTGTGCAGCTTTCTTCTTAGTCTCGGCACTCCTTTCACGAAGCCCTCGGTGTACAATTGGTACTAGCAGCGCGAGAGAAGGAGAATCAATTGAATTCACAAAGGTTGTCTGAAAGAATTGGAACAAGGAATTAGATTATCAGCAAGTACATAAAAACCAGATTTTCAAAGAGGTACATAGAAACCAGATAACATGTTATCAGTAAACATATTTACCTGGAGGAGAATATCAAGGGAGTATCTTGTATACTCATTGGGATCTGTAAGACCCATTAGAAGAGTAGGGACAAGTGCAGATATCTCAGGGTTCTTTATAACACTCCCAACCTATATTCAACAAAAGACATAAATAAACAATAAATGGCAAGAAGTAGAACACGGAAAGTAAGAGAAACTATATCATGAGATTGCTTAACCTGTTGAAGGGCTGTCTGTCCAGCTGACTGAACCTTGGGATGAGTGTCAGTAAGCACCTGTACAGTATTACCAAAGTGGTATGGAACTGAGACTAGCACGGCACTGTAGTCAGAGACAGTAAGTACTAAGTTTGCATGCAAAAGAACAAACCTCAGTTAACTTGGGCACAATCTTAGGGAGACATTGTGACAATTGCTGTGGAGCACAGTAGGCCATAGCACCAAGAAGTTGTACACTACTCTGCTTGGTTCTCCAAGCTTTATCTTCAAGTCCCTGATGCAGAAAAGTAATGTAAACATAGGTCTCATGTAATGAAGGCTAACAAATAAATGAGTTTAGCGAATCTGGGAAGATTCATAATAGCGGACTCATCAACTACAGCCGAATATCAAAGTTTTTCTGGTAATCTTAGACCCATATAGGTTTCTAAACAAAGGAACTGAGGATCCAATTCTGTCATTTCAGATGAAATACACAGATGCCAAAAGTTAATCTAACCGCCAATACAAGCATTCATGAAACATTACACTTGTTCTTCAAAAATTCAAACAGTCCTCAAGGTTAACCAACGTGGCCCCCTGTGCAACAATTTCTCATCATCAGAAGAGCATTCTCAAGACCTATAATTTTTACTTTAACTACACGACCCTTTTGGAATAGATGTACACTGGAAAAGAATTTCGAGCATGTCTTTATAAGAGCACTCTCTAAGTGTGCATAAACTACATTATGCAAGATTACTCATCATCCAGTTAACCACATCACTCAACCAAAATAGTACGGGTAGTCAATGGCACTGAGGTAAGGTAAAGGGGAAAAGCTAAATTAAGAACCTTTAAAAGTGATGGAAGAATTAGTTTCACTCCTTGAGCACTAAGCTGAGACATCATTGCCCGAGCAGCACATTCAGCAGCTTCACGCACCGCAATCACTTGATCAGAGAATGAAACCAAGAGGAACGGTAACATTTGAATTACATACCTGAAGGAAAAACAGGGAGACAGGTGAAACCAAGCTGATTAATTCCAAATCCAAGTTCAAATTACATACAAGGATAAGCATTTCATTTGTATCATTTTCTGGAAAAAAGAAATATAAATTGATACACACGCAGACATACGGTTCAAACAACTTCCCAAGCTTCTCACAGAAGCATTCAAATGCAAGCAGTGCTCCTTCACGGCTCTTAGCCGAATTCCTGCAAATAGAAATTGATTCAGATCCTGGAAGCAGAAACTTTCATATGTAGAGGGGCAGTCACTGAAATATAATGAAATCCGCAACCTCATGACAAAGCCATATCAGTGAAACAATGTTGAATGTCAATTATTGCTAGCTGAAATGCCACTCAAGAAATAACCTAAAATTCAATATTATAATAGAAAACAACAAACTACACTTCAACCCCACATTAGTTTGGATTGGATGTATGGGTCCTATTTTGTCTATTCCGGTCTATACAGGTCCTATCCTTTTCAATACTAAAGTATAATCCGGTAACTGCATGAACAACTCCCAGATCATATTAGAAACACGTAACTATGGTCAGAACACAGCTAATAAGATGTTAGACATTTCATGAAAAAGTCCTCTAAAGTTAGGAGCTCGAACTTAGTAGCAACTATAAAGAAAAGAGGTGGCAAGCTGAAAGATAACAAAGTCACTTTTCCCCTTTTTTCTTGTTGCAGACAGGTGCAGACAGGGAGATTTAATTGAAAATTAAGCCAAGAGAACATTTATCTATTTTATACTTTTAAGACATAAGCAAAATCACACAATCGAGCCACAAAGGCATACAGAAGATTTTTATCAATTAAGATTGTTATAAAAGCCTATATGTTAAGCGATCATAACCTTGAAATTTCATATCAACAATGTCTAGCACACACACACAAAAAAAAAAAAATAGAAGAATGAGTTCTTCTCACTAATTCTACAATATTATGTCTCAACTTGGTTGCTATTCATGACATTTCATCAAATCCTTGGAAAAGGAGAGAAAATTACTGAGTTAAATCACAGAATAACTCAACCCCTAATTTAGAGTGATTGAAACATGCCACACGACTAACCTGTCAGCAAAACCTTCATGTAATGCCGCTACAATGCCATATTTCTTTAGGCAAGCTATTCCAAATCCCTTAACCACCCCTGCAAGTCCAAATGCTGCACCACGGCGCTCTCCGTATTTGTCACTCTTCATTAGCTGATCCAAAAGCCTAGAAACCAGAGATGGTGCATCCTCCTGGTGGAAAAGAAGAGATGGGCAAAAAGAGAATCCAGTTTCAGTTTGCAAATTAGATATAAACTAACAAAAAAATATTGTTGGACAGCAGAAAGAAAGAGGGATTACTAAGGAAGAAAAATTTCAAAGAAACAAGGTCAAAATTATAGAAACCGAACTAGGACACAAATTAGTAATTTATATTTCCTTGACTTTATCCAGTACAGGACAAGAAGGAGATTATCAGTACAGGACAAGAAGGAGAGAGAATGCTAGGAGCAGCACCAAACTGGATTGGAAGAGAAAGTGGAGATCATATACCACTTTCCTCCTCATTATTACTTGCCATCATTTTCAAATAGATGTTTAAGGTTGAAATGAACAAAATCCCCTCCAGAAATTTGAATTACAAAACAAACTCAAAAGCTATGTGAGACAAGAATTCCTTCAGAAATATCTCAAGGAACTATCGGGATTAACATGGTAAATACATGAGAGTAGGTCTGTAGTTAAGTCTCCAGTTACCACCTCAGAACACTGATAGCCTGAAGGAAAAAGGAACCAAAATCCAATATGGCTTAAGATATTGGATTTTACTCATCCTAGAACTAAAAAGGCGTAACTGCAAGATCATGCAAATTAGGATGATAACAGATGGTTCCGAAAATTGTCACGTTGGTTCTTTGTTACTTGCTTTGCTAAAAGTAAGAACCCTTCTAGAGGAGGGATGTAAAGCTAGCACAACTCACTAGGATATAAGATATATCATTCCATGCAGTAAGCCTATTATATTATATGTGGACTCGTATATGGATATGGATATGGACGTGGACATGGACAAAGATATGGATTGGGTACAGGCACGTCTCCTTTTTTTTAATTTGGTCAGACTCAGGTTCTAGAGGAGGGATGTAAAGCTAGCACAACTCACTAGGAAATAAGATATATCATTCCATGCAGTAAACCTATTATATTATATGTGGACTCGTATATGGATATGGATATGGATATGGACGTGGCCGTGGACATGGACGTGGACATGGACAAAGATATGGATTGGGTACAGGCACGTCTCCTTTTTTTTATTGGTCAGACTCATCTAAATTTTAGCAAGTTTAAGATGTATTCCCGTAGGATATAGATAAAGTACCCAAGCCCAAAACATACCCTTCTGACACATGTACGTCATGAAGAGTCTACATAACCTGGCAGTAAACAAGAGCAGACACCTTTGTCTGTTAGGCCAGGAGTGTAGTAACTGCAGATTGTTCAAGATTTCCACTCATGGCATGTGGCAAAAATTTCTTGTTTGTTAAAGTTGCATAGTATAAAGAAGCTTTCTAGAAGATGCTGAACTAACCTGCTTTGCTTGCATAAGTGGAGAAAGGCAGGTAGCGACAGCTCGCTGAACAGCTTCAGAAGGAGTATTCAATACATCCAGCAACTTCTCTACAACTGTGTGAACCTTAGGGTCATCCTATTCCAAAATAGATATGGTATTAGAAACCAGAATCTTCAGAAGTCGCCATTGTTTACTGTGGACCATGTTTATAAGAAGGAAGATCAATTACCTTGGACAAATGCTTTGCCAAAGCTCCGGTAAATATTACCACACCTTCACGGACCAGATCATATTTCTCCTCATCTGAAGGCTGCACAATCACCAATCAGTTGGTCATTGTCAGATATTTAACATATGATCTATTTTCGAAGACTATAACTAGCTTTTAACTGCCACAAAAGGGCAATAGGAGTCAACAAGAAAAACTCAAAAACTGATCATTCATCCCCAACCCAAAGGTATAAAACCTCTAAACAGTAAAACAAATAGATGATGCTGTCAACAAATATGTCGTACCTTTTTGTTCAAGTAGTTTTCGAAAATAGGGAATAGCAATGAGACATTATCTCCTCCATGTTTGTCAATAATAACTATGCCGGCATTGATCATTCTTCCTCTAACATCTGCATTAGGATCTGCCTGCGAGTCCAAAGATCCCATTACTCAAACCCAAATAGGACATAACCTTTTCTTTTGAAATTTCATATATTTCCAAAATGTCTTGTTTTGATGGTTAACAAAAACCAAGTGAAGCACCACACTTCATAAATCAGTTACTACTTATCGAGAGATGTGCGCTTTAAACCTTTTAATATAAGGAGGTAAGAAATATCTCTGCAAGGATCTTTCAATTTTTAGAGTTCCCATGTTTAGTGTCACTAAAACAAGACAAACTCATAGAAGAACATTGCCAAAATCAGCATGCACGAAAGTAAGTAAGACTTTCGTGCACCTGCTGGTTATATCATTAGCAATCTTTGAGAGAGAGAGAGAGATAAAGAACAAAAAGAAAAAATGCAGATCTTAGGTTTTACCATCCAGTATGATACATTAAAACTTAGACATGATTAACAACACCTCATTCTGAGAAAGAAATTATTACCAGTGCCCTTGAAATTAGGAATGTCATAACAACAGGAAGGTCTTTTGCTCTAAGAACATCTGCCACAGAAAGCAAAGCCAATGCAATTCCTTGTCTGCCTATCCAGCCAATATCAATGTTGTCTTCACCAGAACCAACATCACGGACGTACAAAGAAAATAAAGTTGAGAGACATTCCTGAAAGCGTTGTTTATCCAAAAGACATCCACACTAGTCAGTTAAGAATTTTTTTATACATTTCCAGAAAACAGAACATAGAAACTAATTAAACCTGTATCGTATCTGGACTTTCATCTAAAGCAGCAGCCAAGGCCTCAGCGCCAGCCACTCGCACATTATAATTAACATGGGAAAGGGCTTTGAAAATGCCAGAGTAATCTGTCCCTAAGTCATAGCCGTAATGATCCCAGATGTGTTCAGCAGCTTCGGCAACACACTGAATAGAGAACACACAGTTCATACTGTCATGATAACATATTGGACATAAAATAGAAATACCGAATCACAACAACGCTTAGTACACAAAATTTGAAATGAATGTCTGGATTGCTGCTACATAGACAACCTAACATAAAACATTCAAGACTTATAGTCGATTAACTAATTCAGCAAATATCATAAGATCAACCCATTGCTTTTTGTCACTTCCAACTAACAGGAAAGCGGAACTATAAAATCTGGCAAGGATCATTTGGTTAGTCCAGCAATTGCCAATTTCTTTTTGGAAAGGTAAATTATTTTATAAATTAGAACAGCAACAAGGATGTGCTATTGGGACTGTACAATGTAGCAAAAGAACAAACAGCGAAAGCGAGCCCCGTCTAATTTTGTAGGGATTCTAATGTTTGTGGACTGTTTCAGCTTCATTTACGTGTTCCATCTTACAACATAAGCAAAACAAAAATATACAATTAGACTGTAGCTTGTTGGTGGAACTCACAGAATTGTTAAAACATCATTAATTTATTTCAGTCCAAACAGTCCACCAAATACATGCAATAATTGTCCAATTTCTTCAAAGTAACAGGTACGGGAGGAACCAAACCAGATCTACAGACTAGCCAACCAGAGGGACAAAATAAATAACGCATTAATGCACCCTCCTACAAGTAGTTACCAAGATGCTTCTTGAGTAGGACCAATTCTAGGAAGCACAGAACCCAAAATATTTAGATGCATGTTCATTTTGCACTTTTGTTACGGCAACACTAATTGGAAAACATTACATAGTGCACCTGTATCTCCTCTAATTTATTTATTTTTGTAGTTTATGTTTTTTCAAGTTGAACTTTCAACTTACAAGTCCGGACAATGTATATGCCGCTTATACCCCAACTAAAATGATATGGGAGCTGTAAAACAATTCGAACGGTGTCGACGGATGTCTTATGTCACAAGAAGAAATCATAAAATTAAAATCTCACACTCACTAGGAGAATAGGAACACCTCTCCAGCAAAAACAGAAGCGAAAAGAAGTAAATCCAGTTGCCTCCTGGCCCGGGTAAGAACATTGGAGCTCATTATGTTGTGGAATGTTAAGCTAGACTAAAAGTCTAAACTCTTTTCTGACGTGAAATCTTGCATTTTTGCTACTAATGAAATTTGGAAACATACCGTACTTGATGCCAGTTGTCATGCAAGAGTACAACAATAATGGAAATAGACACTAAACATATGCACGGGATTCATTCAACTTGATCGAAGCATTATCCCTTACTGGTCATTGTGCAAATCCGAACAATATGTCATTATTAATATTTAAGGAAACTGAAAATCAAGAGTTAAGCATTTATCACTAGAAAAGAAACTTTTACAAGAACGCAATACCTTTTCAGGATCATGTAAAGCAAGCCAGATGCAGGTGGCAATTTCACTACTTTGAGGGACAGAATGACTAGCCAGAGCAGGAATGCATTTCACAGCATTTAAGCAAGCCATTCTTACATGGATATCTTTAGCATAAACACCACATAAAGCCTGCACAGACCATGAACCACAAGAGATTATAAGTGTCATGTGAAGCTCACAGAAGAAATTCATAACCACATCACATACAGATGCCACTTCAGCTGGCCGCAGCCCAAGGCATAACTCATTTAATGCTGGTCCAATAGATGCTTGATAAGCAGGAACAACACCCAGGACATGATACAGAACCTACAAAAACACCAAGATAACCATTCAGAAATAGATTACAGGAATGATAATCAGGGTATAAACAACAAGAAGCTGTAGTGATCGTAACTGAGAGCATTTGAACTCTTGGTAGGGGTAAGAACGAATCCAAATGCAAGAATATTATCTTGAGAACATCATCATGAAGTCTGGTCTTCTTGGGAGATAACAATATTCTCTCTATAATCTATGCATCCAACAAAAAGAAAAATAATACATCAGAAAAAGTCAGTGTCTCAGTGACAAGGAAAGAATAACTACCAGAAAATTAAAGTTGTAGGAGTATGCTAGACATGATCGGGCCACAAACTTACAGGGAAAACAAAAGTAAACGAATCCACAGGGAGAGGCCCAGTTTTGCAAGAGATGGATAAGCCATTTGTTACACACTCAAAGAGACCGGGCCTTTCATTTGATACCTCCTCGCCAGCAGAAGGAATTTGACCCCATAAGACATTAACATCCTCTGACATAATTAACCTTAAGGCTGTTGCAATTTCAAGAGCCCAGTTACAAAGTGGAGTAGCAGTACACTTTGAAAGCTTCACCAGGGTTCCATACGCCACACCACCAACTATTGGTGACCGTAGTAGAGGATTGATAAACTTCACCTAAAGATTAGATTGAATAAAAGAGTTAAAGACAGCAACATACAAGGGTACGACCCTCAAAAGTACAACCTATACACAAGAACAGTTACAGAATGGTACAGAATTCTTTTCCGTTGTTATTATAGGCACGCGGATTTAAATTATTTTGATAAGACATAAAAATCCAGAAGGTATCAACTAGTTTGGGTTAAGTCTTAACTCAAGTTCACGAAAACACATGGATATCAGTCTACAAAAGTGAATCAAGGGAGAAAAGGGTCAAATGAGCGATTCGATGGTTGAAGACTGATAAACTTAACAAAGATGAAAAAAATGTTTACTACCTGCCCCTAGCATAATTAGTTTTCCTAATCTTTCACTTCCCACTTGTACTACAAATCAACATCTATTTTCCAGCTTGACTACATAGATTTTTTTGGATCTCGCAAATTAAAGCTTAATAGGCAGCACCAAGGAGGTGCTCTAGATCAAAATATTGCACCTGACTTTCTTATATATTAACCTAGATAGTCTGCAAGGATCTGGGCATGTGGGCATTTACATGACTACAAAAGGAAACTTCCCAGTCCTGTATAACACTGATGAACTCTATGAGCTCTCTGTCCTTCTTTGTTCATTTTTACACAAAAAATGACAGCAAGAATATGTAGTCAACCATGATTTTACTGATTGGCTGGGCTCTATTTTTTCAAACACTTGAGGTTCCTCTCCTTCCAAATCATCCACCAAGATGCATGCAGGGATTGTGTTCCCCTCCTTTTTAAAAAAAAAAAATTGGTAACTGTATCTATATTTCATCCTGATCAAAACAGTACATAGGTTGTACTGAACCATATTTACAAAAGTATTCCTACTTTCTGAAATCCTACTCCTACATTGAATCTAATACATCAATGATGGAGACTGTGTCATTGGAATAGACCTGATTACACCAGAAACATAATAACAAAAGACAATTCAACTTGATTTTTTGGATACTATTTTCTACATTCTCAAAACACCTAAAGTTTCTCTCCTTATAGATTGTCCACCAAATGCTTGCAGGGACAATTCTCCATCTACCTCTGTTCTTTGCCTGCAACCCTGCTTCCTCCCAACTGTGAAGTGCCTCTGTAATCTTTCAGGCATAGTCCAAGATATACCTTTAAGATTTAAGAATAATCTCCATAGTTGTCCTGTTACCTTGCAATGTAGAAATAGATGATTAACTGTCTCAGCATTATCACCACAAAAAAAAAAAACCTGGAGCATAGTGGCAACCCTCTTCTCATCAAATTTTCCTGTGTCAACACTGCTTCCTTAGCTAGTAACCATATAAAACATGCTACTTTATGTGGAACTTTTGTTTTCCAGATTTGTTTCCATGGCAGGTGTTTAGTTGTTGACTCTCCTGATTCATCCATCTGTAAGCTAAATTTACCTTGAAGATTCCTTTGCTATTGTCCTGCAACCATAACACATCTTTCCTTGCCTCCAGTCCACTGAACTGCTCTATTGTACTAAAAAATTCAGCCACCCTTGGAATTTCCCAGTCATTTAATTGCCTCCTGAAATTAAAGCTCCTTCCTTGAGGTGTCCAATGATCTGCTATACTCCTTTGCTGGTGCAGTACAAGATTATGTATGTCCAGGAAAAGCGATGCCATCTTTCCTGCCTCATGCCATACATCCTTCCAGAAATCAGTCTTTGCCCCATTGCCCACTTGTATCTTGGTATTTAGCTTGAATTCATCCCACAATGCTCAGATGGCTCTCCATAAACTTACTCCATATTGCGTGGTAACCACTTTTGTCATCTAATTATCTTCCTCTTCATACTTAGCTCTGATGACCTTCCCCCACAAAAGTTGATTCTCATTATCATTATTGTACTTCCATAACCATTTCATTCTGAGTGCTTTACTATGAATTCCCAGATTCTTTATCCCCAACCCTCCATATTTCTTCCCTACTAACAAAGCTTTCCACTTTACCAGGTGGTATCCTTTCCTTTCTTTGTTCCCTTGCCACAGGAAGTTCCTCCATATGCTATCCAACCTTTTGATAATCCCTGTGGGAACAGGGAACAAAGACATCATGTATGTTGGTAGAGCATCAAGAACAGAGTTAACAAGTGTCAACCTACAACCCAAGGATATATACTGAGTCTTCCATCTTGCCAGTTTCTTCTCACATTTCTCAACCACGTTGTTCCAAATTCCTGTGGATTTAGACTTTGCTCCTAAAGGCATTCCAAGACAGGTGGTTGGTAGAGCACCAATTTCACCACCTAAGATAGCATTAACAACTCCATGTTTGGCACTTCATTAATGGGGTATAAGAAACTTTTTCTCCAATTGATATGTAAACCAGAAAATCCTTCAAATAAAACCAGAATTACCCTCAAGATTTAAGTTGTTCTTCTTCTGCATCACAAAATATGAGAATATCATCTGCATATTGTAGGTGGGTAATCTCCAGATTCTCCCTACCAGCTCTTGCAACATCAAAATCTCTCATCCATCCATTGACATTTGCAGTTTTAACCATTTTGTTGAGACCCTCCATAGCTATCAGAAACAGAAAAGGTGATAGTGGGTCTCCTTGCCCGAGTCCTCTTTGAGTACTGGAAAAAACCTGCTGGTGACCCATTTACCAATACTAAGAAACTTACTGTTGAGATCATCATCACAAAAACTTAACTGTTGAGATACAGTATTTGATCCAATGAATCCACTTTTTGCCCAAAACCCATACACTCCAATAATCTCAGAAGATATCCCCAATTAACATGGTCATATGCTTTCTAAATATCAAGTTTGCATAAGATTCCAGGCTTCTTCTGCTTCATTCTAGAGTCTACTGCTTCATTGGCTATTAACACAGCATCCATGATTTGCCTGCCTTTGATGAAGGCCATTTGTTGGGAGTCTACCTGTTTATCCATCTCTTTTCAATCTTCCAGTAAGTACTTTAGAAAAAATCTTGTAAATGCTGCCAATCGAGCTAATTGGCCCGAAATCCTTCAACTCTTTAGCCCCTTTCTTCTTTCGTATAAGAGCTATGAATGTGGAATTAAACCTTTTTCAAACATTTCTTGTTCATGAAAATTTTGAAGTGCATTCATTATATCTAGCTTCACTACCTCCCAGCATTTGATGAAGAATCCCATGGTGAAGCCATCTGGACCAGGTGCTTTATCAGCTGCACATAACTTTAAACATTTCAGCACTTCACTTTCCTCAAAGTTCCCTTGCAGTGACTCCTTCTCCTCCTCTGTCAATACTTGGCAGTTAGTGAAATGATATGTAGGCCTCTATTTTGTTGTTTCTGAATATAGCTTTTGATAGTAACCAACAATTTCTCCTTCAATCCTGGCTGGATCCTGTGTTATTTCCCCTTGAACAAGCAGTTGATCAATATTGTTGTATCTTTTATGTGCATTTGCCATCTTGTGAAAGAACTTTGCATTTCTATCACGCTCCTTTAACCATAGAGACCTTGAATTTTGTCTCCATGATATCTTTCATTTTTAATCAGCTTTGTTGCCTTTCTGACTGTCTCATCTTCTGTCATCCTCCTTCTTTCAAGAACTGCATCCAGTTCTGCCATTTTGCTTAGCAAGGATCTCCTTAGTGCACCCAAGTTTCCTTGCTCAATTCTACTCCACTCCTTTAGCTTAATTTTAAGAGCTTTAAGCTAGTATGAAATCAGGTCTTCCCCGGAAATTACAAGAGTTCCAGCATTCCTTGACTCTGTTCCAAGATCCACCATGTAAAGCCAATGGAAGTAATTCTAGATCTACTTCTTGATTGTCCCCTTTAAACCATGTGAACTTGGCATCTTCTAATTGAAGATCAACCAGCTTCATGTCTTCAATAAGGTCTGAAAATTCCTTCATGCCCCTTGTTCTTCTGGTACAACTCCTTTTTACTGAGATGAACCTAGTGACATTAAAATCTCCATACACAGCCCAAGGTCCATCAATCAATCCCCTTAGGGATGTTTGTTTATTTATATGTATTTGTTATTACCGATTATTTACATATCATAGACTGCTGCACTGCTCTGTCTGAAAGGACGCAAGCCAAAGCCAAACTTGTGTTCCTTACTTGTTTGTGAAAACACTACTTGTTACTGCTTTTTTCTATTGTCATTGCACTTTCTATCGAGTCTTTGGCCGTACACTTACACAGTGTGTGGTTCACGCGAGGTGTTGTCTTACACGCCTCCAGCCCTTCTTCGGATTCTCTAGTTTCAGAGTTGGTACGGTAGTTTTACTACGTACCTTCTCGCAGACATTCAGTCCCACTCTGGAAATTCCTAGGAGAAAATCTTATTCTAGAGAAAAATAAGTCATGTTGCAGACACCTTAGGCAGGACAATACAAGGTATTGTCGCTGCAATTAGGAAGCTGCTCTTTGTCAAAGGTTCGGAACCTGAATGACATACCCCCTCTATGTGAATTGATGAAATGATCCTTAAGATACACACAAGATGATTTTTTTTAAAGCAAACAATACTTATCATATCCTTTACCCCCTTTTCTTTCAGATGGAAATTAACCAAAACTTACCCAATATCCAAATGTTAGTCTCACCTCCTCATGACCTGCAAACCTGGTGGAGGAATATCAAAGTGGCACACAGGGGGAAATCCGACAACATCTGGGGTCCTTGATGTCACTGATGGGTACTTGAGCTAACAACACTCTCACCAAATTACTGATAGAATTTTGGGACCCTGCTACCGCAACATTCAAATTTTTGGATTTCGAGATGACTCCTACCTTGGAGGAAGTTGGCGGATTCACCAACCTGCCATTCGAGGAAAGGATGCTGGCACTCCCATCTTTCATATTAGGACAAAGGTTCTTAAGTATTTTGGAAATTCATGTCTACCCGGTCTTAAGGAATGTAGCGAATAATCGGGTAAGATTTGACTATCTCTTCCAAAGGTTTGGTCGCCGAGCGAGTTTTAATCGATATTAGAATGAGTTTGTATGCGACCGAGGAAGGTGGGAATGAATGCGGCCCCGGGTCTTCGCAATGGCCTTGTTGGGAGTTCTAGTTTTCCCGAAGATAGCACATCAGATCAGCATCAACCTCCTGCCGCTATTCACAAGCATTTTCGCAGGGCCAAACGAGTTGACATTGGTTCCTATGATCCTTGCCGAAATGCTCCGAGCGCTGTCAGCTTGCTCGAGGGAACACAACTTTTCCCAGCTTTGGGCCGTTGAACACTTCTACAGCGTCTCCGGATCATGGACTACTGCATAGACACCCGCAATACAATTCGGAGTCATGTAAGAATGAGATATTGGGATGCACCTTTAGGAGAGGAGTGGCGCGCATTCCTGATTCAGCTTACGGGAGATTCCATTCAGTGGAAATATCCTTGGTTGGCAGGGGAACCTTTGGTAAGGACCGCAGATTTGTACTTCATTGAGTTGATTGGGTTAGACGGAATTCAGCCATATGCGCCTCTCAGAGTCACGAGGCAGTTTGGAGTTATACAAGGATGTCCCTTTCTGGTCCCATATGGCGCTACATCTGGACGGCGATGATGGGGTTGTTCTTGCAATGCGAGTGAGAAATCTGCAAAGCGAATGGGACATTGTGATCACGATCAATATGGGAGAAGAGAGTTGGTGCACACCTGAGTACTATGCCTGGTATAACGTAGGAGGCCTTGAGCTCTTGCAGAGTGAAGATGGATTTGAAGGGTTCACAGACTTTGCGGTAGCCACTTGGCTTACATTTGAAATACTACCCATCATGGACGTCACTACCGCCATGTTCAGGCAGGTCATTCTAGGTTCGGTGAACCACATGACACAGTTGGTAGATGAAGAAGAATATCCGGTAGAGTCAGAAGAAGAGATGGAAGAGGATCCAGAAGAAGATCCGATAGAGACAGATGAAGAAATGGAAGAGGATCTAGAGAAAGATCCGGAATGGGAACCAGAGCATGATCCTACAATGTATGACCACGAGGGGCTTGATGAGCAATAGAGGTTAAGGCCGGAGGAGTCACTCGAGCATACGGCGAGATATCCGTGAAGAACCGGGCGGTACAATCCGAGTATAGGCCTGCAGGACATGACATGGAGGAGGGACCCGAGTACGATCCAAAGGCGGGTTGGGAGATAGAGACAGACCAAGAGGAAGACCGTAAGTATGACGAGGGACCCGATCGTAACTGAAGGGCCGGTGCACCACGGCCAAAACAAGGGTGATAGACTAGGATTTCTTTTTCTTTTTAAATTTCCAAAAAAAGGCCAGAGCGCAAGGCCTCCTACGTTATACCAGGCATAGTACTCAGCCGTGCACCAACTCTCTTCTCCCATATTGATCATGATCACAATGTCTCATTCGCTTTGCAGATTTCTCACTCGCGTTGCAGGAACAACCCCATCATAACCGTCCTCATGTAGCGCCATATGGGACCAGAAAGGGACATCCTTGTATAACTCCAAACTGTCTCGTGACTCTGAGAGGCGAATACGGCTGAATTCCATCCAACCCAATCAACTCAATGAAGTACAAATCTGCGGTCCTTACCAAAGGTTCCCCTGCCAACCAAGGATTTTTCCACTGAATGGAATCTCCCGTAAGCTGAATCAGGAATCTGCGCCACTCCTCTTCTAAAGGTGCATCCCAATACCTCATTATTTCACGACTCCGAATTGTGTTGCGGGTGTCTATGCAATAGTCCATGATCGGGAGACGCTGTAGAAGTGTTCAACAGCCCAAAGCTGTAGCAAAAGATTGCACCTCGAAAAAAAAAAAAAAAAAAAAAAGTTGTGTCCCTCGAGCAAGCCGACACCGCTCGAGCATTTCGCAAGGATCGTAGAACCAATGTCAACTCGTTTCGTCCCGCGAAAATGCTCGCGATTAGCGCCCGTGAAGTTGATGCTGATCTGATGTGCTATCTTCGGGAAAACTAGAACTTCCAACAAGGCCATTGCGAAGACATGGGGCCTCATTCATTCCCACCTTCCTCGGTCGCATGCAAACTCGTTCTGATATCGATCAAAACTCTCTCGGCGACCAAACCTTTGGAAAAGATAGTCAAATCTTACCCGATTATTCGCTACATTCCTTAAGACAGGGTAGACATGAAATCTCAAAATACTTAAGAACCCGGATATGAAAGATGGGAGTGCCAGCATCATCCCTCGAATGGCAGGTTGGTGAATCCGCCAACTTCCTCCAAGGTAGGAGTCATCTCGAAATCCAAAAATCTGAATGTTACGAAGTCCCAAAATTCTATCGCAATTTGGTGAGAGTGTTGTTAGCTCGAATACCCATCGGTGACATCAAGGACCCCGTATGTCGTCGGATTTGCCCCCGTGTGCCACTTTGATATTCCTCCACTGTAGGTCGTTATGGCGAGACTAGCATTTGGATATCGGGTAAGTTTTGATTAATTTCCATTTGAAAGAAAAGGGGTAAAGGATATGATAAGTATTGTTTGCTTAAAAAAAAATCATTTTGTGCCTATCTTAAGGATCATTTCATCAATTCACATAGAGGGGTATGTCATTCAGGTTCCAAACCTTTGACAAAGGGCGGCTTCCTAATTGCAGCGATAGTACCTTGGATTGTCCTGCCTAAGATGTATGCAACGTGACTTCTTTTTTTCTAGAATAAGATTTTCTCCTAGGAATTTCCAGAGTGGGACTGAATGTCTGCGAGAAGGTACGTAGTACAATTACCGTACCAACTCTGAAACCAGAGAATCCGAAGAAGGGGTGGAGGAGTGTAAGAGAACATCTCGCGTGAACCACAGTGTGTGTAAGTATACGGCCAAAGACTCGATAGCAATGACAGTATAAGGAAAGAGGTAACAATTAGTGTTATCACAAACAAATAAGGAACGCAAGTTTGGCTTTGGCTTGCATTCTTTCAAACAGAGCACTGCAGCAATCCATGATATGTAAATAACCGGTAATAACAAATACAAATCTATAAACAAACATCCATCAAGTGTTCACTTCTTAAACTAAGTTCGCTAAAGTCAAGACCTAGGTTATATATCTCCACGATATAGAGTTCGTGGATTAGGGTAGAAGGTTAGAAGGTAGTTGAGCGTCTTCTCACTCCCCTGTGGGATAGGCTTGGTGGGTAGATAGTATTAGCATTACTCACTGGCTTTGGATTTCTGCTACTATAGTTTGTTTCTTGTGCTTCGGTTATCGCTTTATTTTGCTCTTGATGCTATGTAGCTTTCTCTATTGCTGGTTATGTCTTACTTGCTATGCCTTTTTAATCCTACATTGTATTTTTCTAGCTTCTTTGTTTTGTGTCATTTGAGACAGGGGTCTTTCAAAAACAACCTCTCTACCTCCTCAAGGTAGGGGTAAGGTCTGCATACACTCTACCCTCCCATACCCCACTTGTGGGAATATATTGGGTATGATGTTCTTGTAGTCACAGACTCACGGTGATCAAACTGGACAGAACTGTAATTTCCACTTCAGTGATATTTCTTACATTCTTCGTAGGCAACATAGGCCTTAATTTTATGGATGGGGATTTGGTTGAAATATATATTAGATGATACCTGCTTAATGTACAGACAAGATATTATAGTGGATAGCGAAGAGCACAGAGCACACTAACCAAGGAAGGTAGCTGACTGTGAGTGAAAACAGGATTAGCTATGGCCATTTCTCCCAGAGCTTTCAACATTGATGAAAGATTCTTTTTTACAACCATGACCTTTTCACGTATACATGCTTCCTCCCTTAGCTGCACCTCACGTGCCTCTTCCTTTGCACTTTTTCCCTTATCTAAAGAAATAACATATAAAGACAGATAGATGATTAACAAAGTTATCTAACATGACGAAATTAAGTTCAATAGGAGCAGGAACTATCAAAAAGGTACCAGCTTTCTTTGATGATTTTCCACCATCTTTTTTCCCAACTCCAGTAACCTCTTTGCTAGAGGGCTCACGCCTTGCAGTATGATTAGAACTCACTTGGTCCTGTAAGCAAAAGCAAACTCTGCCATAAGAGAAGTGAATAAAGAAGATATTCAATTCTGGACTTGAAAAAGACAGATTGTGCGCTCACAGGGCCATCATCATTATCATAAAGCCTAAAACGGCCTTTTGGTTGTTTTGTGTTCTTAGTTGCAACAGCTTCAGCAATGTAAACACCTTGTTCAGTCGAAAGCATCCCTTCAGGAGTTTGAAATATCTAAACGCAAGAGAGACAACGAATCAAAATCAGAAGATAGTCAGTAAATACCTACTAAGACGGTACAAAGAAAACTCGTGAAACAAAGTCAAAATAGGATATAAAGACAATGACTTTAAATACACTTATTAGGAAGCCAGGAAATAGTAGCTCTATCCGACATCTGAGAGAGTAACGTGTCTAAAGATAAAAATTTGGATATTCTATGACTTACAATCCCTTCCCTCCTGCTCCCCCTGGAATACTCGAATAAGAATCGTTAGCATTAAAACCTCCGTTAAAAAATCTAGCAGGCAAAAGATATTCTTCTTCGATAGGATCTCAGACAATGTTTTCCAAAGGCCAAGGTGTTCAGGCCAGGTAGAGGTCATTAGTTCACCAGTATGTTTACTATCCCTCTGGCTTTTAATCCCATAGCTAAAAGAAAGTTTAGTGTCTCTTGCACATGCCTGATTCAAATTATTAAGGGCATGGTTTGATGACAGGGATTTCACTGTTTCCAATGATATCCTTAGCCTTTTATGAAAAATAATTAGCATATTTGTTTTCATAGTATCTATATATAATGACAAGATGTTTCTTTGCAGCTAACTGAGTTGGTTAGGCAGAATCAGAAAATTAGGCATGTAACAAGGCCTAAAGAAAGAAAAAAACGTTACAAACTAAAACACAAAATTAACTAAAATCTAATAGCAAATAAGTTACAAGGAAACCAGTTGAGGAAACACTAAAGTTTGTCAGCATGAGGGCTGCTCCAGGCTGTGGAAAAGGGTATCAGCAGTGATTGGGAAAAAGACTTGCAAGATCACATGTTCAGAGGACCCTCATAATGTCTCAACCCCCCCCCCCCTTCTCCAACCCCCAAAATGAAAATAATATACCCAAATGTAGATCGAATAACTTGCATTAATTTACACACATACTTAGGGCCTGTTTGGAAATAGAATTTTTGCTTTTTTCAACTTTTAATTTTTCAAAAAACTGTTTGGTTATACATTGTAGTCAATTTTTCACTCCAACTTCCAGTTGAGTTTCTACCACTTTATCAAAAAATCCCTCACAGAACTTCAACATTTTCAAGTGAAACCATGTCCAAACACAACATCAATTTTCAAATACCCTTTTTCAACTTAACTTAAAATACTACTATTTTTCAAAAATCACCAAATTCATGTTGAAACGCCTATTTATTATATGTTGTATTTTAGCAAAATACATTGCAATAATATTGTACAAAAGCTTACATGATCCATAAATTTCTAAAATTATGTGTTGCAATCGTCATTGAATCTAGTAACGGGAAAGGTAATGATATTACCTGAATGTCATTTTCAGATAACATATCATGCGCAGCACGGTCTGAAAGATTGTTGAAGTGCTGCCAAGGAGAAGTAAAGAATTTATAACCACATTAAGCAATAACAAGTGACAAACAATAACTTCAAAAGAACCATGCAAGTAACCTTCTCGAACTCCATGTAGGTTTCTTCAGGTAACATGGTCATCAAAGTTGATAAGGAGTTTATTGCTGCTTCTTGCGCAAAATGATTACCACTCATCAGACCTGTCGGTCCCAACAAACCCTGCAGGTTAAAAGATGGGACAAGTTACTGAATGCATGACAATGAAGGATGGTAGCCAGTTGACATAACACTCTGTTTGGCTCCAGGAAGGAGAGGGGGAATGTGAAAGATAGAAAAACTGATTCATTTACTTCATTTAGACGATTATTGATGATTTATTTTTGGTTGTTTGACGCATTTGAAAGTAAGTAGAAGTGTTATACTTCCACCTTTCCACCTAGTTATGGAAGGATTAAAAAGGTGATATGGAGGGTTGGATATCCCTACACTTTAACGTCCTCTCTCTCTCTCTCTTACTTCCTTACCAAGCAAGACAAAGAACCCATAGCCATCCAATTTTACTTCCACTCATCCAACTCAAATTGAAGTTATTAGGCAATTAGAAAAGGGGAGAGGAGGAGTAATCATTTTTTGACATGATGAAGAACAATGTGTAAAAACAATATAGTTTTACAAAACTTTCCATATCAGCATTCCTCAATGATATGTAGATCTTTCAAAAGTCAGTAATGGTCTAACACAAATATATGGAAAGCAACAGAAAAGAAGTTGCAGTTCACCTTGCACAAACCAACCACATTAGTTGTGACAAGACCAATGACATCAACACCATGTTTATGCAAACATTTTTGCACCCTCTGACAAACAACAAAAACGAAATAGGTTTAGACAAATGATCAAGTGAAATATGCATAGGAAAGACAGAAATTAAAGGCAACAAAAAAGGGAAATATGAATTAAAAAGAATTAAGTAAATTCATCTAAGCTCCTGTTTCGCCATAGATTTTGGAAGCTTTTTTCCTAAAAAAAGGGGGGAAACATTGTTTGTCCATGAAATTTGGTCAGTTTTGGGGGAAAAAAATCAAGCTCCAAAAACTGGTTTGGACAAGTTTCTGGGTGAAATTTTCTTCCAGTCACAAAAATCAAATTGTTTTCCAAGTAAATGCATGTCCAAACACAACTTCAAATTCCAAAAACTATTTTTCAACACAACTTCAAAAACTCTTTTTTCAAGTTTCAAAATCTATGGCCAAACGCTAGTTAAGTGTAAGCAAATCCTAATGAGACCAAACACAGTGTGCAAAAAAGACCCTCAGACAATTGACTTGTAACAACTAACTTATTCTATTCAAAAGAAGCTCAGCTATGCATGCCAAACAAACATGTCAGTTATAAGAAAAGTTAAAAGTGAAATAGAACGTGCTGCTTCAAAAGACAAGACACTTTCAAGTACACAATTATCACTGTTCTCTTCAACTTTCCTGATAAGTTTCATTTTAAACACTTTAGATGATTTGGGTTGTATCTTCATAAACTTCAGCAAGGTATATATGGCAAGCCTTACATCCCAGAGGATTTCCAGAGTCCTACTTGTTATCACCATTAGAGTTTAGTGCTAAATTTCATCATGGTACACACCAAGTATATGCTCTCGAATTTGTTCAATTGTTAGTAAAACTGTATTATAATTGGTAAATGAATTAAAACCTATCCATATTTTATCCTTGAGCTCATCCGGCCAGAGTGCGGAAATTTGGCAGTGAGTTAGGATGAGAGGAAGTGGGGTTGCATAAGTACATATAGAAACAGAAATATGACCAGGTTCTAGATATTGTTTAGTAGTTTATAGATTTATGTTTCAGTTAGTATCTTATGGCATTGCTTCACCTCCCACTGCTACTCTTCCTGCTTGCTTCCCAAACCAAAAGAAAATAGAAGAAAAAGAAATCAAGAATTAAAAGGAAATATCAAAGCAATTTTAGGATGCATCAGGTAAAGAGCAGATAAATAAATAAAATATTTTTCTTGTTTGGAGGTGTCAAAGAGAAGTCAAATCTAATCAACAGCTATTGAGGAGTATCCAGGACATATAAAACAAGCAATAGTACATTACCCTCCACACAGAATTTCTTTTAGCTGTGCCAATTAGGCATGGATGATGCGAGCAAAAAACAACTTGCAAACACGCGCTTGGTGCAGCAGCCAAAGTAGCAGACGACATTATAAGCAAAGCCTTGACCATAACCTCAACAGATGGAACAACTTGAGCCTCCGATAAATTTTCAATATCGCTGCAAGCAAACGATGTTTTTTAAATTAGAAGAGATCTTAAAGTACTTGAACGTGAAAAAGTTAGATATATCATTGCTAATTGAATTTTGCTTCAGTTTATGCTAATAAATCACCTTTAAAGACCCAAAGGATAATTCATAATCGGTATTTCAACAAGCAAACTGAGTAGAGCACAAAGCTCAATTAAAGCACTTTTTTCCAGATAACCGTGGTGTCCGGGCCAGCTTGCGCGCGCCTCGACTAATTCCACAGGATACCTGCCGCCTCCCACCAGCAACAGGTACCAATTAACTCTGTCCACCAAGGCTAGAACAGATGGGAAGAAATCGCCTAGGGTTTTTTTAAAACTGATAACTGTAATCACCTAGCGTTTTTGTCTCTGGTGGGAATTGAATCTGCAACCTCATGGTGGTCAACCCACTGCATTGACCACTACGCCACACCCTTGGGTGCCTCAATTACAGTACATTTATATGCAGAATAAAAGGAAAAAGCTATATGATCCAAGAAAAGAATACTCATAAGTCATAACACAGAACACTATTATGAGTAGGCAATCAAGTGAAATATAAAAAGTAAAACCATATAAATCAAGTGCATAGACTAAAAGGAAATGCTGATGCCAGTGTACTGGTTATGATGATGCTATTTCACCCAGGGTATTAGTCTAGCGGTAAGAACGCAGCGCATGATGTGTGGGTTAGGTGCACATCATGGATTAGAACCCTGCCACGAACAAAAGCTTGATTTTTAAGTGGAAAAAGGTATCTAGTTTCGAACCGTGCCCAACTGGCTATCAGAGATTTCTCGGTTATAAAAAAGTAATAAACTGCAGGGAGTTAAAATTTTCTAAGAATTCAGATTTAGTGAACCTTGACATGTGATTCTGAAACTAGCTTTCTTATACCAAAAGCTTTATGATTTCAGATCCGTAGGCACTAATATACCCATCCATTCTGTTTTATTAGCATTAATTTTTTAATTTGCTGGCTATATGTATTGTTTAGTGCTGCCTTTTTTCAAGTCAGAGCCCATGAGCCTCATAAAGTAACCTAAATTTTTCAAAAAAGCTATTGGTTGGGTACTTTTTGGCTGATGCACTTGCCTAAGGTTTTTTTAATAAGGTAAATAATTTTATTAACAATTAGGGGAAAACCCCATATACAAGCAATATACCAAAAAGAGAACCTACATCAAAATACGATTCTCAAAAAAAGAGCCCCAATCTTCTATAGTAGGGATCTCATGGGAACACCAAAAGAAAACTAGAAATAGAATACTACTTAGCAACTTTACAATATCTTTTTCAATCCCTTCAAATGCTCTCCTATTTCTCTCTTTCCAAATAACCCACATAAGTGACATAACTACTAAAGAGGCAACCTTCCATGCCCTTGGACTTCTCTTCCCCCTCCTATAAGCCCATCTATGCATGCCTCCTTCATTGCTCGGCATCACCCATTGCACCCAAACCAACTAAGAACCGCCCTCCACAGTCAGTTAGCCACTTGACAATCCAATAGGAGGTGATCTACATCTTCGCAATAAATGCATTGGTGTCTTCACTAAAGTGCATTAAAAAGTGACACACTGCACCTGGCTTATGCTGCACTTTAGCTTCAAGCTTCCTTTGACACCTACTTGTGATAAATCCAACTTATTCTTTTTGATAAGGATTTTTCATTTCCTTATTGCAACACATTTGAACTCTCCCGTTAAATACGATAGATACATTTGTAAACCAATATATCACGATATATATAATGTTACCTGTCCAAAATAAATTGGTTTATAAGGTAAATAATTTCGTTGATAATAAAATATCCTACGTATACAACCAGTATACCAAAAAGTAGAAAATCCAAAACACAATATGATTCTCAAGAACGACACCCAATATCTATGCTAACTAGAACATCATGGGTGCACAAAAAATGAAACAAGGAAGACTAAGAGGTTATTCGTCAAGTATATACATTTGTTCTCTATTGCTTCAAAAACTTTTCTATTTATCTCCTCCTACAAGACCCACATGAGTGCTAATGGCGCAAGGTCTGATGCTCTCTGACTTCTCCTCTTCCTAAAAGGTCTGAGCAGCTTTAATGTGCCCAGCATTGCCAGTGGGTTCTTTTAACTTCAATTTTCTTTTAAATCACCTTGTTATAGGTTCAGGGTGGGGAATGTTAAAGGCGTAAACATGTATAGAAAGTTCACCTCATCTTCATTTGAAGAATCTTTTCACCAACAACAGAGAGATAACATGAAAACTCAACCATTAAAGTTTCAGATAATTGTGGAGTAGCAGAAAGTATCCTCCTCGTAGAATTATAAGCTGCTCTTCGGATATCCCAGTTTGGATGGCATAGTAAAAAGAGTATAAACTGTGAAGAATTAAGTACCGATTAGAAATAATGACAAATTCATTAAAGCATGATGACACTCAATTATATAAACCTTGCCAATTAACCTGCATTAATGTCTTGACTGCAAAAGTCTCCAATACCCTGTAGAAAAGGGACATTCAACTTCAGTATTGATAATTTCCGGCAACAATAAAAGATATGCACAGATAGGAAACTGAAAGTAGGAACCATCTTAAAAGTAGGATTCCTATATGCACCATAACACTAACCTTTGTGAATGATCTACCAGCATCACCTCAAAAAGGTCATGACAAGCCAAACAGTCCTCAATTGATAATTTTGAGGCCTGCAAAGAGTATTGAGTCAAGTTAAGAGCACCTTAAAGAAATCGCAACACAAATATAAGGCTTTCTCATTAATCTTGTATCAAGATATAGGTCCTCAGATATAAGGGCATAGAAGTATCTCGACATACAATATTATACCTCATACACTGTTGCAAACTTTATAAGATGTTTATGAGCTTAAACTGCTCAAAATGTCACGAGGGAAAAATAAACATACTGGACTGCCAGGTGATAAATTGTGAAAACACAACACAAAAGTTTAAGACCTCCTACTAAGAAGAGAGGTAAGGAAGATGGTCGTTGAAATTTGAAAAGATGAGGCCTATGAAAAGAGCAGCAACTTCAAAGCCAAGAGCATTACTTCTAATTGTCAGATGAAAAGCATGCCATCAAAAATTGCCAATTTACCAACCGCATATGAAGTGACCAACAGAGAAAATACCCTTTTTTTAATAACACAGAAAATATCATCTTATGCTTCATGTGTGCCAACTGCCAACAATCATTCAAAATGAACAAAAATTAGCTCAGAATATTCACCAGAGGAATTGGCACCACTGACGGCTCATTCTGTGATACCAATGGCCAAATTTTCTCCTTTATTATAGTCTCATCTAATAACAGAAGCAAAGGCAAAATTAGAATGTGTGATAAAACCATATGAAAAGAAGTAACTGAATTGAATCATGGAACGCCAAAAGTTAGGTCAGTAACCAATTTTTTTGTCACCTGGTCAGTGACCATTATTCATGCACAATAAAAGTGAAAAGTCCTAATAAACCTGCTTTAACATCCACTGCAGCAAGTTTTGCCACACAGAGCAATGCATAGATGCCATCCAACCGTTGTGCTGCTTTCGTGTAACCAGTTTTAACAAGTTGTATAAGAGCTGACAGCAGAGAGGACATCTGTGGAAGAGCATCAGCATTTTGGCACATTACTCGCAGGCAGCGAAGATGACCTCTTCTAAGTGCTTCCTTCTCTTTGAGCCCTGATGCAATGAGTGATATAACATCGGGTTGAATTGCATCAGCACATCTTGTGGTCCAAGCAGCCAAACAAGATAAACATGCAAGCTTGACCTCTTCATTACCTGGATAGACATAAAGAATAAAACATAGATCTGTCAGCTAAAGAAGACATTGCAGAAAAAGGAAGTGTCAGAGAGAAGCTAGGCACACACATCAACGTGATAAAGGTACCGAAACCTACCATCATCCTTGTAACAGGACAGAAGGAAATTACAAACAGTCTTTGACAGGCTGTTAAGGTGTTTTCCTTCTGGGGCATTTGACAATTCTCGCAGTGCATTTATCATGCCAACTCTCTGATAGGGAAATGTAAGCCTTCCTTCTGAACCTGTCAATATTCCAGATCCAGTAAATTGCTAGCTAGTTAGTCCGTTCTTAGTTGTCCAGTTAGAAACGCCATATCAATAAGTCAAGGAAAATATAAAGTCAGGAAAACAAACCTCCAATAACCAATTTGACTGCATTAAACATCGCTTCTATAGCATCTGGACTGCTAGATTTTATGCTTAAGCACCTTACGATGGATAACGCAGCAATCCTTCTACCTTCATCTGCATGTCTCGCCTGTGACAACAACACTGAAAGAATCTCTACGGCATATTTACTCAAATCGAGTTCCGCAGATTGCAAAAGGATTCCAACTGATTCCAAGACAAGCTCTGGATTTCGTTTCAACATCTTGACAGAGGAGGGAATGACAGTGTTCTTAAAATCTTCATGTGTCAAACGAGAAAATAATGGAATGAAAGCATCACTGAGGCCCTTTGGCGGTTTTTCTCTTGCATTCAGAACAGCTTTGACATACATCTCAAGAAAATGTTGCTGCAAGAGAGAAACAACACAATATGTAAAGATAAAGCACAGAGGCCTAGGAGGATCTTAACACCTCTGGCTTCAAGTGCCATAGCTTCTACATCCCAAGAGCTGCTTGAAAACCGGTTCATACCTTCCATTGATCAAATGAAGGAGTATTTGCACTTGAAAATTCTAGCATCAAGAGTATAAGCTCAGGATAGTCCTTGTAAGTGATCCTTGAATCCCTTAGTTCCTCCATGTAAGTTCTGTAAATATCTGGTACCTGAAAACGGAACAAATTATAAAGAAAATTAGGACCTCTAAAACCATGCTTCAATTAAGACCTGCAGATTTGTTAAACGAGATGAAACCTTTGAAAACAAAGAGAATAAGCTTTTTTTGCAGGTCCTTCTGACGTGGGACGATCCTTGCATACCAATATGCAAGACTGATGCTTGCGCTTGTGCTAGTCGACAGACTGCATTCTTTGATACTGAGGAAAACTGGCTATTAGTTAGGAGAAGACACGACCAAGTTAAGAGTCTGTCGCACCCAATATAGGATTGGAATTTGAACTGTTTTTCCATGAATTGTACAAGGGTTCCAGCAAAAGCTTTCATAAATAAAGTTTCACCCAATGCTTTGATAACCACATCATCCACTGCAGCCCTTGATCCTCGATCATCATAAATAAATACTGTACTGAAAATTACTTCTACCAACAGAGAAGCAATTTCTGTGGTCATCTCTGTGGAATTCAGAGCAACAGTAAGCTTCAAAACATACAAATTAGTGAATTACATCCTAACATCAAAAAGTGTAAACACGTATTCAATTTCTAATAGGAATACATAACCAAAAGAACCTCTAGAAATGCACCATGAAAGACCGCCTGTTTATCCACTTCTCATTAAAGAACAAAAATGTTTTACAACTTCACTCAAGAGTCAGTATATCACATAAGCAATGCTGCACTATGTCTACCATATCCACATGTCAACCCTGTGCAATCAATGTCAAAAATTGGCTTGTAGAAGAGTAGCCTGACAATCCCTATACCCGTTTCACTTTATGGTACAGGAAAGATAAATATCACCAGCACTCATTCATGTGTGATTTCACTCACTATTTGAAACATGTATGAACGGGAATTGAAATGCATAGATAATGCTGTCACTAAATAAAAGAATAAAGCAGATTATGCTTTCAACCCAACCAACAAATAACCCCCAAAAAAAGGAAGGAAAAAAAAGCTACAAAGATGATGCTAAAAGAGATAAAAACTAAACAATTCTATCCTACAGCAAGTTTTATGATATGCCACAATGGAGTCTCTCATTTCCTACCCGGTGATGGTTGCTAGTTTATCAGGCTATCATAATGAAACATTTTCCAACTTGCCAAAAACAACACAAGGTATATTGTATCCTGATTCTCTAATGTGAACAAGGACCACTAAATTTAGGGAAAAATATTATTTCCATGATTTATATATGTTAGTCTTACAGCAGATAAGTTGGTACTGGCTATACAAACCATAACCAAGAAAAGGTATCAAACCTTCCGAACATCATGAGGAAGTTCTCAAAAATTACCCTCTATAGCTAAATATTAGTAATATCATAAATAGAATCTTGAGAAAGCGCACATCTTGCTGATATTGCAATGTAGGAAAATTGCAAGATTCACAAACTAGACTTGACAATGAAAACATAGCAACTAAGAGCTGATCAAGGTCCCCTTTAGCTGAAAATTGCAGGTAAAAGACGGATTTGCTGGAGTTTGGTGGAGAATGCTTGGCGAAAGAATAAAGAGTTGTAAGACCACTCAAGCAGCTATCAATAGGTGTTGCACGAACACGAAACGGTAACGGAGGAGAAGCAAGAAGAAGCTAAAGAAGGTCTATTAGTTTTCTAGAAAGATTCCCAGAGAATGACCCCCTAATGTAAGGTTTGCATAAAGCACCAGGAAGAAAGAACAGTATCACCAAAACCAAAGAAATCAACCGAGAAATCCCCGAGGGCCGGTGGCGCATGGTCCGGAACTCAACAGATCATGAGTCAGCCCCTCTATCATCTTCACTTAAATTTCATACTGTTGTATGTGGCATGCTTCGATCCTCCACTAGCTAGTTTTTTCGGTGAACTCTATTTGTTATGGTGTGGATAGCAGGAAGGCCTATATTTCTTGATTTTAAAAGGACTCCTTACAAGCGTTGTTTCTATCTACTATTATCTAAAATAATCAAGTTATTAACGACTGGACAAACCCAAGAAATAACCCCATGTGTGAAATTGTATAAGATCCCCTTTAAGATCAATCAATTCCTTCGTATTGAGTATAATTGTATATGTGATAGCATCTACTATACCAGAAATATCAATGAACCCGATTATTGCAATTGTCCAAGCTAGCCTTTTAGCTTTTAGGGTCTATTTTTCAGTTAAAGATTCCTCTTACTAATTGGAATCAAAGAATTAGTATATCTGTTCCCCAAAATGGGAATGGGCTAGGGTTATGAACTTATAACCTGATGATCGAGTCGATTCTTGATATCCCATATCGGATAAGGCCGGAATAGGGGTCATATATATCCTCATTATGAGAAAGGTCCATTCGGGCGTATCTAAATAGATACTATGTTTACATATGGATCCCCCTACATTGTCACATTCCATTTAGGAATACGCATAATCGGACCTGCATATACATATCTCTATTGGGAACCTATTCACCTCTTTGAGTGAATTCAGAAATAGGTTTGATTGTCCATCTTTTTTGTATATATATCAGGCATTGCATTCTCCAAATAATTCAAATCAAAGCAATTGGATGTCCAACCCTAGCCTATATGACATGACCGATCAATAGATCCACCTTGTTGTATATTTCATTCATCACCAAATAGGAATGCTCATTTCTCATTCAATGAGCATTCTCAATAGGAGAGCTTGGATCAGATCGAATCAACGACGATTCAATCCGAGCTCTTTGAACTGGAATAAACTCGGGAGTGGATTACAACTTGAGGTGATCTTCTCTATCTAATGAATGGGGAGTCCGCTTTAAAATTGTTTGCTCTTGCCTAAGCCACGCATCAAGTCTTATGCTCTTAACACTAGGACGAATCTCTGGGGGCAAGAAATCAAATCTTTTTTTTACAAACTAGAATAAGTCTATTACATTATCACCAAACTCCTTTTTTCTTTGAGAGTCAAATTTTCCTTCACACTGCACACTACGATGGTCGAAAAATATGTACAATGCGAAGTTGCGGCTCAACCACGACCATTTTTCAAGTCAACAAAAATTTTGAATATACTTGCAGCCCTATCTCTTCTCATATTAGTATATTTGCAACGAACTATCCTCCATCACACTAACACTCCCATACATGATCACTCAAAACTAACTTGCTACTCCTAATGCACCTGTCTCCAAAATTGCAGGATCCAATATTATCCATGATATATTATCCATCGATCGAACTGCAATCGGTAGTATATTTATCTCATGCATGTCATACACACGTCCATGTTTTTTATTCTAATGAAGTGCCATACACACGTTCATGTTAGACAACATAAATATCCTCTTTAAGCATATCATTGTTTTCCGCTCATCCATTAATCATGTCAACATGGTAACAACTTTATATGCCTCTCTAGACACCTACAAAATGAAATAGGTGCTTAGAATATTCATTTTCCAAGTCACCAACTAGAAAAGTGCTCAGTCTGATAAGGTCTCAACTAAAAGCGAAATTTTCACCCAAAAATGACTAATCAAATTTAGGCAAGTGCGCACCAGCTCCATCAGCCTGATTCATTGAGGAACTCTTGGATAATTATTAAACTAATACGAGTTGTATCTTCTAACTTCATTCAAAAATAATGTGTACGTATTAGTTGAAGCAAGTGATACGAAGTAAGAGTGTATATCTGCAAAGGAAAAGCAACTTGCTCCTTTTGAATGCAAAATATTTTCGTCACAAAGTATCAGCACGGAAAATACTCTCCAAAAAATATGTACCAAACAGAGCATATATCCAAAAAAAGAATTCAAACAATGGCCAACTCGGATGGAAACAAAACATGCCTATTATTATTAGAAAGCAAGCATATAAGAGAGAAAGGAAATGCAGACCAGAATTAGTGAGAATAAAAGGAATCTCATTTCTCCAAATCTGAATACGACGTTTGGTAGATGATGTTGCGACTGATGAAGAAATGGAAGTTAGTGACTCCACTGGACTCGCCATTTGGAGCGGATACTGATTTCACGAAAGTGAAGTAATGGCGTCTCCAATATGATGAAAAATGATAGATATTTGATATTAGGGTTTCAAATGGCTGCTGCAGCAAGGAGGGCTGCAAGTACTGTTATTTGACAACAGAACACCAAGCAAGGGAGGGCATTTCCAGAGTTGTCCTCCTTTTTCTTTCGCCTTTTTTTTTTTCGTTTTTCTTTTTCTTTTTCCCCTTCTGACTTTGTTAATTTGATTGGAAAAAAAAAATTATTTAAATTTGTCACCAAACTTTATTTAAACAAACAGAATACTTGAACACATGCTAAACTGGGGATATTTTTAAGAATGTACAGCCCCACACAAAAATTTTGATAGAATGGATTACGTAGATATTAAACTTATCTATAAATTTTATTTAGTAGGCGTTTGGCCATGAAAACCAATATTTCTCATTTTATTTGGAATTTTGAAGATGGAGTTGTGTTTGGTTATAGTTTTTGCAAAGAATATTTGGTTGTATAAAGGTACTAAAAGTGGAAATAAGGTTTTAGGGGTTTTTTAAATTCCAAATACAACTTCAAGCTGTATTTGGAATTATCATGGCCAAATGTTGATTTTTAAATAAAGTGAAAAAAAATCGAAAAAAAGTGAAAAATTATCATGGCCAAATGGGTCCTTAAATACTTGAACTATTGTTTGTTTCAACTGAGCATTTGAACACATGATAAAACATTTCTATTAGACATGTCCGACTCATATTTCAGAAAAGTTTCTACATGTTACTTAGATATGTTAATCACCTAAAATATGTCTCCTCCTTTGATTATACACATCAACTTCAGTTGGAACATGCATGTAGTTTTACGGCTTATTGAGGTTAATGTGTATAATTAAAGGAAGTTACATATTTTAAGTGGTTAACTTATCTACGTAATGAAGCTCAAGAACACACGCAAAAGCTTTTTTAAAATTTTTAGTCGAAAGTTCTAATAGGAACAAGTCATCATATGTTTAGTAATTTTTTATAAATCTTTTCTTTAGTTTGTGGGTATGTGTTTGTCAAAGTTACATTAAGAATAGGCTAAATAGCCTAATGGACATTTCTACTTGTCTGGTTTTATCATTTCTATCACGTCCTAAATCCACCTGACTGACATCCTACCCGCCCCGAGCAAACCAACCATATAAAACTACCCGATTACATAATCCTTACATGCATGCGGCCGGAGACTTCTAAAACATATTATTTAATGGAACGTAAATTATGTTTGAAACGCAACATTTAACATCAAAATACCTAATTATAATAATTATAAAAATAAATATAAAGGTAAATAAAGTTCCATTCACGCATGTGATACGAGTAACATACTTACAGTCCCCAATAAAAGAATAACACTATCTACGAAACCTATATGACACAGAATGAAATAGTCAACCGAGACAGGCCCCAATGACTCAAAAGAATATAAATAAATAATTTATTCATGAATAAAGGTAGAGCTTCACCAAAGGTGTGTATGAAATATGGAGTTGCCCTATTGGTGCGGCTTGAGTTGGTCAACACGGGCCCCTGAAACAACAAATTTAAAGTTGCTGAAGGTCTAAGCAACACAAGTCTAGTATATATCATAAATTGTTTTCTCAATAAGTGCGATAAGATTTAAATATTCCCTCCGTTTCAATTTATGTGAACCTTTTCGGAGTATGAGGGTCAAACTTTATAACTTTGACCTTAAATTTTGACATAGATTTTTCAAGTTTGTAAAAAAAAATTATATAGTTAAAAACTACATAAAAAGTACTATAAGTCGTGATAATTTATAATTCAAATAATTCAGAAAAAATATAAGGAAAACATGGTTAAAAAAACACCTCGAAGACTCCCCAAATAATAATAGGTTCACATAAATTGAAACAGAGGGGTATGTTAAATAAATAATTAAATATGTCAAAACATGACATAAGAAAGAAATAATTATATCAATTTGCAAGTATACATAAGAAATGGAACAATTTGGTAAAACACATTTCAAATCGTCTTTTCTCTTAAAAACTTCAATCATAAATGTAAGTGTGTAAAACAATTTATTCGTGAGTACTGCAATCGACACAAGAACAAAATCAACCACGTTATGTACCTAGCGGCAAGTATAACCCTACATGCTCAGGTCGTCTCATTGTAGTATCGTACGAATCGACCCAATCATACTAATAGTTAGCACAATAGTACCCTCTCGTAGGGCCACTCTACGTAACTCCATGGTGTCAAGTAGAACTACTCATATATCGGCATATGTCGTTCCATAACAACGGACGAAATACCTCCAAGGCCAATCTCAGGGAACACAAGTAACCCAAAAAACCTTCACATGTTATCAATCATGGTGTTAACCAATTATGCAAATTATTTAATTAAATACAAACATTAAAACGTATCAAAAGAAACAATCTTTAAACATTCAATCAAGTACTATTCAATTTCGATGAAGTCTTGAAACAAATGATTTCACATTTTATAAGAATCATAACCATCGCACTTGAACAATTTACCATACCAGGAAGATGGTGTAATTCCAACCCGCTAGTCCTCATATCCTAGGACCAACATTTAGAAATTAATTTCTCAAATCAATTTGTGATATGAATTTGGAGGAAAAAGCTTTGAAAGGTAATAAATTTCAACTCCTATTCGAGCTAAATTAGCTATAAGTCATGCAGGTTGCCTCAAGCCCTCAACAATAGTCAACGAGTTCAATTTACACATACGAATATATACAAATCAACAGTGTGAGTATGAGGTTTAAGTTTGACAGCTAGTTTGAATATGTTAAATACTAATCTGTGCATGTAAAATTTGAGCTAACCTATGAAGAGAACACATGCCTTATCTTCCTTGACTGAATTATGAATAACTTATCTCAAGCATGTGTATTTAGTTGGCTCAAAACTTGGTTTGACTACGGTGCTCACCCTGTTGATGTATTTATGAGTTGGCTAACTGGCTTTAATTCACCAGATTAGTTTAAGTGTTTGCAAGCACTAATCTTTGCCTGGTTCAAACATGTTTCAGTTTATGTATATCCAATGTATATTGTGTGTATTGAATTTCTTTCAGTCACAATACGTAATAGATGACCTTGTGCCCCCATGAATTAATTCAATAAGAAATAATATGGTTAGTCTGCTAGTATGTGTCCAAGAGTTTGGTATTCTTCTTATGCTATTGGATGACACATGGATAACATGTTATTTTAGACTGTTTTATGGTTGGAAAATGTGTCTGAAACTGTAGCTAATTAAATAGACAAAAGAACACAAATCCCACCTCAAGTGACTATTTTTGATAATCTTGGATGATTGTATTGTCTGCCTAGTAATTGCTATATCTAGTTGCTGTCAATATGGATATATAGACTACTTGTGTTAAGGTATTTGATTAGGAAATGATTTATGGTTGGTATTGCCCGGTTATGATTGAATAGAGATTGGTTTAAAACAGTAAGGAACTTAAGAAACAAGTGTTTGTCTTTGTCACGATAAAAATTCGAATCAATGTAATTCATTTAGGGTAGAAATAAAACTGTTTATGGTCACTCTAAGTGTCAGGGGGGACTTGAGAGGTTGTCACTTGGTTGTAAGGAGATTGAGAGTGATATAATAGGGTCAGAAGGGGATGAGGAAAGGTTTTGAGTACCTCATCAGCCTAGTATTACCTGCTCGAGACTGCTGGGGTTCCTCTCATTTGAATCACAAGTTCATGGGACTCTCCAAGGCTTCAGTGAGTGTAAAAGATAAAAATGATGAGAACTTGCATGCTAGAATTGAAATTATGAAGTTTGTATGTGGTTCAATAAGTACTTCTGGGTATCTGGGCCTTCTCTCTTTGTGTTTGGTATTCATACATTACCCTGCTATTGTATATTTCTATTAATGTGATCAAGGCAATTTGTATCTCTAATAGGCTCTGTTTCAAGTGTAGAAATGACAAAGTTGTGTGATCAAATAACTAGGAGTCCCTGACTGTTGATGTGATTAATGTATGCCTGAGCTAAAACAAAGATGGTATTTGTTTGAATGCCTAAGAGAGACTTGTCTGGTTCAACCTAGTTATAATCTAGCCTAAATAAGCATGTTGACAGTTGACAACTAAGCATGATCCCTTTGTTAAACCTTGTCTAGTGAAGTTAAACTCTGACTATGATGTTAAAGGGAATAAATATGCATATGTTTCAAATCCATAGGAAATTGGGGCTGTTTATAGTAGATTGACTCTTTCTTTTAATGAGTATCTTGGATGTTTTGAAGAGTGTGTTCATTATGAGTATATCAAGTATACTTTCTACACATGTGTGTATATTTGACGTGTTGATATTGAGTTGAGATGAGCATCAGAACCTTCTTATTTGAAACTTCCCTTTTTGTCACGACCCAAAATAGCTTAGTCGTGCGGGCACCTACTATTTCCCACCTTGATAGGCGAACCCGTCCCTTAATCATTAATTCATCACCATAAAGTAAATAAGACAATAGAAATATAAGTCTCAAACGTAAATATAAATAAGTGCAGAATACAATACTTATACAACCCAAGGATCTGGTCTGAATACAGTACAAGAGCCACTACTAATCAGCTATAAGTCTAGAATAATACAAAGTCTCAAAATACGAGTACTGTCTCAGAATGCAAGAAAAGACAAGCATAAAGAAAGAGCCTCCGGGCTGTGGATCCATCAAGCAGGCTCACCCTAAACACTCAACAACAAAGCCTCGGGATCAGTCGCGAGGAGTGCATGTGGAACCTGTCACGTACTCTACTCATAAAAGAATGCAGCAAGGTAGTATCAATACAAATACTATGTACTGGTAGGTATCATAGGCCAACAACAGTTAGCTAACATACATAAAGGAAGAAACTGAAGAATAGACATGCTCACAATCAAGTATAAACACAACACAATCCAAGAACAACCACTCAAGTACATAAATATCAAGTTCGAATCCAACAAGAAAGGGAATGTAATAATGTGTACATATGCAATGCAAAGATATAATCTCCGTACACACATGCTCCGAGCGGAATACCTCCACGCCTAGACGATTGACCCATGGGGGACTCGTGAAGTCCATGTACCATTCTAGCCATCCCGGCAAAGACTTCAAGCATTGGACACTCTCTCGATCCCGATAAAGACCTTGGGCATCGGACACTCTCTCTATCCCGGTAAAGACCTCGGGCATCGGCCTCTCATCTCTCTCATCATCATCATCGATACCAAATCTCAGCTCATATCAGTGTATCATGAAATATGAGAATGAATGTTATGCTTAATATCAATGTCGAATGATAACATATCAAAATCAATCATGCCACACGTGGACACATATCTCAGTTTCAATAATAAGTCAAGTTCTTTCCTCTATCCAAGATAATACCCAATAAGTGAGGGATAGCAGTTTCACAATCACGATAAGGCAATTAAGTATCAAGTCTAATATTACACGCGTGGCAACACACCGATAGATCACTATAAGACAACAAGCCCACAATCAAACAATAATACCAAGGTAGGTAATCCATCCCAACTTCATACTTAAAGGCGCAACGTGCTTTCTCCTACAATCACTAACTCTACATATGCTTCGCTAACCGAAGTCTAACCATAAGGTAAGTCGTAACCTACCTGACAGCCAAGCGGGACCCACGAATAATCAAACCTTCGCCTTGCCTTTTCGGAGAGCCTCCAAGTACTCAAAGTCTATCCATTGTCGAATTCTAAGTTAGAAATAAGAAACAACAACACCCATATTGCTATACTATCTTTCGAATCAAAATCAACTATGGAAATTAGGGAAAACGGGTCTACAAGGGTAAAAAGGGTATTTCAAAGGTGAAATTGGTAAAACCCAACGTTCTAGATTAGTCACCAATTCATCAAATTCCATGCTTAGATTAGTCAAATAGATCAACAAATCTCATTTTGAAAGACTAAAACTCAAATAATAAAGTAACCATCAAAACCCATCTTTCTTCTTAATTTCTTTAGATTTTCTATCATGAATTCATGCTTAAGGAAGGTAAATGAATGAAATCTAGGTTAGACAACTTACCCTCAAGAGAAATCAGCTAAGGGCCTCCTCAAATCACCTTAAAGATACTTAGGAACAACAAATGTAGGGATAAGAAATGAAGAGTTTTAACTAGGCATTAAATAGTAATCTGGTCCCTGTCGTTCGCTGCAGCGGTCAAGCATTCGCTACAGCGGGTCTGCGCCCGCGGCCCTACTCTCGCTACCACGAGTCCGCTACGGCAGATCCCTGTCCGCTGTAGAGCCTCGCTACTAATCTGACACACACGCCATAGCAGATCAGGCCTCGTCAAGGCGGTTCCTACCGCGCAAGGGTGTCGCTACGGTAGACACCAGACGCCAGAAAAATCCTGGTTTTTCACTAACTCACTCCCAAAATCAGACAATCACCCGAGACCCCCTAGATACAAAATAGACACGCAACCATACATAAAAATGCGCTACGGACTCACTCGTGGTCTCGGAATTCCCAAGGGAGGTCTATTTGACCGGTTCAACACCCAACGGCCAAAGATCAAATTTTCAACCAATAATCCAAAATGCTCCTGAGTGCCTCGGGAACCGAACTGAACATCCCACCAAGTCATAATCGACCATCCATACCTCTAGGAATCGACGGATTTCTGAAAAAGGTCCATTTACCCAAAAGTCAACTATTGGTTAAACGTTTTTCACTATAAGGCTCTATGTCCCAAAAGTCGTCATAAATCCCGCCCGATCACCTCAGGGACCGTACCACCCATCCCTAAGGGTCAAAATCATCTAACAGGGCTCGGGGAAGGGTCAACGGGGTAAATGGATCAAAAATGCTATAACGACTAGACGGGTCGTTACACTTCTTCTCTTTTCTTTCTTTTATCCTGTACTGCTATAGCATGGTATACACGAAGTATACAAGATATATTTTCCATGTATACCTCGGTATATCCTGAGATGTATATCATGTATACCGATGGTATTTCATGACATTACTTGCAGGTTAGGCTTAATGTTGACTGATTTGGGCCTACTTCTTTAATTTTATCTTTATGAGAACTGGGTTGGGCTCATCTACGCCTTGCTTTGCATGTGATTTTGGGATTTGGGCTTCCTGAACTGATAAACTTGCCCATTACGTTTTTCCCTTTTTCTGGTTGGGCCTGTTTGGGTATTTTCTCTATTTGCTTCTGTGGCACACATAGTATAGATGCCTTCTAACCTTTATTTTCTTTTCTTCCCTTTCCTTGCATGAATTCACCCGCGTAGGCCAGTTGGGCCAAATCTATTCCAACTGCTGCTTCGTTGGGCTGAGGGCCCAACATATTCTTTCCATCGAGTCTGAACCCAGAACTTGAAGGCCCAATCATATGTGAAAATGGTTAACTGGTGGGCTTGGTAGGCCCACCAGTCCATTATGCATTTCCTTATTATTATTATTGCCTTTACATTTTTCCTTGTATGTGTATTTATGTACTTGTAAACAAATATTTATAAATTATTGAAAACCATTTGGTTGGAACTTAGTTAAAATAGGCAAACGATGCATATATCATTTAGAAAGGATCGGACCCACAAACACGTTTTTTCCAAATTCTGACCAAATAAAGATAAATGACCAACTCTTTGTCTTTTGAAATAACAAAAGAAAAAAAAATGATTTCTTTTACGTATAAAGTAGAGATATAAAAGTTTTAGAGTGTAATAGAGTGTTTGAAAAATTAGTTTTACTTTAAAAATTTGGAGAGAAAAATGGACTGTTTTAAGCAAAGAGAGAAACATTTTTCTAATTTGTAAACTCTTAAATAGAACAAAAAGGACAGCAGTTTGTGAAAGATATGTTTTTTTGGGCAAGTTTTATGAATAAAAACAAGAGGAATTCTATTTGACAACAAGTTTGAGGAAAGGATTTAAATGGGCCATGGTTGCCCTTCAAATAAAAAATGAAAAGACATTTAAAAGGACTTGTACAAATCGTGTGGCATCTTTTTACAAAAAAGGGTATATTTGAGGCTTTTCTTAAAACTTATAAGGATGAATAAGACATGCATTTAGGACCAAAATTAAGTTGAACTCTACCCGAGGGAAACCTCGAGTGTGTTTTGATCCGGAAAATGAAATGACCATTCAAAACGTTATACGAATTTTTCTAAAGGGAATTCAACTTTCTTTAAATAAATGAAAGATTTTTATTGAAACCATTTAAAATGATATGCCATGGCTTTATATACAAGAATTTAAGCTATTTTAAGCAAATAAACAACAAATCACACTTTGAAACTTGAAGGTCAGCTGCATTCTACGAATTCTTAATATCGAGGTGTCTAACGCCTTCCCCGAAGAATCACCAGAACTCTTACCTCGAACTCTGATTTAAAAAGGATTTACCTGTTGCTTGACTAAACCCTTTTAACTCGATTTTCCTAATTTCTCTTAATAAATTAGGTTAAAAAATCCTAAACCTTAACACTTAATCTCATGAAAGCACTCTCTTAAGAATTTGGGTTAAAACCCTAGGTTTTCTACCCACAATCAAGAATTAAACCACAAATTATGGAATAAAAAATGGTTAAATAAAGGGTTCAAGGTTAGAATCTTACCTCCAAGAAGAATCTTGAAAAATCCACTTGAAATATCCTTAAACCAAGCTCTCTAGTTTCAAAAATGGGTTTAGAGTGAATCAGGTTTGAATTGGGGAAAAAGGGAATTTAATGGGTTTTTGATTCAGCGATTTTCGCTTCTGCAGCCATTTCTGGTGCGGCACGATCCTCAAAATACTTCTCGTGATCCTCCTTGGTACGGGAATAGACTAAAATCTCATCAATGAAGACAATCACAAATAAATCCAAATAGGTCTTGAAGACCCCATTCATCAAATCCATAAAGGCTGCAGGGACATCGGTAAGCCCGAAGGGCATGACCAAAAACTCATAGTGACCATAGTGGGTCCTGAAAGCTGTCTTTGGGATATCCTCTGCTCTAATCTTCAAGTAATGATAACATGATCTTAAGTCAATCTTGGAGAAGACCAACGCACCCTGAAGCCAGTCAAACAAATCATCTATGCAGGGTATCGGATACTTGTTCCTGATTGTGACATTGTTCAACTGTCGATAGTCGATACACATATGCATGGTACCATATTTCTTCTTCACAAACAGAAATGGGAGCACCCCAAAGAGAAATACTAGGTCTAATGAATCCCTTACTCAATAAATCCTGCAACTATTTCTTTAACTCCCTTAACTATGCTGGAATCATACGATAGGGTGGAATAGAAAGAGGCCGAGTGCCTGGCTCCAAATCAATACAAAAGTCAATATCTGGATCAGACGGCATACCAAGCAAATCTGTGGGAAAAACCTCTGAAAACTAACTAACTACCTGTACCGACTCAAGGGAAGGAGTATCCATGCTAGTATCTCGGTGAGCCAAGTACGCTAAACATCTTTTATCCACCAACTTCTTCACCTGAAGGAATGATATAATCTTCTTGGGTGCAGGGCTAGGAGTACCCTTCTACTCTAATCTCAGAATACCCGGCATGACCAACGTGACAGTCTTGACATGACAGTCCAAGATCGCATGATAAGGGGATAACCAGTCCATACCTAGAATGATGTCGAAATCTACCATATCGAGAATAACTAAATTCACCAAAGTGTCGTACCCCATAAATGTAACCACACGAGACCTATAGACCCAATCGACTATCACAGAATGACCAACACGAGTAGAGACACTGTCATGACCCAAACTAGAGGGCCATGACGAGCACTTGGTCGTACTTGCTGAGTACCACTAGACATACATCCGTAACATAATCAAAAGCATAGGTGGGCTATTAGAGCCGCCATGAGATAACCTGCTGACTCGCAGAAACAATGGACTGAAATATAACAGGCCTAAAAGAACATAACTACATAAACAAGCTGGACATACTGTACGGGCCGACAAGGCTATACAACACCTTACTGTACATAACTGTCTACAAGCCTCTACTGGAGTATGACATAACGTGGTCGGGATAGGGCCCTGCCATACCCATGCATATGCATATATAACTATGCTGACTCACAAGGCAACTCCGAAATAAGTGGAGTGCAACAACACTGTCTGCTGAGCTGATATCCTACTAGGAGAGCCGTCGACCTATATATCAAGACCTGCGGGCGTGAAATGCAGCATCCCCAGACAAAGGAACGTCAGTATGAATAATGTACCGAGTATGTAAGGCATGGAAAATAGCATAATAGAGACATAAAAGTAACATGAGACAAGAGAGAATCAACCTGTACATCTGAACTGCCACTGTGGGCCGATATGCATAAATACTGTGCATGCATGCATAAGGATGTAACATCTCATAAATTCGAGTTAGGTGTGAATGTGAAATAATTGGGGTTTAGATGTCATCTTAGCTATATGGATCCTATCGGGATGGGTACATGTGTTAAATGATCTTTTTGGGTCAAACGAGATAAGGAGGTTCGTTAAAAATTCAGAAATTCATCTAAGTCTGAGACAACTTCAGTTATGCCCAGTCTTCAGGTATTTTCGTTGGGAATTTGGGAAAACCCAAAACATAAAAGTTGTAGGTCATTAAAATACCTTTCCAACCATACATTATGGAGGTCAAATGAAGGTCTATACAAAAAGTTCTTACCGATTTACTGAAGATGTGTAAAATGGAAATCCCGATTCTTGTAGGATTAGGTTTTAATGCCCAAGCCTTTATAATAACCTATAAATACAACCCAAAAACGTCTAAAGAGAGGGTCTTTCGACCAAAGGTTTCTACCAACCCCCTAAGGTGAGTTTTACTCAAATCCCTAAGCTAATTATATTAACCTAACACTAGATTAACACCGAATCATTATATGAAATCGCTCGATTGTGGAAACTTCATTCAAGGTCAAACATGGGATGAAGCTTTGGGATTTCTTCAAAAAGGTAAACCCCTCACTTTGATGGATTATATAGAATTGTTATTATGTTTTAGACATTGAATGGTCAATAGAATCATGAGATAGGATTGATTTAGATGCACTCTATTAAAGACAAAACCTAGTATTTTTGCTGTAGAATTTTCTCCGACCAGTCAGCTTTAATTAACGTTGCTCGCTAATCTAACCATTGGATTGAGCCCAAATTTTAACTGAGTGGTCACAACATATAGGTCTTAAATGTGAACATGGAGATGTTATTTAGATATCCGGAGCAGTGCGTTTCAAGATATGAACAGTAGCTGCGAATTTGGTGAATACCTATAGCTTATTGATCATACAAGCCTCAATTAGATGTAGAATGATTCTTTGAAGCGTGGAGCTTACGTTTAACATATTTTAACGGATTTAAGATATGTCTCTTTTCAAAAACTCTTTTTGACTACAAAGGTGAATTGTACACATCCTATTGAAACTAAATATGTGAGTTGTTGTGGTTGGTGTGCGTGAGGGACAAGCCCACATTAAACCTTGTTTGTAGTATATTCTATATATGTATTTATGATTGCTTGCCTCAATAAGAGATGATTATGATGAGACTAAAAGGTTAGTAAATGATTCTAGAAATTCCCTTAATGGATGATTGAACTTGATACTTGAAAGACTAATTGGCTCATGTAAATACCCTATAACGAATTTTGGAACTTGAATGCTAAATGCTGATGTGACTACTCGATATAAGTGATGATTTAGCTTTTATGCTATAATTCGGCTTCTATGCTATGAATTTGATTGTTGTATTTGGCCTAGCTACTTGGGAGGAAGGGTAGTCACTATGGATCCTAGTGTGATAATGCCTAGCCATCCGGGAGAAAGAATGGCCAATTCCGGGTTCGCTACCTGGGGTGTGATTATGCTTAGCTATTCAGGAGGAAGGATAGCCACCGTTGAATTTCATATTCCAAAGGTGATGCGCTGCTATGATTAGGGAACCTCAAAGGTCGCCCCTTCGTTACGATTGATTTTTGGGCCTGTATTGGCAAGTGTGATATTCCTATCTTTTAATGGAACTATTGTTAATAATCATGATCAACTTAAATGGCATATTTAGAGGTTGGAACTTGACAAGGACTTTATAACCTGTTTTGATAATTGTCTTTCATTGAGATAAACAAGCTAAATAACTATTTTCATATTGTGTCACACTATCCTCAGAACTGATTTCTCTATATGTTATTACACTTTATTTTCATAACACTTGTTGTCCCTGAGGCATTCACTGAGTACAAAGTACTCGGGCATACCATTGTTATTTTTGATGGTATGTTAGGTAACGAAGAAGAGCAGGTTCGTGACATTTAGAACATTTAGGAGAATTTGCGGATGCTGTTGATTTGGTGAGCCCACATGCTTATTCGTGGGACACCCCATTTATTGATTCCATTTATTTATATTAGTTTCCGGGCTGCATCCCGATAAGTTAGACGTTTATTCATTATTCTTTGAAGCTCCTTAGTATTCATTCGAATGTGGGTAGAAGAAGAATTGTTGTTTAACTCTTTCGAGCACACTATCATGTTTTGGTTGAATTATTTAAATTATAAAGACTTCCGCTGATTTCATTCTTACATCATGACTTGTTTAAACTTATTTTATAAACTGTTGGAGGTGATTATTGAACTTGGGGGTCAAGTGTCATTGTGCATCTTTTAGGTTCTTTCGATGTTCATGACGTCGGATGCGGGTCACATTTAGGGTGGGTTTTGGGGTGTGACAAAGGGTCATATATATAAATATATATATATATATATATATATATATATATATATATATATATATATATATGACGCCCGTCAAGCCTCTGTGGGCATCCTATTGTATCATATCGGCCTCTGTGGTCATCATCATCATCATCATCATCATCATCAGGTGACCAGTTGATCAGGTGGTAGTGCGTATATAACACCGTCACATTCCCTGTACCCCATATATACATACATATACATATATATATATGTATATGTATTATATTATATATTATACATAATATACGCGTATATAACGCTTGAGGGGTCATAGGTCTATATATATAGTGAAATGCATGAATCAACATGCAACATCCCTAGCTTCTAAGAATTGAATCTTTATGGAGTAGCATTACATTTACGTTCTGTTCATAAGGATCATGCCAAAAGAAGAAAAGTTAGCCTTAACATATCTCAAGTCGTCAAAGCAATCCAACAATGAGCTTGTCACAACTAGCACGCCAATCTTATAACAAAGGAATGCATACATAACTTAGATGGCGCCAAAGATATCACGTATATCAAACGATAACTCGATTCTTACGAAGAAACAAGCAGCATTTCTCCTTATCCTTAGTCACAATAACATATGCATCAGCCAACAACAACCACAAAGAAGTTTACATAAGTTCCTTAAACTTACTTCAACAAGTATTCCCAAATTACACAACAAATAACCCAAAATATCCTTCATAAACGATTGTTTATACTCCCTTCCTTTTCATGTCTATGTAACAAAATCATAACAACATGATAACACCATCACCTGCTACCCATTTACCGTAGAATTTCAGCCATAACATGCCAACAACAACAACTAACATCTCATATGAGCCTTTTATAATTCCTTCATCAATCATACAAGGATATACGTCAATCAATTCTCAAATATACTAATATTCAAGAATGATATACATCTCCCTTCTTCTCACCCATGCAGTATAAACTCAACAATATCTTAACAACATCAAATACTATCTGTACACATGGAAATCATCCTAATAACACTGCAACAACATGATCAAAATCAGTCCACAGCTCAACTTATAGCCGAGAACAAGTTTAAACTTTTCTTTCACAATTTCCTCATCTAACAAGTAGCAGAAAGGCTAAATAGTTCCGTAATCATGAAAACAATGCAGTAACTTACCTCCAGAGCCAACACAGAAGTTTCTTCACCCTTAAGTTCTTCCCAGGTTCTACACATGAAGCAACACTAGGATTCAATATAAAACCCTGAGCTTGGATCACTTGATTTGCACTTTTAATCTTTGATTATTTTTTTTTTTGCTTGGGGGAGTGATTAAAAATTATGGGAGAGGTTTCTAGAGCTTATATGAACTTAGAGTTGAGATAAAATGACTTAAAACTTAGGGGAGGTTGTGATATAAACAATCAGCAAAATCCACCGACATTGAAATACGATCCGTATTTACTGGCCATAAAAAATATACAATAATATACCGAACGTATAATTTTATACGGACCGTATAATGGTCCGTATTTCTCAACCTCAAAATCAGCCTTCTCTTTTAAATTTTAACATCCTTAAATACGGTTAGTATCTCAAGATACAGTCCGTATCCCAACAATACGGTCCGTATATAATAATTCCCAAACTAAACTTTGTCGAAATGTATTCTCTTCGATTCACTTATTCTCTAATCCTTTCATAACTTACCAAACATGAACTTAAACCCTCATAACCATAAGATAGGCATGTCTAATCTTGTATAACCTTAGAGATAACTCCGGTGACCAAGACTAGGACAACTTACACACGATGAATCTCAACGCACAAAACTACGAGGTGTAACAGACACGAATAGGTACATCAAGCAAATCAATAAACTGAAATAATACTTGTGATAACCGCATTAGGAGCCTCAGCCTCTGGTGTACTCGGAAAAGCATAGAAATGGGCATGTCCACCCTCGGACTGAATGCCACTATGACCATCACGGACTGCCTGTGTTTCCACCCCTCACTGACTGAGAACCACCTCTACTAGACTGAGCTCTACCACTACAACCCTACGAACCCCCTCTACCAGAATATCCTCCTGTTCTAGCTAGAGGTGCTCGAGGCCTAGTTGCCTGGAACTGAGAACTCTGCTGGACTCTACTTTGTCTATGTCTGGGATAATTTGACTTAAAAAGCCCCGGGTTACCACACTTAAAGCACGCCCTAGTAGCCATAGGTTGTTGAACTGTCATAGAAGAACCTGTGTGACCTCCACAGTCTGACTGTCAGGAATAAGAACCTCAGGATGCCTGTCCCGAACTGAAACCACTGCGCTCGACACTTTACCCACTATGTCCCGAAGAACTACTTGCTAAAATCGATAGTGCTGACTGGATGGGACGACTGAAATGATGCTAGCGAACTCTGTCATGATGTCCCAACCCTTATAAGAAGAACCACTAAAACTACAAAACTTGCGAGCCATCTTGTCATCACTCTTTCCAAAGACCTGGCCTCTCACCGACTGAACATTCTTGGCATGATCCACCGCTGTCTGAAACAAAGCTCCAGAGGCTACTAGCTGCAATGTCGCCAATTTAAGTGGAAGAGTCAACCCCATCACAAACCGTCTCACTTTGTCTACCTTGGTGGGAAGTAGCAATACAACATAACGGGCCAACGCATGAAATCGAGACTCATAACCTGCGATAGATAATCCTCACTGCTCCAAGGCGGAAAAATCATCCCTCCTCTTGTCTCTTAAGCTGCGAGGGACATATTTCTCCAGAAAGACCCGATAGAACTAAGTACATGTCAAAGGAGGCGACTCGGCTATTCTGCAATCAATGCAAGACCTCCACCACAGTTTGGTGTCCCCAATCAACTGAAAAGAAACATAGTCCACCCCGTGCGACTCTACTATCCCCAACTTATGAAGCCCCTCATGAAAACTGACGATAAACTCATAAGCATCATCTTCGGGAGTACCATAGAAACAGGGAGGTATCATCTTAAAGGAAATGATCAAACAACTTTTGCTCATCTAGGGTCATAGCTAGCCCAGGGACTGGTAGAGAAGCAAAATCAGGTGCTGGAGTCTCATCAATACGGGGAGCCACAGATGCAACTGGCTGCGCCCTAAGAGTCTGAAACCCCCGGGGAGTCCGTCCTCCCGCTGGTCCGTGACCCGTACCGGTGTAGCCTCGAAATGTGCCACTGGTCAAACCATGTTGCAGTGCTCAAAAATAAGTACCACAAGATCCAAGCACCGGCTCAGCAATAATCTACGAGTAGAACTGGGCGGCCCCATCTTCATCAAATGGGTCACCATGAAACGCTACCTCCGGCTCAGGAGATAGTGATCTAGCTACCTAGCACGGCTAGCCACCGGTGCCCTCGCCCCCGCCGTTGCTCCCTTGGCGGACCTCCGCCTACCATGACCTCTACCTTGACCACGTGTCATGGCCTCAGCCGCGGGTACTGGCACCTCATCCCTAGCAACTGTCGCAAGTGTCCTCACCATTTGTGAGAGAATAGAATGGGAAATTAGATACCAATTTGAACCATCTAGATACCAATTTGAATAAAGTAGCTCGAAAGGTATGGAAGAATGGAGGTTTCCTAAATGTTCTATAGTCTCTCCAGGATGGGTACGGATGTCAACGTACCTATCCGCAAGACTTACTAGATATTGCTCTTATACTCCTTAGACCGATTAACCTAGGGCTTTGATACCAACTTGTTACGGCCCAATTTACTAGTCATGATGGCACCTACACTATTCCCTCGGTAGGCGGACCATCCCCAAATTATTACTCAATTATAACAAAGAAAAATGCGAAAATTAAGAGCAGCAATGTTATATAATAGTCTTGATACTATAAATAAGTGTGGAAATGATAATCTTGTCTTTACAACCCCAAAATCTGGTCTAATTCATACAAGAGCTTCTAAATAGTACAAGTGTAAAATACAAATAGAAACTGTCTGAAAGTTTAAATAAGCATAATCAAAGCTAGGAGAAGATCCAGGGCTGTAGAACTGTCCGATGGCTCAACTTGTAATCTTGAAATGGATCGCCACCGGATTAGTCACGAGGCCGACCACTGGAACAAGGATCAGTATCTGCACCCACAGAAAATATGCAGCAAGTGTATTATGAGTACAACCACTACAATGAAGGGAAAACAAATACAGGATATAAAGATTGAAGTCAGTACTTATCACATCAGTTCAACTTGGCTTCACCACTAAGCCTAATTAAATCACAAATCACACTAAGGTAGAAAAATACATAAACATATAAGAAAAATAAGAGACAACAGACATATGAGAGCATGAATACAATGCAATGGCTAATATCAACCTGGTACATACACTAATGGTCATTCCATCTAGTCGTGACCCATGGGGAACTCGCGAGGTCCATATACCCGTCACTGTACCGCTCGAGGTCTTTTTCTTTCAGACAGTGACCACTCACTGTACCGCCCGACTGTACCGCCAAACTGTGGGACACTCATTATACCGCCGGATTGTGAGAAACACAACCTTACCTCATTCTGATTATTATATCATCTCGTATCTTTCCTTCGCCATAATTTATCCATAGGTGCATATACATGGAGAATGAATACAACAGTGTAACATTTCATGCCAATAACATTATAGACTTGAAGTATGAATAGGCATAATCAATGAGATTGTAATGACCCGTTAGGTCGTTTTTGTTGTTTCCTCATTTTTGCCTATTTAGACCTTGTGAACCAGCCCCTGTGCTTGTTTTAGGATTGTTGTGTAGTGGGTGTGGTTGGCACGATTCCCGGGGCAGTTGTAATCTCTTAACATTGGAATCTTCTAAGTTAAGGAATCTTTAAGTGTTGGGTTGACTTTAGGCATCATCGGGGGTATTTGTGTCATTTTGGGAATTTCGTCGGTTCCATTAGCTTCGGAATGTCGAATATAGGCTGTTTCAGTATTTGATTAAGTTCCCGAGGGTCTTGGGGGCATTTTGATCATTTGGTTGGAAAGTTGGTTTTCGCCCATTCGAGGTTGACTTGGTCAACAAGACCTCTATTTGGAATTCCGAGTGCGCGAGTGTGTTCATAGCGCATTTTTACATGTGTCTGCATATTTGGTGTGTATCGTGAAGGTTCCGAGAGAGTCTCGGTGTCACGACCCAACCAGAGGGCCATGACGGGCACCCAGAGCTAACCTACCGAGTACCTCTAAGCATACATCTCATAATCATATCTGGATGGACCCCAATGGTAGCTCATGGTTGTCATAACCTGTAAGGAGACATACCACGACATAATGGTCCATCTCTAAATAATCATCAACAATTATGCTCATCATCACTAGCCAACAAGGCTACCAATATATTATACAATAATATGAACTGGTGGAGCTATAAAATGTCTAACTAAACACACACGTCTACGAGCCTACGCAGAATACAAGTGATCATAAGGACCAATACCAAATAGTACCGACTCGAATTAACTAGAGTGCTCACGAGAATCCACTTGATAAAACACCCTACGGGTCTAATCACCGTCTCCTGCCTACTGTGGGCATGAACCGTAGCGTCCACGAAGGGACGTCGGTACGAATAATGTGCGAGTATGTAAGGCATGAAAATAACACAAGAAGAAACGTGGAACATAACATGAGACCAAGATAACCTGTCATCTGGAAACGTACAATATGTGATGCTTGAATCTTAGAAATCATATGTAAGTAAGCACGCACACACATATATAATATAAGTGTTAGTGTTGCGGAACGTGCAACCCGATCCATAAATGTTAGTGCTGTGGAACGTACAGCCCGATCCATAAGTATAGTGCTGCGGAACGTGCAGCCTAATCCATAAATATAATATGTTAGTGCCGAGGAACGTATGGCCCGATCCATAAATATAATATGTTAGTGCTGAGGAACGTACGGCCCGATCCATAAACGTAATATGTTAGTGCCGAGAAACGTACAACTCGATCCGTAAATATAATATGTTAGTGCCGAGGAACGTACGGCCCGATCCATAAATATAATATGATAGTGCCGAGGAACGTACGGCCCGATCCATAAATATAATATGTTCATTTACATAATGTAAATAGCATGCATGAAAGCTCATATGAAAGCTACAACTTTATCGGAGTGACGTAAAGTCGGTAACCTCCGATTTATATTATGGAGCAATCTTTATCGTTATATCTCATTTTGAAGGAACAAGTAATCATAAGATGAGATCAACAACAATGAGTAGAATTAGGGAAATCATGAAATAAACTCAATGATCTCATAACAACATTAAAATCATGAGCTTTGGAATTTCTAGAATTAAAATCGTCATCATTATGTTCATCATAAAAACAACATCTCTTCTTTAGGATCATAAGAAGCTTTTAAGAATCATGAAATTCTAACTTTTGGAAGTAAGAAGGTTATGAAAAATATGTATGGAATCATGCCTTTTGAAAGAAAGGGACTAGCCTTAACATACCTTGGAGCTTACTTCTCGGCCTTTTCCAACTCACTTCCTGTCTTGCAATTTACTTAAGATCATTCACAGTCTTGTAATCTACATATACAACCATTCATATTATTATTAGGCTCATTATCATACGCTCGTCTTAAGCCCTTAATTTAAAATCATTTATAATTTGCCGAAATTCGGGCAGCATCTCCCCTATTTCTATGCCTAGCCCGAAATCACAATCCAACAACCAACAACAACAAAAATACCAACATCAACAATAATAATATCAACACCAAAATACTCCATAAACATCCCACTGATTTTTATTCAATTTCTCCATCAACGAGTTCATTATACGATCATTTAATAACTTTATCTTCGTAAATAAATCGAAATCAATATCAATAAGGGAAGATTCATACCTTGTCCTGCTTCAGAAAAATATCCACAATATTCTTGAATCCCAAGTAACTCCAACGCAATACAATACTATAATCGCTACTGCACGTTGGGCCTCGATTAATACTCGTCGCTTGAAATTACTCAAAATCCTCATTTTTGTGTTGTATACATGCTCTCATATGTTGCTGAGCTCTCTAGAACATTTGGGGGATTTATTATGGAGAAAAATGGGGTTTTTAACCATTATATAATGTGCTAAGTTGGTGGAACGCCAACAACGCTATAAACGATGCGCCTTGCTACGCCCGTCAACTTGTAACTTCCATAATTCTCACTCGGGAGACATCGCTCGACGAGCGATTGTTGCTTTGGAAACTAGACTTTATGAACTTCAATTTAGGCTTTTTCTTTGCTTAAAAACCCTTGTACACTAAAGGACATTCTTCCTCCAAATTGTTGAAATTGCCCGCCATTTTTCTTAAGTTCCGACAAATTTAATTTGCTTACGATTCACTTGCCCTTGATCCTTCCATAACTTATTATATGAACTTAAACCCTCATAACCATAAGATTGGCACATATAATCTCATATATTCTTGAAGGTAACTCCGGTGTGTCCATACTTAAAACAATCGCGCTCGTTAAATTTCAACGTACAAAACTATAGGGTGTAACACTTGGGATTTCGGTTGAGAGAGTCAAAAGCCAAATTTTTCTGCTCCTGGTGTTTGCGCAGGCGCGAACGGGGTCCCGCCCCTGCGGCCGCCCTTCGGTGAGAGGAGGCCCGCATGAGTGAAGGACAGCTGGGTTGACCTTAGTCCGCCCCTATGAAGATTTTTCCGTAGGTGCGTGTGCGCAGTCGTGAGCTGAGCTCCGCTGCTGTGAGCTTGGGATATTTTATGGGAATGTGCCGTGGCGAGGTCTTTTCCGGTGGTGCGTGTTCACCGGTGCGAACTTGGGTCCGCAGGTGCGCAATTCGCTGAACAGAATGTGGTTCTTTTAGTGTCTTCTTCCTTAAGTCTTTCATTCTAAAACCCTTAAGTTGAAAGCAATTTTGGAGGCGAATTGAAGGGAATTCAAGGAAGAATCAGTGGGTAGGTCTCCTAACTCTATGTTATGATTATTTTCATGGTTAGAATCAAAACCCCATGCTTAGAATGTTGATTTTAAGAGAAATATTGAAGGGTTTTGTAACCCAACCTAAGAATTGGGGTTTTTAGAAATTGAGCATGAATTAGTGATTATTATAGGATGATTTTCAGTTTATGGGTTATATCAAGTATGAGGAGCATGATTCTAGGCTCAATTTAATGTTTTGCCCTTTTGGGTTCGGAATCCTAATTTTAGGGCTTAATTTGGGGATTTTGGATTATGTAACAATATGGGTGTAGTTGGATTCGTGTTCTAATGTATAATCCATATTTGATTAGACTTTGTTCGTTTGGAGACTATGTGAAACGGCAACAGGCTTCGTGATTCGAGATTCGGCAACTCCAGGCATGTTGAGACCTTGAACTCTTTCTTGAATGAGTGTGTTCGCTAAAATTAACCTAATAAATGGGAATTAAGGCGAATTAAGGGGGTTCCGATACTCGTGAGGTGACGAGCACCAGTATCGGATATCGGTCATCATGTTATGGGTATTTGTACAATTTCAATTGTATAGTTGGTCAGAATGTCATGCTTTGGGCACTGGCTGATAGAATAGTACGATCATTTGGATCTGTGATTGGGGTCCGATGCCCGTACTTTATGTCTCTTATTTTTATTGCCTGTCTTGTCTGTTTGTATGCATATCACCCATATATCCTCGTTAAAGTAAAAAGGAAGTAAAAAGGTGAAGCCTTTATGATATTGTAAACATGAGGATGGATTCTACGCTTATATGCTTGTTCTTGACTTGATGTATGCCATATTCATACGTTATATGTATTCATGCATACAATTTGAGGATATGATTGTGAGTGTAGATGGGATCTTGTTCCGGATAGTGATGATGCTTTTAGAGCGTTCTATTGACAAATGGGTCCGGTCGGCTAAGTGACAGGTACTTGAGATATGATATGTGGGAACCGTGATCCGAGGTTGCTACCGTAGCGGTCCGTGATCCGATGATTTTTTGGAGCGGTGATATATGGGCCTCATGAGCCCCCCCATGGGTAACGATTCGTTAATATTCGAATGTGTGTATATTGGGAAGTGGAAACAAAGGCCTTGCATTGCATTTGCATCTCATTCATCATATCTTATGTTATTGTTGTTATTGTTGGTGTTTGACTTGCCTTTTCTTGGATTTATTTGCTATTTGAGCTTAATCGTTATAGTATGGTTATCTTGTATTTTAGACTAATGGCGGACAAGTGTGGTTGTGGTATCGTAACTAACCCTCGTCTTCGTTCGGAAGAGCGGTCGACGATCTTTCTTGAGTACCGTTGTGTTTATACTCACGCAGCTACACTTAAGCACACCTTTTTGTGTGCAGACTCGGTTCCTAGCACCAATGGAGCTCGCGACTACCAGGCTGCCCACTAGAGCCTTTGAGAGATTAGGGTGAGCATCTTGGATTTTGGATTGGTCCGGACTCCTTCTTACAATTACTTGATGTCTCTTCAGTTCAAACATTTTTCTTTATAGATTCAGACTATTTTATTACTTTTAGTAGTCCTTGTGTCATGGTGACATCAGATTTTGGGAAGGATTGTAATAACTATTTAATTATTTCTTAATTGGATTGTTAAGACTTGAAATTGACTTGTATGATTTATTCCGCTTTTAGTATTTCCACTTATTTTGGGCTATTAATGGTTGGTGTTTGCTTACTAATACGGTGTTCGTGATAGAGATTCATGTACAAACTACGCTAATTCTAAAGCAATCTCCTTTCACGATTACACGACATATGGAACGATGAGGTAAAACATTCAAAACACAAGTATAAGTCAAATCACGACTATCATAGCCCACATAGACAGAAATCATACCAAACTAGTGGATTTATCACCGCAACTTTATCACCCAAAATGCGAGTTGTGATGTGCCCAGATTTATACTAGTAATGACACTGACCAGTTAACAACCCCAAATAAGTGGAATTATTAAAAGCGGAAATAAGCATACAAGTCATTTTCAAGTCTTAACGTTATTAAATAGAAATACTTAAGAATTATTACAAACTTTCTCAAAGTCAGATGTCACCATAATACAAGGACTAATAAGAGTATAAACATAGTCTGAAATAGAAAAGACAAGAAGTAAAGGATAAGAGGATCCGGAGCCATCCCGAATTTGAGGAGGGGCTACTTTGACCTCTCGACGACGCTCTGGGGTGGTCGAGAGTAGTGCCGCACACAAAAAAAGGTGCGACAGAATGTGGCGTGAGTACAATAAACAACGGGCACTCAGCATGCATCATTAACTGCACCCTATAGAACGAGAGATGGGGGTTGAGTGCAAGGCATTAACCACGGCAATCGCATTAGTCCAAGTACGAGATAATCATTATAACAGCTAAACCTACATAACAGATAGATTTCAAGATAAGTCCAAACAAATACCAATAATCACAACAACAATGTAGAAAGTGGATGAATGATATACGGAAATACGATGCAAGACTTTGTTTCAACTGCGATATACGCACGTTTGAATATTAACAAATCGTGACCATGTAGAACTCGTGAAAATTTTTTATATACCTCTTCGGTAATTGCCTCGGATCACGGTCTCGATCACATCATATCTCAATAACTTTTGTCTCATGGGCCCAGGCCTTACCAAAGAACGTGCAGAAACCTTACTCATCCAGGAACAAAGATCCCGTGAACTGTAATCATCATCCTCAAAATCGTATGCATGAATACATGAAAACGTGAATATGACATGCATCGATTCAAGAACAAATGCAACAAACATGTAAGTCTGTGTAGTATGTTCTCTAATCATAAAGGGCTCACCGCCCCCATTTTCTTTCAATTCAACGGGGGGACTCGAAGTGATGTGCACGCCTGTGACCGAGACGGAGCAATAATAATAAGAGACATAAAATGCGGGCATCGAACCACGGATCCCACAACGGATTGTAGTATTCTATCGGCCCAGATTATAAAAACATAGCTTATTCAGGCCAACTATATAATTAAAATTGCACAAATACCCATAACATGATGACTTGTATTCGATGTGGTAGCATGCCTCCACCAGTGTCAAAACCTCGCTGAGTCGCCCCAATCCCTCTTGTTAGATTCATTTAACCACACGCGTTCGAAAGGTTCGAGGTCTCGTTGCTGGAATGCCGAATCTCGAGTCACATTAGCCCTCGCTCCAGGCCGTCTCAACAGCGAAAGTCTAGTCAAATAAGGGTTGCTAAGTTAGAATACGAGTCTATAAATACCCGTATTGCTATATAACCCAAAAACCCACTTTAGCCACAGAGTGGGATGGTACCCAAAATGCAAAAACAGTAAATTGAACCTAGAATCATGATCCTTATACTCAAAATAACCCAGAAACTGAAAATCATCCGAAAATAATCACTAAATCATGCTCAATTTCTAAAACCTCCAATTCTCAAGTTGGGTTCCAAAACCCTTCATTGTTACACCTAAAATCAACATTCTATGCATGGATTATGATCTTACTAGATGGAATAACCAAAATATATAATTAGAACACTTACCCCCGAAAGGTCTTAACCCCACAGGAATTCCTTCAATCCTCCAAATCGCTCTCGAGCTTAAGGGTTTTGAATGAAAAGACTATGGGAAAAGTCACTAAAAGAATCACATTCTGTTTAACGATCTGCGCACCTGCGAACTAGGTTCGCATCGGTAAAACAGACCCCGCCACAGCAAAATTCCCTAAATTTCCACAAGCTCGCAGCGGCGGGGCCCAGCCCGCGGCCGCGCACTCGCGCCTGTGAGAAATCCTTCGCAAGGGCGGACCAGGGTCAACCCAGTGGTCCGCACTGCTCTGCCGGACCTCATCTCCGCCGGAACGTGTCGCGTAGGGCGGAACCCGTTCGCCTGGCGAACACCGAGGTTAGAAATTGGTTTTCCGTGCCCATAGAAATCAAGAGACTTTCTCCCGGAAGGACCTCCCACGGGAACAAATCCAATATGCGAATAGCATTAACCAAAAATGCGCTACGAACTCGCTCGCGCCTTTCGTTTCCCGAAAGGGTCTCGTTGACCAAATCGACTACAAAAACGAACAAAAACCAAGTTTCCAACCAAAAGACCAAAAAATGCCCCCAGACCTCTGTGAACTGAACCAAACAGCTCGGCCAACTCATATTCGACGTCTCGAAGCTAACGAAACCAACGAAAATCAAAAAAGGCGTAACTGCCCCGAAGACGCCTAAAGTCAACCTAACAACAAGGTTACTTAGAAAATTCCCAAAACAAGCAAAAAGGGTGGTTCCATAAGGGCAAAATAGGTAGAAGCATGAAAGCAACCAAAATGACCTAATGGGTCGTTACACAACCACGCCCGAAGGGCTATCATGCTTCCCCGTCACTCTAACTACCCAACAATATACACCGGTACCCACCCAAGTGCTCATCGTAATCACTAAGGTGGGACCCCCATCACTCCCAATACCCCTTCTAATTGATAAGCTATAAACCCTCGATCGAAGTCTAAAGAATAAACCGTAACCTACCTCAGAGCCGAGCGGGGTCCACGAGCCCTCACGCCAAGGCTTTACCCTTCCAAAGTGCTTCTGAATGATCGAAGTCTAACAAGCATAAATTCTATGTCAAAATTCGAATTTAAGAATACTCAGTAAACCGTAAAAGGATTCGGGTCGAAAAGGTAAACCCAAAACCCAAATCCAAACCCCGAAAGTTAGAAAGGGTAAAAAGGTAATTTATCATGAAATTGGACTCAACATGATCCAATTAGTAACCTATACGGTCATACAAACCCAACAATACCATATTTCTATACTCTAAATGAAACCCAAAAATAAACTCAAAGTAACCAACCTCGAGCCCCAAGGGCAAAGCTGAAATTGAGTGTAAAATCATGTTACTCATAGTCTAGATAGTTCATAGCCTAAATTTCATGAGAATCTAACCACAATTTTGCCTTCAATTTCACTAATTTCTGAAATCCCAATTTGTTCCAAAACCCTTAACCAAATCACCTAAAATCATGAATTGGATTGGAAATTGTCATTTAGATTTGATTTACCCATAGATTAGCAAATCTAAATCCAAAATATAGGTTCAAAAAGCCTAAACCTTGACACTTAATCTCATGAAAGCACTCTGTTAAGAATTTGGGTTAAAACACTAGGTTTTTTTACCCACAATCAAGAATTAAACCACAAATTAATGGAAGAAATAATTGTTAAATAAAGGTTTCAAGGTTAGAATCTTACCCCCAAGAAGAATCTTGAAAGATCCACTTGAAATATCCTTAAGCCAAGCTCTCTAGTTTAAAAAATAGGTTTAGAGTGAATGGGGTTTGAATCGGGAAAAAAAGGAATTTAATGGGTTTCTAATTCAGCGATTTCGGTTTCTGCAACCATTTCTCCACAGGTGCGGACTGGGACCTGCGGAGGAATGGCCGTAGGAGCGGTCTCACTTAAGGTTGACAACCACGCAAGGGTGAGAAAGGATCCACAGATGCAAACTTTTCGCACGCCTGCATCTTCCGCGCGTACCTTCGGCCCTCGTGCGACCCCGCGCTTGCGAACCAACAACTGTGAGAAGCTTGATCCGTAGGTGCGGTGAATTTTTCGCAAATGCTTTGTTATGTTGTTAACCTATACTTGGTTCACAATTAGAAAAAAAAGAAACAACAAAATTTAACAAAGTTTATATAAAAGACGGTGCAACCAGAACCAGCAGCTAAATGTTATGTTCTCAAAAAGAGGATTTCCGAATCAGCACTCGAAATTCATTCGAAACCCAACGGACACAAACCACATATGCAAATCTATCATAAAATACACTACGAACTCGCTCGCGCACTTGAATTTCCCAAAAGAGAGGTTGTCTTGACCCGCGGTTGACCACGCTCAACTCTAAAACATCCAAAACTTATAATTTCAACTAATAACTCAAAACACATTCGAACGCCTTAGGACCAGAATCAACGACTCAACTAAGTCATAAATGACGTTCCAGACCTAATGGAAACGAAAAAACTTTGAAAATGACAAAAAATAGCCCCGATGTTTACTTTGGTCAACTCTTTTGACTTCTACAATTTAGAAATCTCTAGAATCCTCAAAACCAACCAAAACCCGCTCGATTGCCTCGGGAACTGTGTCACCCATCTCTGCAATAGAAAAGAGACTATAGAAAGGATATTTTGGGTAAAACGAGGTAAGAAGACTAAACGGCCGAACGGGTGATTACACATATTAGTCATATCAGCAGTTAACTCAACCATTAATTATTAAGAATAAGCCTAATTTAAAGTGAACAAATTATATTTGTAACGACATTGGAGATCATTTCCTCAATATTACATGAATCTATATTGTTGATATCTCCTTCCTCGTTAATTAATAAAACAATATTGTATATTATAACCCACCAGAGTGTTAATATATCGATGTCGAAGTTTAATTTCAATCTATAGCGTATACTTACCTTTGATATGAAATGTTACGTTGAGTTGTCCTCTATAACTTATTTACTTGATTTGAAAGTGTAACACCTCGTAACTTCGGGCTAAGGTTTGACTCGTAAGATGATAATATAATGAAACCACTATGAGGATTATAGGAAGTGTTTTGAAAACTAATCAAGTCATAAGAAGCGTCTTTGGGCAAAACAAAGTTGGAAGCCACTCTAAGGGGCATGTTTTCAAGTGAGTTTATAGAAGGTCTTAATTCCAGTGACCATAACCCCTTTATTAATTAGGAATTTGGGAAAACTTCCTTGATAAAAGTTGTATCCCTTTGAAATACCTTTCCAATGGTATATTGTGGAGGTTAAGGGGACATCTATACAAAAAGTTATGGCCATTTTACTGAAGGATTGCAGAGCAGTCCGCTCACTGGTCATGTTATACGAACGAGTTATACGGTCCATATGATTTTATACGGACCGTATAATTCGTCTATATTTCATGAAATTTCAACTCGACATTCTGTTTTGCGCCATGATAAAATATGGTCAGATTATAAGGACCGTATAAGTGTTCATATAATTTTCCGCCTCACTTTTAGTATAAATTCAAGCCTTCAGTTCTTTTATTTCATTATTCACAATTTCAAACCCTAGAACGAAGGTTTTCTTCTCTCGTCCTTCCAAGACATCAAGGTAAGCCTACTCTACGCATTCCAAGTCAATTCTAACAAGTATTCATTAAATCTAATTAGGAAATCATTGTTCTTAAGCTACGGTTTTCAAGAAACCCACATAAAGGTTCAAGATTCAAGATTTTGGGATTTTTTTCAAAGATTCAGATTTTCATCAAGTTTTTGGAGAAATTAAGTTATGTAGAGTTGCTATCTACGTGTGGGAACATTATTGTTCTTCCCCACGCCTCTTCTTCCATAAAAGTATGAAGCTTTACAAAAATTAGGGTTTTTAACCATGTTCATGATAACCCTAGGTCCATGTCCCATGATTATATTATGTATTGAATTATCATTAATTCTTCATGGAGTTCTTGATATTTCATTATGATTATTGAGAATCTATCCGAAATCCATGAAAACCCATACTTTGTAGTTCATGGGTTTTTATATGCAAGTTATAAATCATGCATTACGTTTATTTTCAAGAAACACTCTACATGTTTTCACACAAGCTTTAAGATATGAACTCATGATTATGCTATGTTGTACAAACCTATGTTTTACAAGCTATTTGATATGAACCATGTTTATGTTATATCACTTCAGAACATGCTTACAAGTTATTTCATGAAATCATGTTACAAGTTATTTCGTGAAATCATGATGACAAGCTATTTCACAAAAATCATGGGCTTCTTTGCCAACTATATCATGTTCATGTTTTTGGGAGTTGCTTAGTTAACCAATAAGGCTCAGTAAAGCCTGAAATTATGTAACCACCGTAGGATAAGGGTTGTCAGCAAGGAGGCAACACCTTAATTATGCAGTTTGGATCCTTACATGCTTATTATTATTTAAATCTCATATCCCTGGCAAGGTGTGAATGTTCTCTTTAGTGGATGCAAGTACCGTATCATGTTGTCGGTTATATTATAAAGCACTCCCAACATTACAAGCGGTTATATATACATGTATTTCCATTGATTTCTTGTTTTCAGACTTTACTCATGCTTCATGCTCATGTTCAGGTTATATTCAATTTCAGTTCATGTCTTATACCATATATATATATATATATATATATAAATTTAATTTGGGAGATAGACAGAAAATTAATTATAACTACATGATAAAAAGAAATATAGGAGTGAGGAAGTACCGAGTAGGATTGTTAAAAATTTATTTAAAAAACAACATTAATTTCCTGCTTTATCCTTTGAACTTTTCTTATTGAAAGAACTTATTGAAAAATTTACTACCCCCTTTAATATTAGTATCAGAGCGAGAACTAGGAAGGAAATTATTTAATAAACTACCAGGAGCTCTAGGAAGAGAGATATAAGACACATGGAATAAGAGAGATGGAGTAGTACAAAATCCTAATTTAAAATGATCAATAGGACATAGAATACAACATATAATGGACATACTACAAGAAAAATATACGCATATACAGATACAAAAACAATTAAAACAAAATGAGATGAATTTTTGTAAAAGTGTGGTATACACTACTCGAGTACGATAAAGACAATTATAAAAAGAAAATTATAAAAATACGAACTCAATATAATAGAAACTACCTCAATACAATAGAAAGAAATAATATCTTAGAAAATCATCGGCCAAAAAACCTTATTTAGACGAGGAAATAGACATATAAGAAAATACGAACGGATAGAAATTATAAAAATAAAATGGAATGTTTTACTTGTGGAAGTGTAGAACACTTAGCAAATACATGTCCAAAAAGAATAAATAATAAGACACGAAATTCTGACTAATTGAAGACTTTCAAGAAACCTTAATAAATATAGATGAATATATATCGGAACGTAAAGTATATCTTTCCATAGTAAGTGTAGATCTTGAAGAAAAAATTAAAAACAGACTCATCAGACTCAGAAGCAGAAGAATTAATTAATGAGATAGGATTAGAAAAACTAGACCTAGAACCAATTCAAATGGATAATTTAGCAAATATATCAGAAGACTGTAATCACGACTTCGAAAGAAATAAAGATTTAGATAGTAATGCATGTTTCTCTTGTAAATGATTTCCTAGTAGAGATAAAAGAGCAAAATGTAAAAATTGTTTTATAAAAGGATGTATCATGTGTATAGAAAAAGAATTGGTATCATTAAATAACCTATACCCAGAATATATTAAATTAAGTAGTACCAAAGAAAACCAGTTAAGACTACAAGAATTAATAGATATAATATCGGATTAGAATATAAGTTACTATATATATAAAATCTAGAAGGACCTCGAAAGAACCACAAGCTTGATTTAGACCATATTAATTATATGAGAACACTACCCTTTGCTAGACAAATAGCTATCGGTCATTGGTATTTATATAGAGATATAGAGAAAAGACGAGAATATAGACTCTTAAATATTTTTCAGAAACATTATCATCACTAATAAACAATAGACTCTTACAA
>NC_081347.1:26131551-26161231 GCF_029784015.1 Lycium ferocissimum | reverse complement strand
TCCTTTCATCTTTAGGATCAGCAGAATTCCAGCATTTTTATCCTACTACTAGCAAGAAAGTTTATAATTTTTCAAAAATTATTATAAAAAAGATTTTCTCTCCAAATGAATGGGGACTAAGTACTTTGAAAGAAAAAGATTATATTCATCCTGAACAAAACGTTCCAGTTAAATTTAATTACTGGGATTAGGTTGAAGCTTTTAATAATGTCTTTTTATATGAAAATCCTAATAAAAAGCATTCTTGGTTTATAACCTAATTGGTTTTGTCATTGGTGGATTAATTATGGTCCAACCACAAAATTTTTGCCAGAACCATTCAAAAGTTTATATATTGAATGGGTTGAAGTATCTCCAAAAATCATAGATTTGGAAACTAATAATGTCACACCCTTAATCCGATAGGGTGTGATGGGCACCCGACCCTTACCTAGGGCCGAGCGAACCCGCTGACTCTCGTGACACTCATAATCATATTGGGCCCTCATAGCATAACATAAGTACATAATGAAAGATTTTCGGAAAACAAACTTGCTTTTCATCTTTTTCAAATCAAGTAAGACCTGTAATCGTATAAAACCCGTAAAATAATACATCACAATACATCGGCTTATGGAGCCGCTTACAAACTGACATATTACACACACGACACTGTCTGCAAAGTCTCTAACATGGAACATGAAACCATATCATAATGCTCTGACTCGGCAGCACTCCGGAGAAAATGGAGCTCGCCAATCCCGCTGGAACATCTTCTACTAATATCTTCAACTCATCTGGGTGTACCTGCGCGGCATGAAACGCAGCCCCCGAAGAAAGGGGGTCAATACGGAATATGTACTGAGTATGTAAAGCATGAAATACGATAGCGGGATCATTCGAAGTAAAGAGTACGAAAATCATAAAACTTGCCTTCGAAAAGATTTATCATGCATATCAAAATCATGTAATCATCATGTATACATATAGCGTGTCCCGGCCTCAGTGAGGGACTCGGTAGATAACATCATCATATACATATTCATATAACGTGCCCGGCCCTCGACGAGGGACGCGGTAAGTAAAATCATATCATCATCATGCATATATATATATATATATATATGCCCGGCCCTCTAGTGAGGGACGCGGTGAATAACGTGTCCCGGCCCCGCTAGCAAGGGACTCGGTATGCCATCCTGGCCGCCATCCCCATCATCACATCATCATCATATATATATATATATAACGTGCCCCGGCCCTCTAGTGAGGGACGCGGTGAATAATGCAATAGAGTCGTGCACGAATACATGCCCTGGCCCGGGACGCAGTGAAGGACATATTGAGGCTGGCACGAGCAGAGTAGTGAGAAACCAAATGCAATTAAAACATCTCAAAGACTCAATGAAGTAGTCTAAACGGAATGTCATTTGAAAGTCGGACAATAGTTATATCAAATATCTTTCGGAAACATAGCATACATCATAAACGTATTAGTAAAACCATAGGGATCATAGTCATATTCAAACCATAGGGATCATAGTCTTACGCCAAACCAATCCGAGTCCGCCTCGGAAAGTTACAAACATTAGTCACTTTAGAACTTTCTACGAACAAATCGAAGCGATCCGAGCCCTTATGTGAAAGTTACAGACGTTCGTAGTTTCGAAATCGGTTAGGAACAAAACTCTTTTTGAAAACAAAACTTTTATGCAACTTTTGAAATTTAGTCATGCGAAAAAAAAACATAAAAACCATAATTTGACTACATTAAGAATACGAATATCAAGAAACGAATAAGGACCATAAACATGCTCGGACCGCAAGAATAGAGTTACCTCGGGATGCGTGTCATAACTTACTTTTCAACTACGACATGCCAAAAGAAAGAAAGAATGGGCTTTACATACCTTGATCGCTTCCTAAGCTAATCCAACTCAAGTCTCGACTCTCCAAGGTCTACACAACGTCAATAGACATCGAATATTAGTTGAAGGCATTTAGGAATTCAATTCCAACTAGCACTCAATTCTACAGAAATTTGGGCAGCATTTCCCCTATAAATACAACATCCTCGAGAATTCAACTCGACCAAATATTCAACAACAATACCAACAACCACATCAACAATATCAATAAACAATTCCAAACACATTCTAACATTAATAACTCCTTTCTACATAATTCGACGACATTTATTTATATTCAATTCAACTTCATACATTCAAACCAATATCAACGATCGCATATTCAAATACCAATCCAAAACCATTCAACCACGATTCAAAAACATTTTCAACAATCCGCACAATATTCCAAAAAACCTAGCCAATGTATCATGCAACCCGAAACTTTCCAAATGCCATAAGAATAACAACAATACGTTTCTTTTCTTCAATTTCATCAAATACATCAACAACCACATTTTACGACATCATTCATGTAAATATAAGAAACTATATTATCAATATGCTAACTTCTACATTAGCTTACAAACGATCCCAACTTCAACTTGTATCATCCAATACCTTCATTTTCATCACATAACCCACAACACAACAACCAAATTACACTAAATACAATTTGTTCATTCCTTGCCAAACAACACAACCCATATTCGGCCACCACAACCAACCACAACTTTCATGATTTTCATCCATTTTCACACATTACAACAACACCCAAACATGTTAGATACAATTAATTCACCACTCCTACACAATACCACATACACACGGCACACACCACACACATACACGGCTATAACAACAACACCACATTTTCATGAATTTCATTCATTTCTACATATCACAACATGCATACACACCTATAAAACATGTAAGGAAGATTGAACCTCACCTTTTCATCCATCTTCTCCCACGGCTAGAATTGTTCAAAGCAACAACGAACGATTTTCTTGCTCCAACAACTACTCCATGTTGACGAGGACCTTTCAATTGGTATGAAAACTAGAAGAAATTATTTTTTTGATCACAACTTGAGGGCCTCCATTTTTTTTTTCATGGCCGAATGGCCCCCTCTTCATCTTCTCTCCAAGTTCTTGAAATTTCTAGGAGATAAGATGATGAAGATGACTTAATAAGTCATCTAATATTACATATATACTTCATACATGTGGCCTATGGCCCACAAGTCATGTGCATGGCCACATGGTCATTTTTTTTCATGAATTAAAGTTTCCAAAACTTCACTTTTGGCCCCAAATTTCATGAAATGTCTAACTTTTCATAATTCATTTTCTTGGTCCCAAATTTTCCTTAATATTCCATGCCAATAAATTCATAAGCAACTTGTGCCTTAAAACAATGTCGAAAAAAAATAGCCTTATTCTTAACTTATCGCAGCCAACTTAAAATATTCCGACGTACAAAATACGGGATATAACATCCTTCCCCCCTTTAGAACATTCGTCCTCGAATGTTCAACTAGTCGCATAGGGTCTTAAGGATCTCGGGTTTCCTTTACTACCATAGCGTGCAATCTCTCCTACCAATCATATTTTTCTTTCATCTCCTCCTCAGGTTCGCAAGTCATTTCCTTTCTGTTATCATTCTGCCACGGTGCCTCAACGGAAACTACGTCTTTAACACGCAACCTTCTCGCCTTATGTACCATATAGCCAAGCCTAATATATATCTCGGGTTCAACTTTTTCTCGATTCCTTTGAAAGACTTTAATTGTCACTTTACCTTTTGCTCTTAGTCTCTGTCTTTGGAGTCGGTTGTCAAGTAGTGATGAAGTCCCCTCATATAATAACCTTCCCTAGCCGCTCCCGGCTTTAACTGTCATCAGCTGGTACAAGTCTAAAAGAATTCGGCATGTAAATTCACCCTCCTTTTAGTGACCGAACTAGTTCTGGTCACTTTGCTTAAATCGTCTTACAATCTCTCTTTACTCATCTTGTAACATTTTCGCACACATTGCCTCATGTCACTACCTTATCTTTAATCTCTTCTACTCATCTTGCTCTCAACTTTCCCGTCACACGTGATGTTGCAATCTTTACCCGAATATACGAAGGTGGTCAAATTCTTCTAAGAACCGCCTTAACGTAGCTTCACTAATTCTTATGTTTCACTTTATTTTTGCCTCTCTTCTCCTACCACCGGCATCGGAATACATCTTTGGTTCAACCATAACCATGTCCTGTTCGCTCTCAGTACTAGTTCCATCTCGGTAATTTATCTTAAACCATCCTAACATCCTTCCTTAGTGCACCCAAAATTCTCGTAACCGTGTTGCTATTACTGAATCCAAACCGCTTTCATTCAGCATTCGCTTGGTCTTAACCCTAGCATACAATACTCATAAGTAACATAACTGCCCTTGTACGACTTGTATGAGGCATATTCACTCTTAGCCACGATCCGTCCTTCTCAGGGTTCATACTACTTCACATATCCCTTCCGTACTAACATCCGCTGGTAGCCTACCTAGTCATACTCCTTTCCCTTGTCGTAGTTTCTCCCCTTTTTAAGCATCCACCTCCTAAGGTCGTATCATTTAAGACCTCCACGATTACTTCTTAGCACTATCCCAAGTGCCGCCCCGATTTCTACCCCTCTATTGTTGGCTTTTAGATCTTACCAACTTGTCTCCGCAAAGAACTTTACCTACGGCCCAAGCATCCGTATCCGGGACATTGTAGTGTTGATTGTCTTCGTCTTACACTTACATCTCTCTCCCTCGCTTCCCCCTTTAGGGGTGTACTTATGCCATTACCCGATTATACTCCGCCCTATATCCGTATTTCCAATCTTAATTAGGCGGCGCTTTTATTCCGACATTTTTGGTTCCCGTTGCCGTTCGTTTACTCACTTTTTTTCTTTTCCAAATATCATTGTGTTAGGACTTTCCGAGTTTAACCGGTGATGAAAACAGCATCAACTTGCCTTATAACATTCGTGCCATTTATATTTTTCTTCTCACTTGAACTTCGTTACCTTGTCCAATTAATGTCTTCCATATACCGCCACGTTGGTCGCCGGAATACACATGTCCCTTGATCTAGCCATGTACAGGATATCTTATGCATACCTATATACACATATGACCTCTGCTATCTTGCTTACAAGGTATCTTCAAACACTATTCCAACTTACCCTAATTCTAGAGCTATGATGTACCTTTTTCCTCTTTGTCGGTCTAATTCGCCCCGTTCTGCGTGACCTCTTAAGGTTTCTGCTCACTCCGTAGACTCAAATTTTCCTTAGGTCACTCTAACTTCTCATTTGCTTCTTACGTCTGAATTTGTAAGACTTTTCAAAAAACTTCCCAGGGGGTCACCCATCCTAAAATTGCTCTCGCTTCGGACGCTTAACTTTGGAACTTTGATGAAATACGATGCTTTAATGCAAATATATCGCGTCCATTTCCTACCGCATGACCTTTGTCACATAATCCGGAGTAAGTCGAAGTCTTAACGGATTTCGAAACGTTTTCATAACGCGTTTCCTTCGATTTAGAAGGGTCTCTTACTTTCCCACTCCACCATTCTTCGTTTTTAACCCTTTCCACCTCTCAATATTCACTCTTTACCTCTAGATATGACTACATTTCCGTCTTAGACTTCCAAATTCCCAACGGTGAGGAATACACCTCGATCGCCGTTACTTATAAATACTTGGTTATCGGCCTTTAGATTCTGTTCTCATTTTGCCTCGTTCTTCATCCTTCCTGTAACCGAGTCTTTCACCGTCCCGTCACTCCTAGCACCTGTATCCTTAACTACACGTGTCATGGTCTATTACTATACTGTTGTCTCGCTTTCTGCTTATTTCCCTTTTTCCAATTATCCTTTCTTTTCTTGCGCTCGCTATCACTTCCGTTACTGTGCAACCCTTATTCTAAACTTTTCTTACAGAACTGATAAGCCTTCCTTATTCGTTCTATAACTCGTCTTTCCGTTTCACACTTGTCTTCACATTCTAACCACATAGATCACATCATGGCTTTGGCCACTTTCTCACTAGGCTCTACTTAATTTCGTGACAATCCTCATTACATTCGCATCATATCTTGTTCGTAATCATTCCAGTAATGTAACACTTCTTACCCCTTTTATCTTTTCCGATCAACTTTATCCTTATCGTTTCACAAACTGTCTTGTCGATACATTTATATCCATCGTAATTCTTTTCCTCTATACTCTTGTTTTAATCATACTATTACTTCTTTTAGCTATAGGCTCATCGTAATTCGCTCCTGCTTGTCCATTCGGTCAGTACCTTAAATAACACTCCGTCACAACCTACCAGCCCTTTTTGGGATCATCTTTTAGGATTACAAGCCCTTTCCAAATTCTTTTCACCATGTCGATATCGAACTTCTAATTACTATTATCATCAATTCAACAATTAAATTCTTTCTCGGTGTCGGCCATACTCGTAACTTAGTCAAATTTTTATCATTACTATTGGCTCGACCTTTCCGGACATACCACAAACCTATACTTCATTCTCTCTTTATTTAAAAAAAAATTTCGGCGAGTTTCCTCTGTAATTATTACCATCTCAAAACCTGTACACAAGGAATACCAACAATGCCTCACAGGGCCAACATATATATGCATATCGTATCATATCACAGCCACACAGGGCTCCCAATATCATCAACAGTACAAAAATAATGAACATACCTCGTATGCCCAACTCAATCGACATCTGTTACACTTTCTTGTTTACTTTCCCTTTCGGTCTTCAACGTGTATTTCAATCGTACTTCGATATCTTACCTGACATATGTCTTGCATACCTTTGCTTATCTGCGTACTTCGTAGCCTCCAATATCGTTAATCGCTTTCTTCCGTCGATGCCATTTCTCTGCTGAAGTCAAAAGTCAGTGTCGGGAATCTCATTTCCTATAACTTGGCTCTACGGCACGATCTAAGATGTCAAAGAAGAGTAACCATCCTAGATGCCCCGTAGCCTCACGTTTATAAATGTGGCGCGCTTCACACCATAAACGGGACTCTACCGACACGACTTTGCGGACAACCCCTAGGACGAACCGCTTTGATACCAATTTGTCACACCCTTAATCCGATAGGGTGTGATGGGCACCCGACCCTTACCTAGGGCCGAGCGAACCCGCTGACTCTCGTGACACTCATAATCATATTGGGCCCTCATAGCATAACATAAGTACATAATGAAAGATTTTCAGAAAACAAACTTGCTTTTCATCTTTTTTAAATCAAGTAAGACCTGTAATCGTATAAAACCCGTAAAATAATGCATCACAATACACCGGCTTATGGAGCCACTTACAAACTGACATACTACATACACGACAACGTTCGCGAAGTCTCTAACATGGAACATGAAACCATATCATAATGCTCGACTCGGCGGCACTCGGAGAAAATGGAGCTCGCCAATCCCGGGGAACATCTTCGCTAATATCTTCAACTCATCCGGGTGTACCCGCGCGGCATGAAACGCGACCCCGAAGAAAGGGGTCGGTACGGAATATGTCTTGAGTATGTAAAGCATGAAATATAGTAAGCGGGATCATTATCGAAGTAAAGAGTATAGAAAATCATAAACTTGCCTTCGAAAAGATTTATGATGCATATCAAAATCATGTAATCATCATGTATACATATAGCGTGTCCCGGCCCTCTAGTGAGGGACTCGGTAGATAACATCATCATATACATATTCATATAAAGTGCCCCGGCTCTCTGACGAGGGACGCGGTAAGTAAAATCATATCATCATCATCCATGCATATACATATATATATATATATAACGTGTCCCGGCCCTCAGTGAGGGACTTAGTGAATAGCGTGTCCCGGCCCCGCTAGCAAGGGACTCGGTATGCCATCCTGGCCGCCATCCCCATCATCATATCATATATATATATATATATATATATATATATATAACGTGCCTATCTATGAATAATGCAATAGAGTCGTGCACGAATACATGCCCAGGCCGGGACGCGATGAAGGACATATTGAGGGTTGGCACGAGCGAGTGAGAAACCAAATGCAATTAAAACATCTCAAAGACTCAATGAAGTAGTCTAAACGGAATGTCATTTGAAAGTCGGACAATAGTTATATCAAATATCTTTCGGAAACATAGCATACATCATAAACGTATTAGTAAAACCATAGGGATCATAGTCATATTCAAACCATAGGGATCATAGTCTTACGCCAAACCAATCCGAGTCCGCCTCGGAAAGTTACAAACATTATTCACTTTAGAACTTTCTACGAACAAATCGAAGCGATCCGAGCCCTTATGTGAAAGTTACAGACGTTCGTAGTTTCGGAATCGTTTAGGAACAAAACTCTTTTTGAAAACAAAACTTTTATGCAACTTTTGAAATTTAGTCATGCGAAAAAAACATAAAAACCATAATTTGACTACATTAAGAACACGAATATCAAGAAACGAATAAGGACCATAAACATGCTCGGACCGCAAGAATAGAGTTACCTCGGGATGCGTGTCATAACTTACTTTTCAACTATGACATGCCAAAAGAAAGAAAGAATGGGCTTTACATACCTTGATCGCTTCCTAAGCTAATCCCACTCAAGTCTCGACTCTCCAAGGCCTACACAACGTCAATAGACATCGAATATTAGTTGAAGGCATTTAGGAATTCAATTCCAACTAGCACTCAATTCTACAGAAATTTGGGCAGCATTTCCCCTATAAATACGACAACCCCGAGAATTCAACTCGACCAAATATTCAACAACAATACCAACAACCACATCAACAATATCAATAAGCAATTCCAAACACATTCTAACATCAATAACTCCTTTCTACATAATTCGACGACATTTATTTATATTCAATTCAACTTCATACATTCAAACCAATATCAACGATCGCATATTCAAATACCAATCCAAAACCATTCAACCACGATTCAAAAACATTTCCAACAATCCGCACAATATTCCAAACAACCTAGCCAATGTATCATGCAACCCAAAACTTTCCAAATGCCATAAGAATAACAACAATACGTTTCTTTCTTCCAATTTCATCAAATACATCAACAACCACATTTTACGACATCATTCATGTAAATATAAGAAACTATATTATCAATATGCTAACTTCTACATTAGATTACAAATGATCCCAACTTCAACTTGTATCATCCAATACCTTCATTTTCATCACATAACCCACAACACAACAACCAAATTACACTAAATACAATTTGTTCATTCCTTGCCAAACAACACAACCCATATTCGGCCACCACAACCAACCCACAACTTTCTTGATTTTCATCCATTTTCACACATTACAACAACACCCAAACATGTTAGATACAATTAATTCACCACTCCTACACAATAACACATACACACGACACACACCACACATACACGGCTATAACAACAACACCACATTTTCATGAATTTCATTCATTTCTACATATCACAACATGCATAAACACCTATAAAACATGTAAGGAAGATTGAACCTCACCTTTCCATCCATCTTCTCCCACGGCTAGAATTGTTCAAAGCAACAACGAACGATTTTCTTGCTCCAACAACTACTCCATGTTGACGAGGACCTTTCAATTGGTATGAAAACTAGAAGAAATTATTTTTTGATCACAACTTGAGGGCCTCCATTTTTTTTTTTTCATGGCCGAATGGCCTCTCTTCATCTTCTCTCCAAGTTCTTGAAATTTCTAGGAGATAAGAAATGATGAAGATGACTTAATAAGTCATCTAATATTACATATATACTTCATACATGTGGCCTATGGCCCACAAGTCATGTGCATGGCCACATGGTCATTTTTTTCATGAATTAAAGTTTCCAAAACTTCACTTTTTGCCCCAAATTTTCATGAAATGTCTAACTTTCCATAATTCATTCTCTTGGTCCCAAATTTTCCTTAATATTCCATGCCAATAAATTCATAAGCAACTTGTGCCTTAAAACAATGTCGAAAAAAAATAGCCTTGTTCTTAACTTATCGCAACCAACTTAAAATATTCCGACGTACAAAATACGGGATATAACAAATAATGTTTTCTTTCAAGGAATTGCTAATATGTATTTTTTCATTGAATTTTCTATCTCATGGATAATGAAATGTTCCGTGGAAGTGGGTAATACCCCGCACAATATTCCTTGTCTTCACAGGATTTTTATACAAAATTCTGGAAGAAACTACTTCAAAAATCAAATGATGAAACTATTCCAGGTCAAGAGTTGATAGACCAGATTGAAATTACCATTGCTAGTTACAGGGGATCAATAAATTCCAGACAAAGGGAAGTTCCTAGCCCTTTTCAAAGATATTGCTTGACGAATTCAGATGAAAAAAGGGATTATATCCAAAGAAGAAATGATTGCTTTTTATATGGAGGAATTTAAAAAAGATTTATCTAAAATTCTTGGAGTTGATATCTCTCAAATTTCCCCAGACATATCTATGGCATCAGTTGGTCATACCACTGATAACGAAGAAAATGAGGAAGAAGACGAAGGTGATAGCCACGTTTTAGCTGGAGAATCTCAAAGTCCAGAAAATACGGAGGACTTTTCACAATTTTTGGCACAATTCAACAGCCAACAGGAGGAATCTTCTGGCCCCGCCAAAGACAAAGGCAAGACGAAAAAGAAGTGATAAGGTGGTGGACCCCGCCACAAGGGATCAGCTTTTATAAAGCAAAGCTTTAATAAAGCTGATCCCTTATGGCGGGGTCCACCATCTTATCACTTCTATTATTATTATTATTATTATTATTATTATTATTATTATTATTATTATTATCATTATTATTATCATTATTATTATTATTATTATTATTATTATTATTATTATTATTATTATTATTATTATTATTATTATCATCATTATTATCATTATCATTATTATTATCATCATTATTATCATAATTATTATTATTGCAATTATTATTATTATTATTATTATTATTATTATTATTATTATTATTATTATTATTATTATTATATTACTGTAGTTTATGACCCGCTTTTCTTCAAAAGAGTTGGCATATTACGATCCGTAAATTGAAAGATCTATTCGTTTGCGCGAAGAAACAAACATCCGCTTCTCAAAGCGTAACTCGTGAAGAAATGGAGCATCAACCAGGAGTTGAAAATCAACCACCAGGAATTCTACCACCACTTGTTCCAGAAGATCAGTTTGACGAAGTGGTTCCAAGACTAGCAAACAGAATTCTAAGGGATTATGCTAGACCAGATCACTTCAACTGTGAATCTAGTGTAAGGAATCCTCCAGTTGCAGCTAACAACTTCGAAATCAGGAATGGATTAATTCAAACAATTCAACAATCATGTACATTCACCCGTGATCTTAGTGAAGATCCACATAGTCATCTGATTGATTTCTTAGAATTAGTTGAAACTGCTAAATATAATGGAGTATCCCCTGAAGCAATCAAGCTGAGGCTATTTCCTTTTTCTTTAAAAGGAGATGCTAAGACTTGGTTGTGAAGTTTGCCTCAAGGGTCTATCACCACATGGGATCAGATGACTCAAAAATGTTTAAATAAATATTTTTCCCCTGCTAAAACCACAAAGTTAAGACAAGATATTACTAATTTCTTGCAGACTGACACGGAGTCAGTTTATCAGGCTTGGGAGAGATTAAAAGCAATGCTAAGAAAATGTCCACATCATGACATTGCTGAACATATGCAATTGTATATTTTTTATCATGGGCTAAAGCCTTCTTCTTGAAATGTGATAGATGCAGCTGCAGGAGGTTCCATTATGGGAAAAAACACAGAAGAAGCTTTGCAAATGATGAATGAAATATCTAAAAATGCCATTCAATGGTCATCTGATCGTGTAATCAATAAGAAAGTTGCTACTGTAATTCAAGCAGATGCTTTAAATACACTAACTCAACAAATTGCTTCTTTGGCACAAAAGTTTGAATCTTTTCAGGAGAATAAACAACAGTCAAGCCAAGCTGAGGCCTGTGACATATGTGGAGGAAACCATCTAAACCATGAATGTCAAGCAAGCAACCAAAATGATGAGCAGGTTAATACCGTCGGATACAAGCCATACTCTTTTGGTAGTCCATTGGCACAAAAACATCCAGGCTTTCAATGGAGCAATCCAAATGGTGCTGAAAACTCCCAAAACATTCAAAAGCAACAGGTACAGGGTCCACCTGGATACCAGAATCAAAATCGTGGGCCATCAAATTTCAGACCATATTAACAAATAACTCCATATCAGCAGAGGCCGCAACGAGCACATACGAATCTTGATGACCTATTGTATAAGTACATCAAATCCACTGATGAAAAAATGGAGAGTCAAAATTCAGCTCTAAAAAATCTGGAAATTCAGTTAAGCCAGTTGGCAACTCTTGTGTTCGAAAAGATTCAAGGTCCCTTACCAAGCAATACACAGAAAAATCCAAGGGAGCACCTTAAAGCCATCACTTTACGGTCAGGTAAGAACCTTGATGAACCTTACAAAGACACCCAAGAAAAGAATCAATCATCATAACAGGTAGACAAAGGTAAGAATGCTGAAACAACCTTTGAACAATCAGAAGAAAAAGAAAAGAAAATGGAAGAGGAAAATATTCTCCCTGTGAAAATTCCTTTTCCCCAAAAAATGAAGAGAGAAAAGCTTGATAGTCAATTTGCCAAGTTTTTGGATATTTTAAAACAAATTCACATTAATATTCCTTTTACTGATGCTTTATTACAAATGCCTTCATATGCCAAGTTTCTCAAAGAAATTTTGTCAAGCAAAAGAAAACTGGAAGAAGCTTCTGTGGTAGTACTTACTGAAAAATGTAGTGCTATACTTCAAAACAAACTACCACAAAAGCTCGGGGATCCAGGTAGTTTTACAATTCCATGCACTTTGGGAGGAGTATATTTTGAAAAAGCACTTTGTGACTCTGGGGCTTTAATAAATCTAATGCCATTTTCTATTTTTAGAAAATTGGATCTTGGTGAGATAAAAAACACAAGTGTTTCTCTTCAATTTGCAGATCAAAGTACTAAAAAAACCTAAGGGAATAATTGAAAATATTCTTGTAAGAGTTGATAAGTTCGTTTTCCCTGTGGATTTTATAGTACTAGAAATGCAGGAATGTCCTGATGAACCGATAATTTTGGGTAGACCATTTCTTGCTACAAGAAGAGCAATCATAGATGTCCATCAAGGACAATTAATTTTAAGAGTAGATGAAGAAAGAGTCATTTTTGATATGCAAAAAATGCTAAGATTTTCAGGAGATGAGACATCATCCCTATGTTTTTCAATTGACATGATTAGTGATCTTGCAGATGAATTCAAAGATGATAAATTGATTTTAGACTCTATGGAAAGATGTTTGTCCAAATCTGGCACCTCACAAGATGATGATCCCACCATCAGGAGCGAAGCTCAAATATTGGAAAAACATTATAAGGATGAGGAGATACAATCGGAAGAAGTTCAACCAAAAATTGAACTCGAAATTCTTCCTTCTCATTTGAAATATGTTTATCTTGAGCATAAATTATTTCCAGTAATTATTTCATCTTCTCTATCTGCTGAACAGGAAGACAATTTAATTGAAGTACTATGAGCACACAAAGGAGCCTTAGGGTGGACAGTGGCAGATATCAAAGGGATTAGTCCAGCTATTTGTACGCACAGAATCCTCATGGAAGATAGCTACAAACCAATAATCTAACCCCAAAGCAGATTGAATCCTACAATGCAAGAAGAGGTGAAAAATGAAATAATTAAACTTCTTGCGGCAGGTATCATCTATCCCATTTCAGATAGCCCTTGGGTAAGTCCTGTTCAAGTAGTACCAAAAAAAGGAGGTATGACGGTCATAAAAATAAAAATAATGAACTCATACCTACTAGAACAATTACTGGATGGAGAGTTTGTATTGATTATAGACACCTCAATGATGCTACCAGAAAAGATCATTTTCCTTTACCATTTATTGATCAAATGTTGGAAAAGGTAGCAGGATATGGTTCTTACTGTTTTCTTGATGGATATTCAGGTTATAACCAGATACTAATAGCACTAGAAGATCAGGATAAGACAACTTTTACATGTCCCCATGGAACATATGCCTATAGGAGAATGTCATTTGGTTTATGTAATGCACCTGCCACATTTCAACGTTGTATGTCAGCAATTTTATCAGACATGACCGAAAAATTTCTAGAGATTTTTATGGATGATTTCACTCTTTTTGGAAAATCATTTGAAGATTGTCTTTACCATTTGACCTTAGTTCTTAAGAGATGTGAAGAGACAAACTTGATTCTTAATCGGGAGAAATGTCATTTTATGGTTACAGAAGGAATTGTTCTAGGACATAAAATCACTGCTAAAGGGATAGAAGTTGATAAGGCTAAAATTGATGTTATAGCAAGATTACCCCCTCCCACAACAGTTAAAAGCATTAGAAGTTTTTTAGGGCATGCAAGTTTTTACAGACGGTTCGCAAAATACTTTTCAAAAATTTCAAAACCGTCGACTAACCTTTTGATGAAAGATGTTAAGTTTGAATTTTCAGGTGATTGTTTGAAGGCATTTGAAACCCTTAAGGAAAGATTGTCAACAACCCCTATAGTTGTCTCCCCTGATTGAAGCCAGACTTTTGAGATCATGTGTGATGCTAGTGATACAGCAGTAGGAGTTGTTTTAGGCCAGAGAAAAGATAAGATTTTTAGTCCCATTTACTAGGCTAGTAGAACATTGAATGAGGCTCAGTTGAATTATGCAACTACAGAAAAAGAATTACTGGCAGTAGTATTTGCATTTGACAAGTTTCGTTCCTATTTAATAGGGACCAAGGTTACTGTTTTTACTGACCATGCAGCTTTAAAATACCTCTTAGCAAAGAAAGATGCTCGACCTAGATTGTTAAGATGGATTTTACTTCTGCAAGAATTTGACCTTGAAATAAAAGACAAGAAAGGAACTGAAAATCAAGTAGCTGACCATTTGTCTAGATTAGAGAACCCTTCTCTTGAGTTTACTGAGATAAAAGAAGAATTTCCCGATGAGCATATTTTTTCTGTTGTAGCTCAACCACCCTAGTTTGCAGATATCGCAAATTACTTGGTTGGAAAGTGGACACCTCAAGATCTCACTTATCAGCAAAGAAAAAAAGTTTATGTCTGATGCTAAATATTACCTATGGGATGAACCTTACTTGTTTAAAAATTGTGCAGATAATATCATTAGACGTTGTGTACCCGAGGAGGATATGAAGAACATACTTTACCACTGTCATGGGGGAGCAATTGGTGGACATTATGCAGCTAACCGAACTGCCTTTAAAGTTTTGGAAGTTAGATTCTTCTGGCCGACAATAGTTAAAGATGATCGGGCATATGTTGCACAATGTGATAAATGTCAGAGAACAGGTAATATCACTAAGAGAGATGAAATGCCATTACAATCAATACAGGTATGTGAAATATTTGATATTTGGGGAATAGATTTTATGGGTCCTTTTCCTTCTTCTCACTCTTATACATATATCCTTGAAGCTGTAGATTATGTATCAAGGTGGGTTGAAGCAATTCCTACCAAAAAAAATGATGCTCGTACCGTGTGTGATTTTCTTAGAAAAAATATTTTTACCAGATTCGGCACACCACGAGTCATCATTAGCGATCAAGGGACTCATTTCATCAATAAGAAATTTTCTTTGTTGCTGTCAAAATATGGTGTGACTCATAAAACGGGAACATCATATCATGCTCAAACTCAAGTGGAAGTTGAGGTATCCAACCGCGAATTAAAAAGAATACTTGAAAAGACGGTTGGAATCTCAAGAAAAGACTGGGCTTTAAAATTAGATGATGCTCTATGGGCATACCGAACGGCTTTCAAAACGCCAATCGGAACATCTCCGTATAGATTAGTCTTTGGAAAAGCTTGTCATTTACCTATTGAATTAGAACACAAAGCTTTTTGGGCATTAAGAGCACTAAATTATGAATTAACCTCTGCTAGAAACAATAGATTTCTCCAAATTAATGAATTAGAAGAAATGAGGTTGGGAGCCTATGAAAATAAGAGAATTTTTAAAGAAAAAACAAAAAAATGGCATGAAATTTGATCCGACCAAAGAGTTTTAAAATTGGAGACTTGGTACTTCTTTATAATAGCAGGCTTAGGCTATTTCCAGGAAAACTAAAATCCCGGTGGATAGGTCCCTACAATGTTACAAATGTCACTTCATATGGAGCTATTGAAATTCAACAGATCAGTGGCGGAAACAAGTTTAAGGTAAATGGTCATAGGCTGAAATTATATTTTGGAGGACAATTTGAGGAACAACCATCGGTGACTCTGATTAAATGATGAATCAAGAAGTCAATAAGTCGAGCTGGCGACATTAAACTCAGAACTCCTATTTCCAACCCGTAGCCATTGAGGGTGAAGCAATGGAACCTCATAAGTCCAATATAAATTTGCATCAATAAATTGCTTAACCAATTAATCTGGTTAATATCCAGATCAGTGCACAACCGGAGCATCTCATGAAGGCCTCTACAAAAACAGAGTCACCTACAAAGGAGAAATTCCATGGTGATCGGTATGCCTAAGTAACTGGTTGGTTAACCAATTTACTATACAAGTTAATTACTGGCTCAGGTAATTTTTTGGTTTATAATAAATCAAGATAAAATAACTAATAATGTCTTGAATTAGTCAGTCTAATATAGACATGTGAGTTCACAGTTATTTTAAGCCTATAATATAGATGTATTTCTTTTTAAAGTATGTTTTTGTGTGCATGTGTGTGTATATATATATACATATTAGTTAGAACATAAGTTTTATTTTATCTTAAAAAAAATAATGGAGGTGGAGCTGGAGGACTCATTTAAGCTCATTTTCATCTGGAAGAATGAAAAGCTCAAGTGTAAGGAGACTTTTTGGATCATGTTTTTGTGTATATATGATATGCTTTATATATATATATATATATATATATATATATATATATATATATATATATATATATATATACTATATATATATATATATATATATACCTATATATATATATATATATATACCTATATATATATATATATATATATATATATATATATATATATATATACTATATATGTATATATATATATATATACCTATATATATATATATATATATATATATATATATATATATATATATATATATATATATATATGTGTATATATATACGCGATATATATATATGTATATATATAGATATATATAGATATATATACATATATATACGGGATATATATACATATATATATACCTATATATATATGGTATATATATATATATATATATATATATCTATATATATATATATATATATATATATATATATATATATATATATATATATATATATATATATATATATATATATATATATTTTGATGAAGACCAAGAACTAATATATATATGTATATATATATACATACATATATATATATGTTATATATTTTTATATAAAAAGAAGATGGAATCTGGAAAATACTCTAATACCTCAAAGTGGGTAATAATGTATTCCTCTCTAACAATGATTAGGAACTAGTAATGGGTAGCTTTTTGATGGGACCAAGAACCAAAAAAAAAAAAAATCTTTATATAAAACTATGTTATGGCATACAGAAGGTGTGGGATTGCAGTTTCTTTCAAGTTTTCTTATTCAGTTGTAAATTTGAAAGCCAAAAATATTTTTACTTTATTTATAAATATTATATATGTATTTCTTTAAACTTGATCTTGTTGTAAGTATTTTAGTTAAAAAAAAAAAAAAAGTTCTTTACATTATGTTCAAGATTATTTTCTTTTTACCTTCACCAAATGATTTTCATGTCTATGATTTTGACTTTGTGAAAGAAAGAGCAATCGTCTTCAACTCAAGAAATCATTGGAATTGAGAAAAGTTATGATCACCAAACAGGAAGAATCACTCTATTAGCTAGAACTTGCTCTTAATGTTTTTCAAGGCGAAATAATGGATAACACTTATTTTTGAAAAATGATATTAGGCCTTCTTTCATAGCCTATTTTAACCTTTTCATTTTTACCCAAGCATACACATTTTCCCTTTTAGAACTCTTCTTTGAGCCATAATTTTTTTTCCCTTTTCTGGACACCATAATATTCTACATATATGTGTGTATATACATATATATGCATACACACCAAAAAAGGGAAGAAAGTGAAAGGAAAAAAAGGGGGTTGAGAAAAAGAAAATTGTAAATATACAAGTCTTTGAGACATTGCAAAAGAGGAGAAATGAAAATCAAGAAAAGTTTATCAAATGGAGAAATTAAAAAAAAAAAAAAAAAAAAAAAAGAGCTTTATATATATGCTCCATGCTGGGATAAGAAAAGTCACTATTAAAATATCCTTACCTTACTAGCATGAAGCCTGACATTATAAGCCAATAAAAGTCCTAAGATGATTTCAGAAAACAGTGTCGAATCTATATTAGTGGAGATAAACATAAGGAGCAAGACTATGGACAAGACTGTGATATTCAATGAATAAGTGATCATAAATTTATCAATTCTAAAAGATTCAGGGGAAAAAAGAGTACAAGTTCTTTCTGATCAAAGAGGAATTCAGAAATCAGGAAAAATATTTGGTGAACTTAAAAAGGTTAGATTATATTGAGAATTATGAAAGAAATTTATTTCTGAATAATTTTTCTATCCTATAAAGATCATTGATTTTTAAATGTTTGAAAATTATCTTTTTCCTCGAGGACGAGCAAAAATTCAAGTATGGGGGAGTTTGATGGATATAAATTATTCATGATATTTTGTATATAAAAATAAGTTTTTAAATAAAACATGAATAAATATATCCTATTCTCGCATATTTTCTAACAATTTCTATAGGAAGAAGAGTACTGCTGAAGAATAGAGAAGAAACAAATTGTTAAAGAAGTAAGCAAAGAATTCAATAGGTGCAACCACAAATTCATAAGTCATAACCGTGGAGTTTTACATGTGGGCATTACAAAAGATAACATTGGGAGAAATTGCATAAACTCACACCCGTCAAGTGTTGAAATTCACGGGTGTCACCGCCACTTTCATACGCACACCCGTCAACTATGGGCATCAAGAAAGAAGTTGCATAATCCCACACCTGTCAAGTGTTGAAATCCACAGGTATCACCGCCACTTTCATACTCACACCCGTCAACTATGGGCATCAAGAAAGAAGTTCCAAAATTCACGGGTGTGACTACCATTGTTATACTCTCACCCGTCAAGTAAGGTCACGGATGTGAGCACTACTTCAAGGAATGCATTCGTAGGGGGGAGACACTACATTTTCCTATAAATAGAAGCATCACTTTGCTTACAAATCATCCAATAATTTAGAAGACAAAGTGTTAATCTTGTTCTATTCTCTTTTCTTTCCCTTTGTAGTAAAATATTTCTCCAAGTCTTTCAATATTTCTAGCTTCTTAAATTCATATTTTCTCTTGTCTAACTCCATAATGGAGTAATCTCTTTTTGTTGGGATAGTTGAAGAAACTTGGTGTAATGTTATATTATCTTATTTTAGTTATTCCTCGTCTTGATATTATTTAAGTGTCATACTTTGTGTTGGAATGATATGTTCTACTAATCATTATCGTTACTTAGTATATTTTGTGTTATGATTATAGTTATATTAATTTGTACTTCTAACAAGGAGGGAAATTAATATACTATAATAATCGCATAAAATATATATGTAATAATAATTTTTAGTCATCTATTATTCCAAATCTTTGAACTTGCTTCTTTTAATCCTAATTCTCACGGAGGGTTATTTCAAGTTAGTTCTTAGGTTTAAATCTTTATCTTATTTCTTTCCGTCCTAATTCTCACGGAGGGACAGTCTCAAATAAGTTTATTAATTTGAGGGATCTCTATCTTATTTCTTTCAATTCTAATTCTCACGGAGAGATTGTTTCAAATAAGTTTATTGATCTAAGGACTAATCGCAAGAGGTCTTTATTCCTCATAACACAAATCAAGTCTAGGAACTATTTCTCTCTTTTTGTGTAATTTACTAAAAAAAGGTTTTATTGTCATATATACACTAAGTGGATTCAACGACTCCCAACTCTTTCTTTTAAAATAATCTTTTGAAAGTTGTTTGTTTTGTTAAAGTAATTTACAAATTTAAGTCACTGCTCTCCTTTCATCAATATGATTCTCTCAAATAGCAGCAAAAATACTACAAGTCTGCAGCATAGATTTTATAATCTCTGTGGGACGATATCTTAAACTATATTAGAATTTGACAGAGTACGAGCGAAATTTCCTATGCACTTTGGCCTCGTCAGTGGCACTTAGACTTCGCGAGTCACGCTGGGTTGTGCTACCGAGACGTCGATAGTTCCGTCCGGAGTACATGTGTGCACCGCATTTACATGGCATTGCATCGCACTTATACATTTACTGCATTGCATTGCATTATGACTTGATTTTGATGTTTGGTGTTGTGTTGTGATATTGGATTGGATACCTTCAGACTTGGCACATTTGGGATTAGATGCTCTACGTAGGTGATGACGGATAATTGGAATTGATTGCATTGTCTTATACTTGTTAGTTTTCTTGCTTATCTGCTTTATTCTCTGGATTGTGTTAGCTATGCTTAGTCGGCCGATGGTGCCTACCAGTACTGTTATTTGTACTGACCTGCACTTGCTGCATTCTTTTATGAATGCAGAGTATTAGGTTGGATCCACTTCCGTGACTCGTGGCTGATCAACGCTTCAGCTTTCTCTCGAGTTTCTAGGGTGAGTATGGCGTCCGCTGACCTTGAAGACTTTCCTATCATATGTCTTATTTTTATTTCAGAGACATAGACATTTATGTATTAGTATTCCATATTGTATTATTCTCCTTAGATGCTCTTGTATTATTCTCCTTAGATGCTCTTGTATTATTCATGAGACTTACGTATTTTTTCTATTCCGCTACTTAATTTTCATCATCTTATGTATGGGTTGGTTGTTGGGGTGAGGGTTCGCTTATCGAGGTGGGAAGGTAAGTGCCCGCACGGCCCAAGCTAAATGGGTCGTGACTTTGTACAACATGTCCCGGACGGAATGACTCCACGTCTCGGCGATCATGACCCATGGGGAACCCGCGAAGTCCATGTACCACTCGCTCCAGAATATGACCTCGGATCACGAGCACACTCTCACGATCCTAGCAAAGACCTCAAGCATCAGACACTCTCTTGTTCTCGGCAAGAAACCTCGGGCAACGAACACTCATTTCTCTTTTACGCTCTCCGGCAGAAACCTCAGAGGCTATATTCTCTCACATATCATCATCAGTACCAGAACCATGCATATGTCAGTGTATCATGGAAATGCGTATGAATATGATGAAATAGGATATCAATAACCAATTCTATCTGGAACAGTACCACACATGGCACCCAAGTAGTATCAATACTAAGGCAACACAACAAGCCACAATGGAATCACTGTTCTCATCTCAGTACCAATCATGTAAAGTATCACGATATCGTAGCCATGATGTATCACTACTCACAATTACTACGGTATCAATATGTCAACAATGCCAACAAGTACAGTGCTACAATATCATAATCAAGGTATACCACTAGTCATCAATACCCAGCAAGGACTATGGCACAACAACAACATCACATCATTCCCTTACTTCCTTATGACATCAACATATGATAAATATTCTTTCTAACTCATCAGGTCAACCACTAAGCATCCAGTCTAGATTCATTCCATGTTCCATTAACTTGTTTATCATCTGCAATACCAAATTATGATTCAATATTAATAAACATATGACATTATTATGCATGTCATACGTAAAATCCTCATCAACAGAACGTAATAAGTCAAATGCCGTACAACTTGTCTCCTAAGTCACATAGAATCCACTATTACGCAAGGAAATGTGAACACATGAACCTAGAGAGTCTACAGGCCACAAGCCTGAACACATAAATCACATAACAGTACCAACCTAGGATTTCCATCTCAATCCCCGAAATCCTATACATGCATTCTCCGTTTCATCTAATACATGTATACGTAAGTCTAACCGGAGTCTACCTATGAAAGGAAGCCGTAATCTACCTCAGGGCCGAACAGGTGTGCGAACATCCACTTGGATTCCATCTTCCATCTTCGTAACGAACTTGTAGGTCCGAATTATTTATTACTCAATCATTTCTAAAATACTCAATCTAGATTATTGATTATTGCTATTCCTTCCTCTTTTACGAAAAACAAGGTTTACCTAAGTCAAACTTACCTTACTAATTCACATAAGACATTATTAGCACTAACAAATTAACCCATTTGGGTAATAGAGTGATTTAGGCTCAGAACTTGCTATTTAGTCTAGGCTTGTAATAAAAGAGCTATCTTGAAGTTACTAATTGTTCTAGGTGTGTCATTATTACATTTACCCAAAGGTCTCATATGATAAGAGAAAGAATCCTCATTTAATGTTCTACTACAATCATAAATGGTGCAAGAAGAAAAGAGGGAATTAAAGGAAGAAGAAATGAGGGATTTAAGGAGGTTACCTTCCAAACATTTAGGTCTCAAGAAGCAGGAAATATCTCCATTTGGCGGCTGTAACTTGAGGAAATGAATATTAGGTCAAGTCAATAAATGGAGTTTTAAATAGGTCAATCACTGGTCGTCTAGCGCTTCGGTGGTCGGGCTACAGCTACAACGACACTGCTTCAGCGGCCTCAAGACCGCGGAAGCAGTCTGATGAGATCTTTCCTACCTCCACTTTAGGGAGGCATGGGTCGCTAAGGTGTGACCGCTATGACGGTCAGCCTAGCGCTGGGGCGGACTGACTGGGTCCAAGGGCCAAATTCAATATTTAATTCCTATTCGCACAAAGGATCCAGTTAGGCTAGATGTTCACCGGGGCCACGTAACGAACCGAACAAGTCTGGGATTACCAATTTGTGAATCTTTTGGGATTTACGACAATCACTAAACGGTTCGTTACAAAGATATAACTTCCAGTCCTGAAGAACTCTGAGTACTGCACGTAAATGATCCGCATGCTCATCCTTTGATCTAGAGTAAACTAGAATATCGTCAATGAATACAATCACAAACTGGTCCAAGAAAGGTCTAAATACAGGATTCATCAAATTCATAAATACTGTGGGGGCATTAGTCAAGCCGAATGACATCACACGAAACTCAAAATGGCCATATCTGGTCTTGAAAGTTGTCTTAGGAGTATCCTTCTCTTGACGCACTCACTTTAGATCTATTTTCGAAAAACATCTAGCACCTTGCAACTGATCAAATAAATTATCAATTCTCGGAAGCGGGTACTTATTCTTTATCGTCACCTTGTTCAACTGCCTGTAGTCGATACACATTCGTAAGGAGCCATCTTTCTTCCTCACAAATAACACTGGTGCTCCCCATGGTGATCTACTAGGCCTTATAAAGCCTTTCTCAAGCAAGTCCTTCAACTGCTCCTTCAATTCTTTCAAGTTAGCAGGCACCATTCTATAAGGAGGAATAGATATTTGCTTAGTATCTGGTAGTACGTCGATGGAAAAATCAATCTCCCGCTCTGGCGGAAGGCCTGAAGCTCATCTGTGAATATATCTGGAAATTCATTGACTACTGGAACAGATTGAAGAGTCAGTGGCTTTGCTTCTGTATCTTGAACCCGGACTAAATGATAAATACAACCCTGGGCAATCATCTTCCTTGACTTGAGATAAGAAATAAACCTACCTCTTGGCGATGTTGTATTACCCTTCCATTCCAGCACTGGCTCTCCTAGAAACTGAAATCGTACCATCTTCGTTCTACAATCAATATTAGCATAACAAGAAGCCAACCAATCCATACCCATAATAACATCAATATCTATCAGATCCAACTCAATCAAATCTTCCATAGTACGACAATCACAGACTATAATCACACAATTCCTATATACCCGTCTAGCTATCACTGGATCACCAACTGGTGTAAACACCTCAAAAGGTTTAATCGACTCGGGGTTCACCCCAAACTGACTAGCAACAAAAGACGTAATATACGACAATATAGAAACTGGATCAATCAACGCATATATATCATAAGAAAATACTGATAGTATACCTATAAACAAAAGTATAACAAACATCTGAACCAAAGCGGCACTGCCCCGCATGTAACTTACAGTACTGGGGACATTGCGGTACGGATGGCCTCACCTGACTGAAACCAACCTTAAGCTGGAAACTGAAAGCTCTGGAACTCTGGACCGGCTCAAGATGAGGTGTCTATCAAACCTGGGTCCTGGGAACTGTGAAGGAGCACTAGTTGCTGAATAAGATGAACGCCTAGACAACTGCTGCCTCTGACCACCCCTAAGCTCACTAACTGATCCTAAAAATCTAGCTCTCTTACTCTGACCCCTATCATACTCACGCTCGGCCCTCCGCTGCTGTTGTCACTCCTCAAGATTCTAAGCGTACTCCTGGATGCGAGAAATATCCATATTTATCTGAAGAGAAGCCGTCATGCTGTTATCAATCAAATGTGGCCCCATCCCCTCACAAACCGGTACACACGATCTCCCATATCAGCTACAATAGCTGGAGCATATCTAGCCAATGAATTAAATCAAAGAATATAATCCCGAACACTCATGGTCCTCTGTCTAAGGTGCAAGAATTTATCCCCTCGGGCCCGTCGAATTTCTGGCGGCAAATAATACCGAAGAAAGGCATCTGTGAACTCCTGCCACACTGTAACGATCTGTTTGGTCGTTATTGCGTTTTTACCGTTTTTGCCTACGTTGACTCATCCCCTAGCCTTGTTAGTACTATTTTCATCCATCGAGACTGGTGGCATAGTTCCCTAGGCATCGTTTTGTGTTTTGGAATGACTTTTAGAAAATTTGGTCTTAAAGCGAAAATTATTGGACTCGAAGTTGACTTTTGGGTAAACGTACCCATAATCGAATTCTGACAGTTCCATTAGGTTCCGAGGGCGTTTTATGACTTAGTGGTGTCATTGGTTTGGTTCCCGAAGGGTTCAGTGTGATTTGGGTCATTGGTTGAGAAACTAGTTAAGTTAGAATTGGAGCTGACCACGGTCAATACCTGGTCAAGATGATCCCGTGTCGATATTTTGAAAGGTCCAATAAGTTTGCATGATGATTTTGGACATGTCCACAATGTTTTCTTAGATTCCGATGAGTTTTGAATAAGTTTGGGTTGTATGGTGATTGTTTTCGGTATCGACGTCGATTTGAGCATAAAGGGTACCATATTGAGCAAACGAATTTTGATTCGTGTTTCGACTGAACCATTATATTCATATCGTAATTTTGGAACCATAGCAACTGAAATCATCAAGTTTCGACATCGTACGAGGGGTTTATGGTCATTTTACTAGGAATTGAGTTGCCGATTTTTTGATTAATTACGAAATTGTCCTTTGAATTCGTATTTAAAAATCTGCACTATTCCAAATATTGAAACCAACATATTTCCTTCATTATAAGGTCAAATGGAGTGATTCAAAAGCCTAAATTGACTGGAATTTCACAAGGATTCAATTAGAGGCATCAAAAGAGAGTTTCAGGATCATTCTGCACAAGAAACGAGGCAGAGCAACTGAGCGTTTTTGGCTATTAATGTTGTTGGAGTTTTTCTCATCTTGAAAGTTTTGGTTTGGGAGAATTCAAGGATGTTCTTCAAGTTTCTTCCACGGGGTAAGGTCTAAACCATAATCTAAGTATTTCTCTTTGATTAATTCCCTTGGTTTAAGCTTTAATCCATGATTTCTAAATTAGAAAATTGGGATTTTTCATGAAGAAGGTTTAATGGGTCTTTATTGAGAAGTACATAAAATTAGTTAGACTTCCTAAGTTGCTTTAAATGATGAAATTGATTGGGTTTAAGCTGGATTATGATGTATCCAAGGTTGTTAATCATATACCTTCCATTATTAGTGTTGAATTCTTGAATTTAAGAGTTAGGGTTTATACCCAAAATTGGGGGTTTTGCTTGGATTCCGAAATTGGATGAATCCTTGAGTAAATTTAGCAATTAGTTAATGGGTTTTGATAACCTAGTGTTTAATTGGCTAATTTACCCTCAAATTTTTCGTTTTGCCCTTGTAGGCTCCATTTCCCCCAAATTATAGGGTTGGTTTTTGATCCAATTTGAATGATAGCAATATGGGTATCGATCTTCATGATTTCTAACCTAGATTTCGAATATGACTAGACTTTGTTGATCTCGAGGCTCAAGGAAAGGAAAGGCTAAGGAGTGATTGTTGGTGTATTGTTATTCGGCCATCCAGGTAGGTTATGGATTATCCTTGGTGAGACCTCGTAGAGCGAAGCATATATTTAGATTATTTTATCAGAGAAAGCATGTAAACATTCGGGCATGAAGTTGGGTTGGATATTGTCTTAGATTGGGCCCTGTTGCGTGATTGGGGCTAGCCACCCCGTTGTGTTATGACTTGATTGTTCTATTATGTTGGCTTGATGCCACGTGTTGTTAGCAGACACTGGAATCTGTTGTTCCATCTTGATTGTGATATTATAGTATCTTACGGGTTGATGTTGATACGAGGATAGAGTTTTCTATGACTTGTGTAGTCTCTCCTGATATTGTTAGCATACCATGTTGGTACTTGTGACATTGATATATTATTGGCGTACCCATGTTGGTATTTGTGACATTGATATGCTATTGGCGTACCCATGTTTTTACTTGTGATATTGATCAGATTATTAATGTTGACATATGCATTGCACGCATTCTCATCCATTCATGATACATTGTTGATACCTTTATGATACTTAAAGAAACACTATGATGAGCTGGGCTCGATTTTTACTTGAGTGACGTGAGAGTCTCATATCCGATGTTAGTATCGGAATCGTGGATTGAGTAGTAGCGGTTGTCGAGGTTTGTACCGGAGCCGTGAGGTACATAGACTCCGCGAGTCCCCCAAGGTGATGCCGGTGAGAACCCTCTGTGGACAAAGATCCGGGGTCTCATCTGTCTGTTGGGCAAAGAACCGGGACGAGTGGCACTTAGACTTCACGAGTCACCTTGGTTTGTGCTACCGAGATGTCGTTATTTTCGTCCGGAGTACATGTGTACATAACATTTGCATGGCATTGCATTGCATTCATACATTATTGCATTGCATTGCATCACGGCTTATATTGAGATGATTTGGTTTTTTTACTTGTGATGTTGGATTCGGATTGGACATATTGAGACTTGGCACATTTGGGATTAGATGCTCTACTTAGGCGATGACGTGTACTGGTTGATTATGTTTGACTTATACTTGCTGATTTATCTGCCTATCTTGCTTTGTTATCTGAATTATGTTAGCTATACTTAGTCGGCCGATGATACCTACCAGTACTGTGATTTTGCACTGATCTTCACTTGCTACATTCTTTTATGAATGCATAGTACCAGGTTGGGTCTTCCTCCGTCTCCCGTGGCTGATACTCGCCTTCAGCATTAGCATCGAGTTTCCAGGGTGAGCACGAGTCGTTCGCTGCCTTGAAGACTCCTCTTATACTTATGTCTTACTTTTCTACTCTAAGACATAGAAAGATTGATGTATTATTATATTCCAAAATTGTATTAATTCTTTTAGATGCTCTTGTATGACTTAGACCAGACCCTGGGGGTATTTTCTTTATTTCGCACTATTTCTATTATATATTATTGTGAGACTTACGTAAATATTTTTATTCCGCTTGATTGAATTAATTATTTATGTCCTTACTTATTATCGTTGGGTTGAGGGTTCGCTTACCGAGGTGCAAAAGGTAAGTGCCGGCCCAACTTAGTCAAATTGGGTGCTGATTGTCACGCCCCGAACCATGGCCTGGGCGCGACATGGCACTCGGTGCCTGACTATCTATGACTGAGCGAACCTATGACTGTCTATGACTGAGCGAACCTATGGCGCGACATGGCACTCGGTGCTGCATTGAGTTATGAGGATGATTAAACAATGTTCCTCATGTAGATAGTATGCTTAACATACCTGGAATTGCTCTCAAACTTGAATAGTAATCTAGTCTTAGAAAAAGAATTCCAAGGTTTTGCTCTTTATGCTCTTTAATTGGGTTTTCTTGAAAACCCTATGTTAAGAACATGGTTTCATGATTAGATTAAGAGCCTTTGAGTGATGGCTTTATAGCTTAAAGTCAAGTTGCAGCTATATAAAAATTTAAAAAATAAGTAGTCCAACTTATTTTTTTTGGCTTATAAGCTGCTTTAGATAAACTAAGTTAAATGTGTCCAATTATTTTTTTGAGCTTATTTTAAGCACAAAATGACTTTAAGCTGGCCAGCCAAACACTCAAAAAAGCTAAAAACAGCTTATAAGCCAACTTATAAGCCAATCCAAACGGGCTCTAAGAGCATATATGATATAATTGATTTGGAAGTGTTTGGAATGACTTACCTTGTTGTTTTGGATTGTTGGGAGAAGAACATTTCGTTTCGAGGGCTTGGAATTATGAAAAACAAAATAAAATAACTGAAGGCTGGTATTTATAGGTTCTGGTGCGGGCTGGGAAATACGGGCCAAAATACGATCCGTAAACTGATTTACGGTCCGTAAACCTGGACCGTATTTCAACATGCTCCAAACAGAAATATTGTTTTAAGTTTCCTTCTTAAATACGATCCCACTTTACGGGCCGTATTTCAAAATACGGTCCGTATTTAACAATATAAAATTCCACACGCCAAATTCCAGAATGCACCGTGATTTTGGGATCTCACTTTACGACTGGAAATACGGGTCGTATACTAGTTTACGGTCCGTATTCTGGGGCGTAAATCCCCATTTGATAGCTAAACAGAAATTTTCAATTCTCACATTCTTTATCTGGTTTTCTAAGTCTGGGATCATGGTCAAGGCTTAAGTTAAAGGTCTGAGGTGTTACAATATCTCCCTCTTGGGATCATTCGTCCTCGAATGATGGATTTTGGTCAAAAGGGATTGCTGAGACATGTGCACACTAAGCCGCATGAGCACATGAAAAACCGAATCGAGGGGCTGGACCGAATTATCTGTTGAACTGAGTAACTATTAAACTGACTGTCTAACCGGCTGAATACTGATAATGGAAACTATAGAAGGAAGGATCAGAGAGGGGAAGTATGATACCTTCACCGGTTCCTACTGATTCTTTAAAAAGATAAGGATATCTGGACTCCATGTCTTCTTCGGCTTCCCATGTAGCCTCTTTAACTTTCTGACTTCTCCACAAGACCTTTACTGAGGCTACCTCTTTAGTTCTCAACTTGCGAACCTGACGATCAAGGATTTTCACTGGGACTTCTTCGTAAGTCAAACTATCATTGACTACTATGTCATCAGTCGGTAAACCAACGAGGGGTCTCCCACACACTTTCTCAACATGGACACATGAAATGCGAGTGTCTGGCCGAACAAGTCTTGTGGCAATTCAAGCTCATAAGCTACTAGACCAACCTTTCGCAAAATTTTGTATGGTCCAATATAGCGGACTAAGTTTCCCCTTCTTACCAAACCTCATGACACCTTCATAGGTGAGACTTCGAGAAATACCGCAATCCTTAACTTCAAACACTAAA
>NC_081347.1:26114218-26131451 GCF_029784015.1 Lycium ferocissimum | reverse complement strand
CCTTGATGTTATGAGATGGGGAATTAAGAAAAAAAAAAATAAGAGAGCATCTAGAATATTAATACACGTTTAAGGCCCAGATCTATTACGAATTAATGAGCTGGAATGGTGGAGATTAAAAGGATGGGGCTCCAGTGGCGAATTTAGGTGTTAAAAGAAGGTCTCGTGAACCCATGGTCATCCAATTAAATTCGGTATATGATGTGTATAATTTTTAAAATATATCTAATATTATCTTCTGGCATCCATGCTACAAAAGGTTCAGTGGTGCATTTGATTGAAAGTTAAGTTTTTTACCTCGTGGTTCAAGGATCAATCTTCACTTGATGCATTTTTTTCTCCTTTCTTTACCCATCTTCTAGAAATCCTAAATTCGCCTTCTTCCCCTCACTCTAGAACGATTTAGTTACAAAAGTTCAATTCGAGGCAAGCCTAAAATATAGGAAAGTCCCAGGTTAAATAAAAAAAACTAAGACTCTAAACTCAAGTCTTTCTTTCTTCTTTTCAATTATCAGGTATCAACTCAATCATGGAGCAGTAGATCTAGCTTGTTCAATTTCTTATTTTACATTTAGTTCATACTTGTAATTTTCCTTTAACATCAGTTAATCGAAAACCCCAAAAATTGTCTCAGATTCTCTTATTTTAATTCTTAATTCCTTTTGCTTGTTACATTGTCAAGGTAAATTCTAAAAGAGTTTGAGTTACTTGAGAGTAAGAGCCGGTTTGGCCAGGCTTTTTTTAAGCTAGAAATATCTTTTTTTTTTCTCCAAAAGCACTTTCTTTCTAGATTTGAGGTGTTTGGGTAGCAAATAAAAGTAGTGCTTTTAAAGAAAAGCGAACAGTTTTCTACGATTGGGAAGAAGCTAAAAATTGCTTCTTGAAAGAAGCGAGAAGCGTAAAATTATTTTTCAAGACAAAAATATTCCTACCATAAATACATATTTACCAAGTATATCCCTAATTAATTCATTTATAATTAATTATAAAACAACTCATTTGGTTACTACGTATAGCAACTCATTTTCTTTTGATCCTTTAATCATGCATTTCGTATAATTTATTTTGCTCGATATTTTTTTAGTATATCTAAATCATCATGTTAATATTACATCAGTATTTAATATTTTCTTTGATTTATCTATGTATTATTCTTATTAGAAATTGTAATATGTATTTTTTTTATTCTAATTGAATAAAAGTAAAAACTTTAACTAAAGTCTTTCATAACAGAAATAATTTTTCTCTATAAAATAATCTTAATAGTATAAGTGCATTGATACATTTTTTTCCGTAACTTGACACTCAAAAGCACTTTTAAAAAAGATTAGCCAAACACAATTAGCCAAACACAATATTCTTATAAAAAACACTTTTCAAATGAAATAGCAAAATGTAAAACTTGACTTCTCACCAAAAGTACTTTTTTGATTTTTTTTTTTTTAAAAAAAAAAAAACTTAAAATAAGCCGTTTTTAGTAGCTTGACCAAACAGGCTCTAAGCAAAAGGGCGATTGGTTTTTTTATTGGTGACACATTTCGTCTCAAGTGCTCTTAAATTGTTCAAGCCTTAATTTGGTTTTTAATGTGATAAATAGGAGAAAATTAACAGAGTTATCCGATATTTATCTTTGGTGGGAGGTAATAAGTACCATGTGGAATTAGTCGTCATGCGCGGAAGTTGGTTCGAACACCACGGTTATAAAAAATATGGTGGAAATTAATAGTCTTTGGGGGAAAAGCTTTCGTGGAAAAACAAGGAATAACTTGATCCCTGAAAATTGTTTGGGTTTTATTTAGGATTTTTTGCTCAATTAAGGTGGACTCTTTTTTGAGATTTCTAATTGTTTTCCTTTACTTCATATATATCTGCATATATATTTTGAAAAGAAAATTTGTACTTTTATGATACGATTCCTACAACCGAAACTCTAGGAATCTAACCTAAACGCGGAATTTGAAAGATAAAGAAGAAACCAAAGATGAGAAGTGAAGAATTTTTAGATGAGAAGAGAAGGATAGGAGCAAGACCCACTTGATAATGAATTTTAGGGCAAACTTGAGTCTATTAAACCCAAACCCTCCCAATTGGAAATCAATCATGGAATAAGAAACTATCATATGAAGATCAATGGAAAATGGTTCATCGCTGTCAAGACCCAATTTCACTAAGTCGCGCGGGCACCTATTTTTCCCACCTCGGTAGGCGAACCCTTATCCCAACAATCTTAAAAACATGAAATAATAAATAAATAAGCGGAAGATATAGAAATACGCAAGTCTTATGATAGTGATATAAGAAAAATGCGGAAGTAAGGAAATACACGCCGAAATCTGGTCTAGTCATACAAGAGCATTTAACTAGAATCTACAAGTCTGGAAGTAATAATAATACATCAATAGTCTCAATATGTCTCAGAATATCAAGTAAGACATAGATAAAAGAAGAATCTTCAAGGCAGCGAACGTCCTCGTGCTCACCCTGTAAGACTCTGAACAACAACCCTCGAAATACTATCAGCCATGCGAAGTAGAGGTCGAACCCCCCAGGAACTCTATATTCATAAAAGAATGCAACAAGTGCAGGTCAGTACGAACAACAAGTACTGGTAGGTATCATAGGCCAACTAAGACTAGCTAATGTATATAAAGACAACAAAGCAGGATAAACACATAAACCAACAAGTGCAAATCAACAATAAGCCATATCCACGGTACAAGTCATCACCTATGTTGTAGCATCTAAACCCAACTGTGCCAAGTCTCAGTCTAGCAATCCGAATCAGCACATCACAGTAGTATCACAACAATCAACAGAAACCAAGATACAATGCACAATAATAATGTATGTAGAATGGATGCAATGCATATGTAGCTTTGTACAACATGTCCTGGACGAAATGACTCCACGTCTCGGCGATCATGACCCATGAGGGACCCGCGAAGTCCATGTACCACTCACTCCGAAATATGACCTCGGATCACGAGCACACTCTCACAATCCCGACACAGACCTCGGGCATCGAACACTCCATCGTTCTCGACAAGAAACCTCGGGCAACGAACACTCATCTCTCTTTTATGCTCTCTGGCAGAAACCTCGGAGGCTACACTCTATCACATATCATCATCAGTACCAAAAACATGCACATGTCAGTGTATCATGGAAATGCAGATGAATATGATGAAATGTGATATCAACAACCAATGTAATCCAAAACAGTACCACACATGGCACGCAAGTATCATCAATAGTAAGGCTACACAATAAACCACAATGAATCACCATTCTCATCTCAGTATCGAATAAGTAAGTACCGCAATATCAAATCCATAATATATCACTAGCCACAATTACCAATGTCTCAACGTATCAATAAGCCAACAAGTAAATAGATCAAGATGAGTCAATCAACACAACGGGATGGCTAGCCCCAAATCATACAACAAGGCCCAACCTAAGACAATATCCATCCCAACTTCGTGCTCGAAGGCTTACATGCATTCTCCGACAATATCATCTAAACATACACTTTGCTAATCGAAGTCTCGCCATAAGGTAAACCGTAACCTACCTAGAAGGCCGAACAACAAGTCTCCAATAATCACACTTTAGTCTTTCCTTTCTTTCGAGCCTCGTGATGATAAAAGTCTAATCATATTCGGAATATGCAATTAGAATAAAAAAAGAAACATCAATCAAACCCTACTTCTATTCAAGACCCAAATCCCCAACCTATGGAATATGGTTTATGAACTAGAAAGGAGAAATCGGGAATCTAAAGATCTCAACATGAAATTAAAGCTCTAGGGGATCAATTCCAATCCATATCAAGCTAGAATAACCAACAATTTACTCAAATTCGGATTCTAGGCAAAACCCCCCAAATTTGGGTATAAACCCTAACTTCTAATCACATAAATTAGCCACTAAATAGGAAGAATCATGCAAATATATGTTCTAATCATCAATTCCATGCTTAATGAAGCTAACCCAATCAGTAAATCAATGCTAACCCAATCAGTAAATCAATGTTTAGAAGCCTAGAAGGAAGAATGTTTTGACTCAAAGTTGACTCAACGTTTCCTTTCATTCATTCTATCATGCTACCCCAATACGCCACCTCTCAGTTGAATCCAATTGGCATCTAGATGATTCCAATCGGTATCTTAACGGGCTAATTGGTATCTGTCGACTTCAATTGGTGTCTCTATATCTTGACTCAAGGAAGACCTTTTATAGGTAGGTGCGTAATTATTTGTGTGGACGAACGAAATTTCAGTGATAATGTTGGTGTTATAGACTGTGTGCTTATTCTGGAAATATTAGCAAGTTAATAGCGCATTCGTACTCCTAGGTGAAAACCATGTTTTTTACGCGCTAAGCAATTAAGTGAGCCTCTACGCGATCTGAACTGGTGGGCGAAATTTTCGCCCACTGGCACTGTAGCACCGCTGTAGCGGTAAGTGGACTGCTACAGCAGGATCGCTATAGCGAGCCTCGGACCACTATAGCGGACCCAAACTTTTGCAGGGTTCCACTATAGAGAGTCCTCCATCGCCATAGTGGTACCGGCACAACGGTTGAGTGACCGCCGTAGCGGTACCATTTGACAAGTAGCCTCCTTTTTCCTCCCCTGTTTTGCCAACCTATTTAATTCAACAACAAACCAAGAAGAAATCGTTTCCAAAGCAAATTCCTACGTAAAAGAATCTGCCCAACTAGGGCAATTGTCTTACGAGCACCCTTAAACCAGGGAACTCACACCAAAACAATAAAAGAACAATTATCCAAACATGCCAACAACAACCAAAAATAAGAAGTTGTCTGAACACTAAGCCCCACAAGGGTAGTGATAACCAAAAAGCTGATATAAAGGGGGAGAGGGTCTTTATGCCACTCTTCGACTAGTCGCCTCATCACCATCATCCTTCGAGTCACTAGAATCTTCGCTGCTAAGTCCAGACGCACTAAGGAAGGAGAACTGGGAGGAATTTCTGGTTGTCACCTTGGGAGGCTTCACCTTCGGGACTAGGGCCTTCAAGAGACTCTTGATGCCTTTCCACATCTTCACAAATAGCTTATCGCTAGCCTGGCTCTTCTTCTTCTCCTTGTCTAAGTCATCTCGGAGATCCATATGGGCCAGAGCCAATGATCCATAGGCGCCCCCAAGGCATCAACAGCCTTTCCCATCTTGGTCTGGGTCTCTATGTAGCCCTTCATCTGCTCAATAGTAAAATAGCCAGTACCCGCAGCGCCGCTAGAGTACCCGACCTCCATGGAAGGCCGCGCAAACTCCATCATGGCTGCCTTCACCACAGCCATATCAGCCTCCATGCACTCCAGAGCACCCGGGGTCCGTGACTGACCACTCTCGCTATGTGGACCACCGCTGTCATTGCTGTCATCCGAGCCTGTCCTCTTTCTTTTGCCCCTGTCCGGTGCTTCCTTGAGCTTCAGTGGGTCAAAAGCGACATCACACACCACACAGCGGTCCCCAGGCTCCATAGGCACCCAGCATTACGACAAAGATGGGTAATTAGGGAGGGAAATATCAAGCTCGGGCCAGCCTTAGCCATAAAACCCCGCCATTCCTCGATCACCTGCATACCCAGATTCACGAGCACGCCATCCAGGATACAAGCCACCACAAAGGCCCGTGGGTAAGTGACATCAGTAATATTGCTCGAAAGGCGAACCCGTCGAGCAATGAGGTTTAACCACCTCTGGGCCACAGGAGTAAAATGTCTGCTCTTAATGGCCAACTGGGAGACAACCTAGGTAGCCTTCTTCCTCTTTGATTCTTTCACCAGCTTTCTTACCAGCCACAGCCAGTTTCCATCGTGGTCCTTCTCCCGAAGCTCAGCCTGTGAAGGGTTGGGCAGCCCATGAACAGCATTGAGGGCCTCAGCACCCACTTTTATGTTGACTCCTCGGATAGTAATGTGTGGCTCTGGGGCAGTCCAATCCACAGTAGGGAGCAAAGCATAGAACTCCCAGACTCAGTTACAGTTGATATTCCCGGCCTCCTCGACTAACTGTCCCCAACCAATGCGGTGTAGAGTCTGATAGAATTCCGGGGCCAGGTCCTCAACCCGATCCATAATAAAAACCAGCTCGTAAAGCAGGCCCTTGGTCTGCTGTTCCATGTAACGCCTCTTACAAGCATGGGTGGGGAACTTGACGTATGTGGGGGGAGCAGGTGGTTGTTGTCCTTGTAGTTATTGTTGATCCGCTATAGTAGAGTGAGAGAGAGTTAGCCTACAAAAGGGGAAAACGGAGTTAGAATAATGTGGTACTAAGATTTAGTAGTAATGGGCCACGCATGAAGCAATAAAAGAATCCCAATTTTCGTTTCTGCCTCAAGCAGCTCCGCTGTGGCGGTGGGATGACCGCTACAGCAGAGCCGCTATAGCGGTAAGAGGGCTGCTACAATGGACAAGGCGTCGCCATAGCGGTGCCTCGTCATTGTAGCGGGCTCGCTATAGCGAGTAGGTGACCGCTACAGCGGTTACCTCCCAAACTGAAGGGCCGCTCCCAGTGATCATTTCATCACCACAGCGGTACCGCTGTAGTAATGGAAGGACTGTTGGAGCGGGCTCGTCTTCCGATCCAAAAATTCCCTAACCCAACCTGTAGCAGACCCAAAAATTTCACCGTGGTTTCCCCATTTTTGGTCAAGGATCAAGTAGTATGATAGCATGCATGACTTTTACAACTTATTCTACCTTATTTCAACTACCATGGGTACTAAAATTTTGAGCAAGAACATCAAAAAATTGTATCACTACAAAACATCCTACCCCAACATAAACTACCCCATTTTGAGCAGATCTTCAGTATAAACTGTTGCTAAAATAATATGAAAGACGAAAAAGCCCTCCATAATCAAGGAAACTTCCCACCCCAAGAAATCAAAAACCATATTAAAAAAAAACCAAAATTTTCTCTATTTTAGCAAGTCAAGTATGAAAACTTTGAAATAGGAAGACAAAAACAGATTATAGAACAATGAAAGAGAGCACATACCTTGAAATAACGAGAGATCTGCAAGTTTGGCAAGAAAAAGTGAATTTTGGGTGTAGAGAAAACTCTTTTTTATCAAGTTTTGTGAAAGTATTTTAATAAATGGAAGGAGGTAGGGTGGTTATACGGAAGTGGGGAGGGAGATGAGGGGACTGAGTATTGTATAAGGGGGAATAATGTTCATGGGAGAAGGGGGGGGGGGGGAGGGGTTCAGTTTTTGATTTTGGTCGACGATCGCTGCGGGCGGCGAATCCACCATTGCGGCGGTACCGCTATAGCGGTCCTCTGGCCGCTATAGCGGTGGCAGTGTTCTGTTATTGAAAAATTTCCCTTTTTCCCATAGCGATGGCTCGAAATCCTGTTTCCTATGGTGTAGGGCCCAGGAGTGTGACCCTTACCCCTTCCTACTTCGTTCAAGGATGAATGGTGATTTAATTGGTATCTGGTGTAACGACCCGTCCGGTCGTTATTTAATACTCCGCGAACCCATGCACAATCCAGGTCTATGATCGTAAATAATGAGTCCTATAGGGTGTTTTAAGGATTGACAATGGAGAAAAGCAATTTCAGATAGAATTAGAAAACTGTAGGCCAGGGAAGGAAGCAAACCACTACACCGAGCAAACGACCACCACAGCGGTCGACGCGGGGCAGTGACCGTGTTTTTGGTCACTTAGTTTATTTTACACTTCTTTTTAATAAAAGACTCCCAAAAGGCTGCTTCTAGGGTTCCATATGAAAGAAAAACCCTTGACACCAAGAAAAAGAGACCTTTCTATTTCCCACCATTTCCTACGACAATTAACTCTCATGGATTCAGATGAAGGTTAGGAAGACGAGCAATTCATGGGGATTCAATTAGTTGTTAGTCAACGAGGTAGGTTATGGTTTACTTGAGTTAGACTTTGATTAGCAAATTGTATACGCATTTAGAGTTGACGGGAGATTACATGAGTAGGTCTCCGGACATGGAGTTTGGATGGATATATTTTATAATGTAACTAAAATCATGTATAAATAGTAGCTAGGGTAACGATGAATAATTATTGATTGAGGGGTGCTATTATTACTAAGGGGGTACTTCGTTGTTTAAATTATGCATCCCTAGGAGTGGGTGATTTGCATCTTTATTCCCCATTGTAGTGACATATTCACGTGGTTGTCGTTCTTGTTAACAAGAGATTCGTATTGAGAGGACCGAAGTAAACCGGACTAGTACTACGCCCACTAAGGGCATGATTCATAATTTGTTTGATTTCTTTGCATCATTGCATTACATTGCATAGGTTATGAGGAATTACATGTAGCATGAAAGGCTAAGTATGGGAAATTGTGTTATCTGGTCTTATGGCCGTTTGAGTTGATACGAGAAATCTATATGATATGGATCCGCGTCCGAGGTTCTTTCTAGAGCATAAGATTTATGGCTCGGGTCTGATGAGTATCCGAAACGAGTGGTACATGGACACCATGGATCCCCTGCAGGTCATGACTACTGAGCAAAGATATCAGTTAGTATATATGTACAACGTGGTTGGGCCCTTGCATCGTATCTGCATTATAGTGCATCTCATATTTCTACGTCCTGTTTGTGTGTACTGCCAGTCTGTTATGTTGCATTGTGCATCTTTTATGATTTATAGAGGTTTTGTAAGGTGGTGATTGTTATGGAGGTGTGTGTAAGGATGAAGTACTAAGTGGTGAGTTGTCCCATGAGGGTGTCATAGGCGGTAAATGAACTAGATAAAAGGGGTTTTACGGCTAAAAGTTAGTAATTAGATGTTAGCGTGAATGAGGAGATGAGACTTAAGTTATTGGCTTAAGGGAAGGTCGAATGGGTTTTAAATAACTAGTTAGATAACCGGTACTTTCCTATGGGAATAAAAGAAGTGAACAGCTGAGATTAGAATGGTAAGTAGTGAGAGTGTAATAACCTCTATTGAGAATCTTGAGGGTCTTTGATTTATCTGCTTATCTTATTGACTTTATATTGTGCTGCGTGAAATAATCTTAGTTGACCTATGATGCTTACCAATACATGTGGTGTACTGATACTACTCTTGCTACATCCTTTTTGGGTGTAGATATGTAGCAGGTTTTTAGTTGAAGTTTCATCGTGTGGATTTATCAGGCATTCTCCTACAGCCTCGCTCATCTCACTCCAGGCAGAGGTTGTGTCATTTATTTTATCTTTCTGTACAGTAGGAGCTCTTGTACCTGTCTAGACTAGATTCCGGGAAATTCTTTTCAGTTTCATTGTATTTCAAACTGAGTCTGTATGAGCTTTTACTTTAATTTTGTGATTTTTAAGAATTGTTGTTATAAACAGGCTGAATGTTTGGGTTAGTTGGTAAGGGTTCGCCTACTAGGTAGTAATATAGTAGATGCCCGCACGACCCATGGGTTGGGTCGTGACAATATGTCTCAGAATATCAAGTAAGACATAAATAAGAGAAGAATCTTCAAGGCGGCGAACGTTCCTCGTGCTCACCCTATAAGACTCTAAACAACAACCCTCGAAGTACTATCAGCCACGAGAAGTAGAGGTCGAACCCACCTGAACTCTGCATTGATAAAATAATGCAACAAGTGCAGGTCAGTACAAACAACAAGTACTGGTAGGTATCATCGGCCGACTAAGACTAGCTAGCGTATATAAAGACAACAAAGCAGGATAGACACATAAATCAACAAGTACAAGTCAATAATAAGCAATATCCACGGTACAAGTCATCACCTATGTTGTAGCATCTAAACCCAACTATGCTAAGTCTCAGTAGAGCAATCTGAATCAGTACATCACAACTGTATCACAACATTCAATAGAAACCAAGATACAATGCAATGCAATAAAGTATGTAGAATGAATGCAATGCATATACAGCTTTGTACAATATGTCCTGAACGGAATGACTCCACATCTCGGCGATCATGACCCATGGGGGACCCGTGAAGTTTATTTACCACTGGCTCCGAGATATGACCTCGGATCACGGGCATCGGACACTCCATCGTTTAGGCAAGAAACCTCGGGCAACAAACACTCATCTCTCCTTTACGCTTTCCGGCAGTAACCTCTGAGGCTACACTCTCTCACATATCATCATCAGTACCAAAACCATGCATATGTCAGTGTATCATGGAAATGCGTATGAATATGATGAAATGTGCTATCAATAACCAATGTAATCCAAAATAGTACCACACATGGCACGCAAGTATCATCAACAGCAAGGCTACACAGTAAGCCACAATGAATTACCATTCTCATCTCAGTATCGAACAAGTAAGTACCGCAATATCAAATCCATGATATATCACTAGCCAGAATTACTAATGTCTCAACGTATCAACGAACCAACAAGTAAATAGATCAAGATGAGTCAATCAACACAACGGGGTGGCTAGCCCAAGTCATACAACAAGGCCCAACCTACGACAATATCCATTCCAACTTCGTACCCGAAGGCTTACATGCATTCTCTGACAATATCAGCTAAACATACGCTTCGCTAATCGAAGTCTCACCATAAGTTAAACCGTAACCTACCTGGAAGGCCGAACAGTAAGTTTCCAATAATCACACTTGAGTCTTTCCTTTCCTTCGAGCCTCGTGATAATGGAAGTCTAATCAAATGCGGAATATGCAATTAGAATAAAAAAGAAACATCAATGCAATTAGAATAAAAAAGAAACATCAATCAAACCCTACTTCTATTCAAAACCCAAATCCCCAACCTATGGAATAGGATTTATGAACCCTAGAAAAGAGAAATCGGGAATCTAACGGTCTCAACATAAAATTAAAGCTCTAGGTGATCAATTCCAATCCATATCGCTTTCTAGAGTAACCAACAATTTACTCAAATTCGGATTCTTGGTAAAACCTCCAAATTTGGGTATAAACCCTAACTTCTAATCACATAAATTAGCCACTAAATAGGAAGAATCATGCAATATAGGTTTTAATTATCAATTCCATGCTTAATGAAGCTAACCCCATCAATAAATCAAGGTTTAGAAGCCTAGAAGGAATAACTCATGGAACCCTCTTTTAATCATCAAACACTTAATGAACTATCATGATAAAGTAATTCTAAGGTGATTAAGGACAATGGAATAGTAAAGGAGATAGAAGAACTTACCACCAAGACTTTCCCCCAAGAATCACCTTGAAAATCTCTCAAGAACTGTAAAGTCGAAATAATGAAGAATGTGGGACTTAGGGGTTTTAATACTCAGTTAATGAAATAATCCCTGCCCGATACCTCTTCTGCGGCTATGGGACCGTTGCGATGGTCCCGCCTCGACGACTTCTCAGACCGCTGCGGCGGTCATCCAAGAAAGCACTAGGCCGTTGTGGCAGCAATCCCACCGCTGTAGCGGGCACCAGAACCAGATTTCCCCAAAATAATCTCAAACATAATCCTGAAATACCGAGTATCACCCGAGGCCATCTGCTCACATACCACATACACATACACACATAAAAACACGCTACGAACGTACTCGTGGCCTCAAAATTTCCAACGGAGGTCTCGTTGACCGAGTCTACCCTCGATACTTCAGTCCAACTTCCCAACCGAAGTCCCAAAATGCACCTGAGTGCATTGGGAACAAAACTAGATATGCACACAAATCCTAAATGACCATCTAGACTCTCCGAATCAACGAATTTTCAAAAAAGGTCCGTTTACCCAAAAGTTAACTTTGAGTCAGCTCTTTTTCGCTTAAAGTATAAATTTCCCAAAAGTCTCCCAAAACGTATCCAAACACCTCGGGAAGTGTGTCAACGGTCCCCTTGGGTAAAATGTTAGCTTAGCAAGCTCGAGAAAGGGTCAAAAGTACCGAAAAGACTATAACGACCAAACGGGTCATTACAATAGCCAACAAAGGAATCCACCTATGATAAACTATAACTATCACTAACTCTATAGCTACCTAGCTAAACAAACTCTCACTCCAAAAAGTTCCAAAAAGTATTCTCAATTTGTAATTCATCCAATCTAATCTTAATGAAATGGCTAAGTATAGTATTTATACTACTAGGCTAAAGAAGACTAAACTAGCTTATTACAAAAATACCCTTAATAAAGTAAGGGCCTTGTTAGGTCTTCTTGGATGATGGCTTGTTTTTTGAAAATTAGTCCCTTTACGTAATAGCCACCTTTTGGCTTTTAACCACCCAAGCTTGCAATTGTAGCCACTCTAAGAGGCAAGCTTCGGGCCTTGGCTCGTGAATTCTTCCTCCATGCTATCTTCCATAGCTTGAAGTGTTTCCCTCAGCTTCCAGTATAAGTCCTTGGAGAAGCTTGAGTACTTGAGACATTCCAAATCGTATCATCCTCGCCTTCTTCGAAAGGATTCGTCCTCGAATCCGTACCTTGTAGAATATAGAAGAAAATGAATACTTACCCCTTCAGAAAATAATTAAGGTAATCATCATAGGCAAATGATAATACCTAAAGTAAACATAGCATGCAACCAACACACTAAATGGCGCACTCTTATGATATAACCAAGCATCAAATCGATCTAAAAAAGAACAAGTATCCAAATAATGCCAAAGACACTTGGCTATTCAAGACAATGAGGTGAAGGGGTAAATCAAAAGGTCCAATGCACCTAGGAAAACAATCATGCAAGTTTTCATTGGTCCTAACAATCAAAAAGCACATATCTCCCTTTAAGTCAAGAAACAAGTGACATTCCACATGGCTAAGTCCAATTTCACAAACAAGCCCAACCCAAGTCAAGGGTCTAATCATCACACTAGTCCACCTCAAGAAAAGAATCACTCCTAAGTCAACATCGGGGTCAAATACAAAGTTATCACCCACACTATTTTGCTCACATTCCCCATGCAAGCCCAACATGAAATCAAGTAGTAACACTAGGAAAGAATCACATGAATGGATAGAAGTGCTACTACTATACTCATAACATAAAGAAGTTACCTTCATGGCTTTAGAAAGCCCAAGAATAAGCATGATCCACGAATACATACCATCCTTGAAGGAAGAACAAGATGTGACTTCATACCAAAGTGTAATCCAATGAGGTCTCATCAAATGGTCTTCATCTTCAAGACTCCTCTTGTGATAAACTTTCATAAACAAGTTAGTCAAACAACCAATCTTATTAAGAGAGAGAGTTTTACCTTTAGGCTCATTGAACCTATGCCAAGCTTTGAGTAGCATCTCCTCACCCTTAAAGTTAGAAGATCTAGTATAGTCCTTCCAAGAAGTGTGCTCTTTTCCTTTCAAATTGCTCTCTTTCTTCAAAGAGCTCTCATTATCGGGGATGGTGTCAAGAACTTTACCCACCCCATGCTTATCATCAAGACTAAGCTCATCATCATCCCATAGTGGGTTACAAAACACATCATAACCTCCAAAGGAAACTAAAAACTCAACATTACCATACATACCACTAGGTACATAATTTTCCACAAGTCATGTCAACATCAAATAAGATATTATCTTTAAAGGAAAAAGATTCAATGAACAATGAAGAGTCAAAGCATGCAATCTCATTCTCAAAAAGACAAATGTCATCTTTCAAAGCATTTTCATTCACATGACTATTTACATGATCAATTACATCAATATCATCACTAAATTGAGGTTCATTAAGCACATCACAAGGTTCCTCAATTAGTGAATTATCATGGCAAACAAATTGATTAACACAAGTATCTGCACTAGTTGGACGCAAATCGATCTTGCTAGAAGAATCAATTCGGTCATCGCTAACTAGTGGGTGAGCTATCATATCACATGACAATGTACTAACATGTAGATCACAAGGGTCAACACTAGGTGGACACAAATTGATCTCACAAGAAGAATCAATTCAGTCATCAATAGGATCAACTAGTGTTGGATCACCCATATCAACAACATTGTCAACAATCTTTAAAGAACTAAGCTCATCACATGGTGAAGACTCATTAAGCTCATATAAAGACAAGCTTTCACTCACACCCAATTCAATAACATGACCATTCACATCATTTGGAGTGTTAAGTTTAGCTATTTTACCTTGAGGTTCACACAAAGTATCTTCTTTACTGTGGTTTTCAACTTTGGAGCCCATTTGCTCCTTCGGGAAGCCTTCAACTACATCAGGAATTTTCAAAGCTTGAGGTTCATCATTCGGTTTTCTTCCAAGAATACCTGCACCATTATCAAGACAACTAGAGAAGAAAGAAAAGTTACAAGAGTAAGAATTGGGTTGTGACAACTCCCTCACGGGTTGTGACAACTCCCTCACATCACTCCTCACAACCCAATTCTTCAACCCGTTGAGGGGCAAAGTAGTTGCCATAGCTACCATCATCAAACACAAGTGAATACCCCGCACTACCAAGTCGATTTATCCTTTTCTCAAGAATTCGCCTTTTCTGGTCATTTCTTACTTGAGAACTTGCATTTATTCTACTTCCATCACCTATCAATACTTCCCTCCTACCTTCCACATCATAACCATAGTGAGAACATGGCACACTCATATTAGGAGAAGAAGAATAATTCATTGTATTTATTGAAGTAGGAAATGTATACTCCTTTCTTCGTCTAGGGCTACTTCGACTTTGCCCAACCCATACACTTATACCATTTTGTTTGGAATAGGAAGTATCACCAATCAATGTACGTGAATATCTACTTGAAGATTCCTCGCAAGGGTTGGGTTATGTTCAAATCCACTATCTTTCGGGCATATTCACCACAAAGTGCATAACCATAAGGTTCATATTCATCACAAATTCCTAATTCATGCAAGCCTTCGCCAATTGATTCATACCGTAAGTGTGAGGAAGGAATATATCTCAAGTCACCTCCATGTCCATGGTGTGTAGTGTGAGACTCTTCATAGCTCTCGTCTTCACCATAGGATTCTTCATTAAGCTCCTCTACTCCCTCATCCTCTTCATAAGACCCATGAGATCCACTTATCTCATATTCACCTCCGGAGTAGTAATGCTCACCATTATATTAGTCATGATCAAATTGACCATTGTCGGCTCCATAATCGTCATGGTTATATGTCACTCTATCTCCCCTATAGTCTTCTTTCCAACCATAGTCGTATCCTCCATTACTAGAGGCATAGCCTTCCATGTCATCACCACAAGATTCCGAGGATATGGATGAAAAAATTCCTTATATCTCCTCTTTCTTATGACTTCCCTTCTTGTACCTACCAAACGAGCAAACAAGATTAGTATTAAAGTTCATCACGTCACTCGTATTTGCACTCAAGCTTACCATTCAACCTAGAGCTTCTTCCGAAATTGGCCACAAACCGCTTATCCGAATCAAATCACAAGGTTGCTAATCTTTGTGGAAGAATAGATTCCAGTTAATTGAAAGACGGACGACTCGATTAAAACTAACTATTATACCTTGTGGCTTTATGCATTAGAATCGTCGTATGTAAGTTATCTTAGTTTGGACATCGGGATTCCTTTTGAGGTTATATAAGGCTGGACATGCTTAACTTATGTTTATAAGCGTTTAAGCTCATGTTTGGTAAGTTATGGAAGGATTAGAGAATAAGTGAATCAAAGCGGGAAGGTTCGTCAAAAGTTGTTTCTGTAAAATATAGGATATGGGTCGTATAATTGAGATATGGTCTGTATTTTGAGATATGGACCGTATTTAAGGATTTTAAAATTTTACAGAGAAACAGAAAATTGAGGTGACATTATACGGCCAACTATACAAACTGTATAATGTTATACGGCTAGAAGGTTGGCCGTATAATGTTATACGGCCCAAGATACGGCCAGTATAATGCAATGTCGGTGGAATTTTCCTGATTTTATATGTGACGACCTCTTTTAATTTTAACTCATTTTAAACATAACCCCAAGTTCAAGAGAGCTCTAGAACCCTCTTCCAACATATCCAAACACATCTCCTAGCCTAAATCGGAGATCAAAGTGAAGATTAAAGTGTTTAGGGTTCAAAGTGAGGTTTAAACTTGTCTCTTCTTTTTGTAAAAGCTTTGGAGGGTATTTCAAAGTGAAGTTATCTTGGAATTGAAAGTTTTCTTGGAAATTTGAGGTAAGATTTCATCTTAGTTTCATGTTTATGAGTTTATGTGGTAATTATTTGTCACGACCCAACCGGAGGGCCATGATGGGCACCCAGAGCTAGCCTACCAAGTACCTCCTAACATATTTTCATAATCACATCTAGGTGAGCCACATGGCTATCCCATAGTTGCCATGAACTAAATGACACAAATTTCATTGGATGTAAGCACCTTTATATAAACATTATTAACTATGCCCATATATACACAAGCCGACAACACTATCAAAAATGATATACAAATTATGAGCCAACAAAGCTATGGGATATCTTGCTATGTACATATGTCTACGAGCCTCTACGACGAGTATATAATGTCATAAAGACGGGACAGGACCCCGCCATGCCCTTATATGTACACAAAATAATAATACCAACTAACGCAAGCCTCCGATCAAAAGGAGCATCGCATGCAATCACCACGAAGGAAATTTCTAAAAGGTCCTATTTCTATCTTGCGTCTACCTGTGGGCATGAACACAGTGTCCACAAACAAAGGGACGTCAGTACGAACAATGTACTGAGCATGTAAGGCATGAATAGTAACATGATAAAAGCATGAAGAGTGGCATAAGACAAAAAAACCATTTATACCTCATGATACCTCTTAAGACATTCATCATGTCATTAACCTTCTCAAAGGAAACATCTCATATATCCATATACATACCTATACAATACTGCATTTGCAGGCCACATAGACTCAGTATTATCTGTACCCGACCATAGTAAGGCTTGGTAATATCCGTACCCAATTGCAGAGGTATGCGCGCAATAGATATCATACCCGGCCATATAAGCTCGGTACCACAAAATAGCTATATACATAAATGACATACATGAGTATCCAAAGGAACATTACAACTCTATCGGGGTGACATTGAGTCGGTAAGCCTTCCCGATTTCTATTTTGGAATCACTACAGTCATCATCATCATTATCATCATCACTATGAAGAGCTTTTACCAATAATATCTTAAGAATCTTGATAGTCATAAGCTTTTAACACTCTCTAGGAAGTAGGACGTTATGAACATCATAGATGGAATCACGACGAGGAAGTCATGCCTTTAGAAAGAAGGGTTAGCATTACATACCTTTTACAC
>NC_081347.1:26108947-26114118 GCF_029784015.1 Lycium ferocissimum | reverse complement strand
TAAACAACAAGAACTCAAAGCTTTAACTTTGTTTAAAAAATTTCCCTTAGGTAAGAAAATTTACTTGGAGATTAATCGTTCTTCATAGTTACTTTCTTATTTTTGGGGAAAATCATAGAAAGAAATAATCTTTATTTTTTGAGAAATAGTAGGGATTCAATAGGTTTGGCATTCATATAATGACCCATTAGAAGTATATCAAACAATACCCTGATCATACACTCATCAAAAGGGGACACAACCTTAGTTTTTTTTCCATCAATTCACAACCAAAGCAATAGTTAGCATTTAGTTACAACAAAACCCAACTTTTACCAAAATCATCGGAAAATATTAGACCTAAACAGCATTCTACAATTTGTAACCTTTACCCCTTTTCCCCTGTGGGTTTCGCCCCTCCTTTTGGGTTACTATATTGACAACGTCCGTTATACCTTTAGGGTTTGAGCGATCACATCTCGCCCCCCCGGGATGCATCAAGGGGGAGGGGGGGGTATTATAATTTTGGGACCGCGGGACGGGGGCCCCGGGCGAGAGGGGGCCTCCCCTGGGGACCCCCCGCCGATCTCGGGGAAACCCCGGGCGGACCCTTCTATGCGCCCCCTGGGGCCGGTTTAAAAAACCCCTTCATCAGGCATCGCGGAATCACGGACGTTATTAGAAAAGAAACCCCTTTGGTACGGCTATAACACACGATCTAATATAAGAAGAAAGACAACTTCCTAAACCGGACCTCCCTTTATAAGGGGGCCAACACACCATAAACTCCTTGCAGGGTTTAAACAACCCTAGGCCCAAACGCTCGATACCAAGTTTGTCACGCCCCAAATCGGGGCCTGACGCCCCCGACCCACTTTGGCCCGCTTTCACCCATATCATAATCATAAACAAAAGGGACCTCGGTTCATCGGAGGAAATATGCTAAATCATGAGAGAAATATCGAAAAAGGGAGAGCCCCAAAAAAACATACTTTTGACCATTTTGACAAAAAAACATTTTGGGCAAGGCCTCATAAATGTATACATCAAAAATTAGGCCCAGGGCCCAAAAAAGTCTAAGTAACCCTGGTCACAAGCCTTTCCGGGTATAAGACATAGTAAGGTCGGGGCGGGCCCCCCCCGTATGTACACAAAAGTATGTCCAAAAACACAAAAACAACCAAAAAAGAGGGGCCCCTAATAGGGCGAACAACAACCTCGGGCGGGTTAAAATTTTCACCCGAACCGGGGTAAAAAAACGGCGTTCCCGGAACGTCGGACGGGGCAAAGTCGGTATGTAAGACATGAAAGTAACATAAAAGAAAAGTACATAGGATAAAATGAAGCAACCTTTTGAACCCTCCGGGGGCCCAAAGATATAACGTATACATATATATATATATATATATATATATATATATATATATATATATATATATATATATATATATATGCGTATATTACGCTTGTCAATACTCGTGGCATCCCTCGTATCTATCATATGGCTTGGGCATCTCATAATCATATCATCTGTGACCGGCGATCGGGAGGTAGTGCGTATATAACGATGTCATCTTCCCCATACCCCATATATATAAAATACATAGTATATGCGTATATAACACCTGAGGGGTCATAGGTATGTATGTGTATATAGGGATATTTGAAGGAGAATCTTGGAGGCAAATCTTGCTCATTTCTTCATTCTTCCTTTAACCATTACCATGTTAGATTCCCCCTTTCCCTTAATAAACCCATGGTGATGGGAGTTGAAAGAGGGCTTTGGAAGAAATTTGTCCCTAGGATTATTAATGATAAATTGGTGATGTTTATGCTAGATATTGACTAATCTAAGCTTATTAATCATATATCTTTCGCTTTTAGCATTGAATTTCGGAATTGAAGACTTAGGGTTTATACCCAATTTGGGGGTTTTGCTTGAGATAAGAAATTAGGCTAATCCTTGAGTTAAATCAGCAATTAGTGGTTGGGTTATGATTACCTAGTACTTAATTTGGTATCTTGTTCCCGAATTTCTCGTTTTGCCCTTGTGGGCCCGTTTTCCCAAATTCTAGGGTTACAATTGACCTAATTTGAATAATTTGAATAATAACAATATTAGTATCATTTTTCATGATTTATAATAAAGAATCCAATTATTCTTAGACTACTTTGGCTATGAGGTTCAGCGGAAGGGCAGGGCAAAGGAGTTAGTTGTTGGTGTTGCGGTTCGGCTATCCAGGTAGGTTATGGTTTGCCTTTGGTGAGACTCCGTATAGAGAAGCACATATTTAGATTATAATGTCGGAGACAGCATGTGAACCCAGGTATAAAGTCGGGTTGGATACTGCCTTAGGTTGGGCCCTGTTGTGTGTTGGGTCTAGCCACCCCGTTACGTGATCTTTGATTGTTCTATTGTGTTGGCTTGAAGCCATGAGTTGTTGATAGATAAAAGACCCTGTTATTCATCTTAATTTGGATATATTATTGGCATACCCACTGTGGTATTTGTGGTTCAGATACATTATTGGCATACCCATTATTGGTATTGTGATATTGATACATTATTGGCACACCCACTATTCGTATTGTGATATTGATATATTGTTGGCGTACCCCATTATAGGTACTTGTAATATTGAACTTTATTAGATGTTTAACCGCATTCTCCTCCATGTAGGCGATACCGGTGATCCGTATCGTTGATTAAAAATGGGGATTTGATAAATCTTTTATAGTGATTGGAGAAGGGCCCGTTGAAGATAAATTTTGAATTGTTGTTTGTATGCGATATTTGATAAACTCTTTACTTGTTTGATTGTGAGATGCCGAGTCCGATGATCCCTTCCCCTCGTTGGCATGGCCGATTGATGATATTTCCGAAATCGTTGTTAGGCGAACTACGCGGGGCCCCGGGGGGGTGCGGTGAGAACCCCCCGGAGGAAAAATCCGGGGGCCCGTTTCATTAGGCAAAGTCGGGCGGGGGGATGGAATAAATTATTCAGATATTTTGTATATAAAAATAAGTTTTTAAATAAAACATGAATAAATATATCCATTCTGCATATTTTCTAACAAATTCTACGGAAGAAGAACCAAAGAATAGACAAAAAAAAATTATCAAAAAGTAAGCAAAGAATTAAAGGGTGCAACCACGAATCATAAGTCAAAACCCGGGAGTTTTATAGTGGGAATTAAAAAAGATAACAGGGGAAAGTTGCATAATCTCCCCGTCAAGTGTTGAAATCCAGGGGTTCAATTTTCATACTCCCCCCCGTAATTTGGGCATCGAAAGAAGTTCAATCCCCCCCATCAAGTGTTGAAACCCCACGGGTATTGCCACTTTCATACTCCCCCCTAAATATGGGCATAAAGAAAAATTTCCCAAAAATTCCCCGGTCATACCATTGTTATCTCTCCCCCGAAGTAAGGTCACGGATGGGGCCCTACTTCAAGGAATGCATTCGTAGGGGGAAAATCATTTTCCTATAAATACATCATTTTGCTTACAAATCACCCAATAATTTAGAAGACAAAGTATTAATCTTGTTCTATTCTCTTTTTTTTCCCTTTTGTAGTAAAACTATTTTCCAAGTCTTTCAATATTTCTAGCTTTTTAAATTCATATTTTCTCTTTTCTAACTCCAAAATGGAGTAATCTCTTTTTTTTGGGATTGTTGAAGAAACTTGGTGTAAGTTATATTATCTTATTTTAGTTATTCCTCGCCCCGATATTATTTAAGTATCATAATTTGTTTTGGAATGATATGTTCTACTAATCATTATCGTTACTTAGTATATTTTGTGTTATGATTATAGTTATATTAATTTGTACTTCTAATTTGTACTTCTAATAATAAGTCATCTATTATTCCAAATTTTTTTTTTTAATCCTAATTCTCAGGAGGGGTTATTTCAAGTTAGTTCTTAGGTTTAAATCTTTATCTTATTTTTTTGTCCTAATTATCACGGGGGGACGGCTCAAATAAGTTTATTGATTTGGGGGATCTCTATCTTATTTCTTTCAATTCTAATTCTCGCAGGGGTTGTTTCAAATAAGTTTATTCATTTAAGGACTAATCCCAAGAGGTCTTTATTCCTCATAACACAAATCAAGTCTAGAAACTATTTCTTCTGTTTTGTGGAATTTACTAAAAAAAAGGTTTTATTGTCATATATACGCTGAGTAGATTCAACGACTACCAACTTTTTCTTTTAAAGATAATCTTTTGAAAGTTGTTTATTTTGTTAAATTAATTTACAAATTTAAGTCACTACTCTCCTTTCATCAATCGATTCTCTCAAATAGCGAAAAAATTACAATTAAAATAGATTTTTCAATCTCCGGGGCGATTCTTCTTTTATTAGAATTTGCAGTACGGGAAAATTTTTCCTTTGGCCTTTCAAAATTTTTTGGGCCCCCGGGGATTGGGATACATCTACTTTAGACTAAGTGTTTTGTTACAATTTTAGAACTTACGTTTATGTTTATCATTATCTATATGTTCATTAATATTATCATTACCAACTAAGTACTATTATAATTATTTTATTTTTTAATACTAGTTTTTTATTGAATCAATAAATTTTCTTTAAAAAAAAAAAAATTTGTCTTTCTAGAGTTTCCGTTACATCACCTCTATTCTTACCATCATTATAACTTTTTCTATTATTATTTATATACTTCCTTTATATAGAATCTACAATATTTCATTATTAGTACTACCATCTGTTGTTCTCATCACTCGTGTCTATATAAAAGTTATTTTTTATTATTGGTGTTAAAAGATAGTTGTTGTTGTTGTTGTTGTTATTATATTATTATTATTATTATTATTATTATTATTATTGTTATTATTGTTATTATTATAGATGATGATGATGATGAGATGATGATTTGAGATGATGATGATCATCATCATCATCATCATCATCATCATCATTATTGTCTTACTTCATTTAGATGGTATAAGGATATATTCCTTAGATGCTTTAATATTAAGCATTAATTACATGGTTATGATTATATGCCAGGTACAAAAGTTATATGTATTTGTTATAGAATATATTTTAAACCATTATATACCATGAATCCTATTTTGAAATTATGGATTTCAAAAAAAGAAACTATTTTAATAGAAACTAATTTTGGTAAATCCAAAGTTGTTACTAGAAGACCCATCAAAGGGGTG
>NC_081347.1:25917962-26108847 GCF_029784015.1 Lycium ferocissimum | reverse complement strand
TTATTAAACAAAGTTAAAGCTTTGAGTTCTTGTTGTTTATTCTTACCAACCCTAATTATTTTTCCAAATAAATCAAGGTTTATGGCTTTAATCAATGTTTGCAACCATTAATTATGAATGAAGAATGAAGAATAAACAAGCCCTAATAATCCATTATGTGTATATCAATCACAACCCAATCACAAAACACCCGTCAATTGGGTTCTGACCCTAGTAGGAAAATTAGCTACTCATGACAAAGAACAAGAAACAAGAAATTGAAGAATTCATAATTGCTTACTTTGGAAGAAAAGAGGAATTGAGAATACTTGAATTGATGTTTGAACCTTCAAAAACTAGAGAGTATTTAATGTTCTAAGTCAAAAGCTAAAACTATGAGAACTGATGATAATTAAAACCCTACAATGGACTATTTATAGGTTTCAAAACGTAAAATTACAAAATTTGCACTTAGGTCCCAGGCGGCACTTATACGGTCCGTACAAATTTCCACGGACCGTACAAGACTTCCACGACCTTCCTTCAGTTTCTTCAAAGAATAATACGAGCGGCGCTTCCACGGTACGTAGTAATATTATACGGCTCGTACAATCCTGCTCGTGAACGTATCTTCCATTATCGTCACATCTACTTATACGGCCCGTACAATATTGCACGGTCCGTATAAGTGTCCTTGGTTCAGCACCTGTCCTTCGAGACATTCTGTTAAGTTGCCACCGGTTGTACGAACAAAAATACGATCCGTGAAACTTTCTACGGACCGTAAAACTCAAGCTTCAGTGCAATTTTTCTGTAACTTCTACTCCTTGAACCCGAACTTCCTGATTTACCTGAAACATGTCAAAAACACATCAAAACAACACATACTTGCCTAAAAACAAGTAAAACTTCTCGTAAAAGAGTGTCAGATGTGCCATAATTTCCCAGCACATCAAGATGCTATTCAGTTATTGACTCAGTTAATAGCCACTCAGGCTCAGCGACTGGTCACCAGTACTAATTATGTTGACAAGGCTGTTAGTGCCAAGGTTCGAGACTATTAATTTAGATCCTCCAGTATTCTTTGGATCAAAACCAAATGAGGACCCGCAGAATTTTATAGATCGAATGTTGAGGACATTAAGGTTAATGCATGCTTCTGAAACTGAGTCAGTAGACTTGCCTTCTTGTTGTTTGCGATATGTTGTTGTCCAGCGGTATGAGACCTGGAGTTGTCTAGAGGGGCTAATTCACCCCCAGCAGTATGGCAGGAGTCCACAGAGGCTTTCCTTCGACATTATTTGCCAGCGGAGGCCCGACAGGCTCGATTTGATAGGTTTTTAAACTTACGCTAGGGTAATATGAGTGTTCGGGTCTTCTCTTTAACTCATTAGCTAGGTATGTTCCCACAATTGTAGCTGAGATGGAGGATCGAGTACACCAATTTGTGATTGTACTTGGGCCATATTTGATTAATGATTGCATGATGGCCTCAGTTCAGAAGGGTATGGATATCTCTCGTATTCAGGCATATGCTCAGGGTTTAGAGGTGCGGAAGCAGTAGCAGCGGGATAATCGAGAGCATGACAGGGGTCAGAGCAAGAGGGATAGATCTTCTGGATCTTTTAGTGAGTTTAGGGGTGGTCACAGACAGCAGTTTCCTAGGCGTTCGGCCTGTTACGTAGCTAGTCGCGCCTTCGGTTTCAGGGCCAGGAGGTTTGATAGACCCGCGTAATGCGGGCCGGACGAGCTCCGAGCTTCCCGGTTCGGAGGTGATTTTAGCTAGATGAGGCTATCTTTACCGCAATACGCTCAGTGTGGTAAGTTGCACGGCGGATAGTGTCGTTTGGGTTTAGATGTGTGTCGTACACACGGTCGGCCGAGCCGTATTATGCGAGATTGTCCGCCGAGAGGTAGTGGAGGTGTAGTTCAGCCGACAGGATCTACAGTTGGTTCTTCATCTTCGGTACGCCCTATGGGGAAAGGCTCTCAGACATCAGCTGGTCGTGGTAGAGGCAGAGGTGGAGCGTCCAATTCGAGCAGTCCTCAGAACCGCATCTATGCATTGGTTGGTCGGCAGGATCTTGAGTCACCTCCTGACGTTGTTACAGGTATATTGTCAATTTTCTCCCATGACATGTATGCATTAATAGACCCAGGCTCTACTTTATCATATGTCACTCCTTTTATTGCTGGTAAGTTTGGGATAGAACCTGAGAAGATTAGGCCTTTTGAGGTGTCTACACCTATTGGAGATCCGGTGGTAGCTGGACAAGTATACAGAAATTGTATAGTTATGATTTTCGATCGTCATACCGTGGCGGACTTGATTTAGTTGGAAATGGTGGATTTCGATGTTATCATGGGTATGGACTAGTTAGCTTCTTGTTATGCTAATATTGATTGGAGAACAAAGATGGTCTGGTTCCAGTTTGCAGGAGAGCCTGTGCTGGAATGGAAAGGTAACAGCTTCGGTGAGAGGTAGGTTTATTTCCTATCTTAAGGCAATAATCGCAAAGGGTTGTATTTACCATGTTGTTCCGACTCCGAGATACAGAAGCAGAACCACCCACCCTTTAGTCTATTCTGGTGGTTAATGAATTCCCAGATGTATTTCAAGATGAACTTCCAGGCATTCCGCCAGAGCGGTAGATTGATTTTGCTATCGATGTGCTACCAGATACTCAACCTATATCTATTCCCCCTTATAGGATGGCCCCTGCTGAGCTGAAGGAATTAAAGGAGCAGTTGAAAGATTTGCTCGAGAAAGGCTTTATTAGGCCTAGTATGTTGCAGTGGGAGCACCAGTGTTATTTGTAAGGAAGAAAGATGTCTCGTTGCGAATGTGTATAGATTATAGACAGCTGAATAAGGTGATGATAAAGAACAAGTATCCGCTCCCGAGGATTGATGATTTATTTGATCAGTCGCAGGGTGCCAGATGTTTTTCAAAGATAGACTTCAGATCAAGTTATCATCAGGTCAGGGTTAGAGAGAAAGACATTCCGAAGACAGCATTCAAGACCAGATATGGTCATTTCGAGTTTCTTGTTGTCATGACCCAATTCGTGAATCGTGATAGCACCTACACTGTCCCCCCAGGTAGGCGAACCATTCCCAAATCATTTTAATCATATATAAGAATTGTGCAGAAATAAACAATGATTTAACTAACAGATTTAACTTATATAAATGATAAGTGCGGAAGTAAGAATAACCCCAAAATCTGGTCTTGACTAGTACAAGAGCCACTATTACATAGATACAAGTCTGATAGGAAGTACAAATCTCAAATGTCAATATTGTCTCGAGAATACAAAGTAGACAGTTAAATACAAGAAGAGTCTCTAAATGCGAATCTAGCCCAAAAGCTCACCCTAGAATCTTTGTCGAGTAGACTCGGATCACCCTCGAGGACGGGAACTGAAACTAGTAATGAGACTCGCACTCAAAGAAAGAGTACGAACAAGAGCATCGCACAAACAACAAGTACTGAGTAAGCATCATAGGTCGACTAAGATTAGTTTACGCATATAAGCATAAAATCAACAAGATAAGCAGATAGGCACATAATACCCAAACCAAGGTCACAGAATATCCCATTACCGGATCACAACCTAAGATGAAACTTCTAAATCACAAGTCTGTCGAGTCTCAATAATCTCAAACGATAATCACAAAACCAAGTTCTGAACCTAGGCAGAGTCACTACTCTGCAATCTGACCCAGTCCATAATCCAATCTATTCCACCACAATGATAAGAACAGACCATACCAAATCAGACGTGAAGAGCCATATGATGATGCAGAATAAAATGCAATGTTGGCAATGCAATGCACTGGCCAAATACCTCAAACATGTAAACACATGCTAAAGGCATTGTTCGCTCAATAGTCATGACCCGTGGGGACCCGCGAAGTCCATGTACCTCTCGCTCCGGAATATACCTCGGATCACGAGTCCACTCACTCCAGAACAGACCTCGAATCACGAGTTCACAAATAGGCCACATCCTCACCCCATGTCAAATGTGCCTTATATGTATATTTCACAAGATAGGCCACATCCTCACCCCCGTCGTATGTGCCTTATATATATATATATATATATATATATATATATATATATATATATATATATATATATATATATATATATATTATTGTATGCAAGATGAGTATACAAAATATGGTTCAAGTCTAGATTCCCAATATGAAACACCAACTCAAAAGTAAGTATAATAAATCAATGAAATCAAATGCCAATGAAAGTACGAGTCATAATGCCATAAGATATATCATGACTTAGATAAATCAGCTCAACCATGGAATGAATCATACAAACCATCTCAATCAACATAAAGAGTCTATGACACCCTTTACTTCCAAATATAACAAGTACACCTCACAACCAAGTCTTGTGTCACCAAAGTGCTCCATTTTCTCATGTAGCATCATCAGTACCAAGTCATAATTCGATATCAATATACATGTGAAATGAGAATGTATGCCATGCATGATAACATCATAATTATACAACACGATTCAGGCCTAGTCTCATTATCCTTCCTTTCTCCGATGATAAATGACACAACAAGAGAGAAATGAGTGCAATACGTATCACAACATAGCAATTAAGGCAACAAGCCTTATCATAATAACAGGGAAACAAGCCATAATCAACCAACCTAATAGAATACCATCCCAAATCACCACAGTACGAATACAAATACACTATCACCAAGTGTAAATAACGGCGACAAGCCCACATAGTCAGAAGTCATACCAACCTAGGTAATATCCAACCAGACATTATATCCGAAGACCTAATCATGCTTTCTCTCATCAATTTTACACAATATATACGTTTCGCTAATCAAAGTCTAACTAAAGTAAGTCGTAACCTACCTCGAATGCAGAACAGGAACCATGAACTACTCCACACGAGCCTTTTGTTTCCAAAGCACCTCAGAACGATGGTAGTCTAGTAAATAACATTGCAAGTAATTAAATGACCACGACAACCAACTAATCGAATGAGAAATCAATTCGGGAAAGGTTACTCAAAATAATTCTAACGAGTCACGAGGGAAAAGGGGGAAATTACCCATAGTCCCAACAATCATAATCCTTCAATTCATGGGTTTCTAATCACATTAGACCCTTCAATTTCATCAATTAGTCAAAACCCCTAAATTTAGGTGAAACCTTAAGTCTCATAATTAGATTCTTAGACTATCAAGTAATTCAACCCTAGAATATGCTAATCTACACTTCTCGATGATATAAACAGCTAATTAAACAATAATAACCAATTCAAGCTAAGGTTTCATGATTTAGAATTCTAAGTCCTCAACCCACCATTTTTAGAACTTGAACTATCGTGGAAACTTAAAGGGAAAATGAAAATAAACAAGATAATGGTTTAGAACTTACCTTCAGGGATGATTTCCCCAAGTTTTTCAATAAGTGTTTTATACAAAGCATAATGGGCTGTCTTGAGGTGAGGTGAGTGGTGATGTGGAATTAAAGAGACTTATATGAGGTTGTTGTTATGTCGTTGACTGTTAGGTGTGCGGCAGTGGCTAAGAAGATTGGAAAATTAGCCGCCAGTTTCATTATGGGATTTTGGTTGATGACTTGAGGTATGTTACGGCTAACTTTTCTTCTTTTGGCATGATCCTTATGAACGGAACATAAACGTAACGCTACTCCATAATGATTCCATTCTTAGTAGCTAGGGATGCTCCATGTTGATTCATGTTCTAGTAATGTTGTTCAGAACGTCTTTCTTCAAATTCAGTATGATTCATAGAGTCACTCATTGATGAAAATGCTATCTCCTAATGATGTTCGGAGGTGTAACCACCTTACGTCACTCCGACATGTTCAGGATGTACTCTTATCACATTCATGCATTGCATTATATATATATATAGATATACATACACACACAAACCTATGACCCGTCAGGCGTTATATACGCGTATATTATGTATTATATATATATATATATGGGGTATGGGGAAGGTGACGGCGTTATATACGCATTACCACCTGATCAGCTAATCACATGATGATGATGATGCCCACAAAGGCCAATATGATACGATGGGATGCCCACAGAGACTTGACAGGCACTATATACGCATATATATGTATGACCCCTATACATGCATGCACAGTATTTCATTGGCACATAGAGGCAGTTCAGACATACAGGTTGCATTCATTTTATCCTATGTACTTTTATGTCTCTTTATGTTACTTTCATGCCTTACATACTCAGTACTTTGTCCATACTAACGTCCCTTTTCTGAGGGCGCTGCGTTTCATGCCGGCAGGTTCAGGTAGACAGGTTGACGATCTGTCACTGTAGGTTGTTGTTCAGCTGATATTGGAGCACTCCTCTTGTTCTGGAGTTGTTGTTGTATTTTTGGTACGTTATACTTTTGTGTACATACGGGTATGGCGGGGCCCTATCTCGACCTTATTATGTCTTATACTCCAGTAGAGGCTTGTAGACAGTCATGGATTAGTTAGACGTTGTATGGGTCCCTCGGTCGATATTTGCTGTATAGTATTTCATGATGGCCTTGTCAGCCGGCACCGTTTTGTCCAGCATAGTATGTATGTCTTTTTGGGCTCATCCCTTTTTCAGCTTATTTCTCTCATGATTTAGCATATTTCCATCTAATGACCCTCGAGGTCCATTGTTTATGATTATGATATGAAAGTATGATTAGCGGTCCTTGGCAGGTAGGGCCCCGGTGCCCGTCATGGCCTTCCGATTTGGGTCGTGACAGTACTTACCCTTTTGAGCCCAACAAACAACTTTTCACTTGTACTTGGAAATTTTTTGAATCAAACCGTCATTTTTGGTCTTTTCCTCCCATATGAATCTATGAAGGTTCTTATGAACACCAAGAACACCCAAATACAATCTAGGGCCAAATCAACTTATTTTTACTCCAATTTTCAGATCTAAGCTCCTCTTGACTTGGAAAACAAAGCCCACTATCAATTTAGCTCCAATTTGTCCTCAATCACCAAACCCAAATTTTGAGTTCTTCAAGCTTGGATGAAGCTCCAATGGTGAAAATTTCAAAACCCACTCAAACAACTTCAAACTTCGGATTGAGATGTTTTCCACCTCAATGAACTCAAAGCTAGCCTAAAAAACACTCAAATCAAACCACAACAACAATTTTTTTGGGATTTTTGAATTTTTCAGATTTTTTATTTTTCAAAATAAGATGAACCTAGGATTAAGAATTGTAGGAACAATCCTTTGGCCTAAGCTCTGATATCAAATGATACGATTCCTAAAATCGAAACTCTAGGAATCTAACCTAAACTTGGAATTTGAAAGATAAAGATGAAACCAAAGATGGGAAGTGAAGAATTTTTAGATGAGAAGAGAAGGATAGGAGCAAGAGCCACTTCATAATGAATTCTATGGGCAAACTTGAGTATATTAAACCCAAACCCTCCCAATTGGAAATCAATCAAGGAACCTATGCTATTTGAAATCCAATCAAGAGTCACAAACTTGAAATCCACAAATAAGCAACTCTCATATGAATATCAATGGAAAATGGTTCATAGCCAACAAAGGAATTCACTTATGATGAACTATAACTATCACTAACTCTATAGCTACCTAGCTAAACAAACTCTCACTCCAAAGAGTATTCTCAATTCATAATTCATGCAATCTAATCTTAATGAAATGGCTAAGTATAGTATTTATACTACTAGGCTAAAGAAGACTAAACTAGCTTATTACAAAAATACCCTTAATGAAGTAAGGGCCTTGTTTGGTCTTCTTGGATGATGGCTTGTTTTTCGAAAATCAGTCTGTTTGCGTAAATAGCCACCTTCCGGCCTTTAACCACCCAATCTTGCAATTGTGGCCGCTCTAAGAGGCAAGCTTCGGGCCTTGGCTCGTGAATTCTTCCTCAATGTATCTTCCATAGCTTGAAATCCTTCCCTCCGCTTCTAGTATAAGCCCTTGGAGAAGCTTGAGCACTTCAGTCATTCCGAATCGTATCATTTTAGTAGTCTAACATGCTTGAGATAAGGAAATCAGTTAGTTGCAAGAAAAGTGATAGCAAAATTAGTCTATTTTCATCCTACATCTTCTCACAGTTCTAGATCAATGATGCAATTATTTTACAAAATTGGCTATGGCTATCTTATTGGTGGTAAGATATGTTTAAACTCACAAGTTTTCAAAAATCTTCCTTCTTTATTAAACTCTAGCCCTGTCAATTGTATTTTCAGTTTATTCTATTTCTAAACAAGTGAGGATCATATATTACACTGCCAGTAATTTTCTTGAATCTTCAGCTTATAACTATATGGTTGATATGCATTCATTTTCACTGCATTGAGCAAGGATATTTTAATCCGTCCCTTTAGTTATTGTTGGCTGGTACATCTGAGTATTTTGGCTTAATTTTGACACAATTGCTCTCAATTTTATTTTATTTGCAAGTGTGACCTGATTACATCATTTATTAATATGCTGCCATTTGGTTGTCTTGGTGGGAGAGAGTTGTGCTGGTGCTTATTGCCTTCTTTATTTTTCAACTGTGAACATCTTTAAAATATAATCAACATCATCCTAAAAATTTGAATGAAAACATGTTTAAATAGTGAAGACCAAATAGTTTGGATAGTAATCTGTTATTCTTTTATTTTGTTCGATATATAAAATAGGACAACCGATGTGTTGTTCAATGGGGTCGGAAGATAACTTATGTTGCAAAAATGTGCTAAACTAATTTTGGGACAGAATTATCTGCACCATAAAGATACTAGAGACTGAGTAGTATATCTCAAAAGAAAACACAATAATGAGTCTTTGAGTACTTGCTTTTCCTTTGGAATGAGTGTCTTTTGTCTAATTTATTGTTTATCAGAGAAAATAAAGATTAATTTTAGCTGCAAAGTTAAAACAAAATTTTGTATTTTCCGAAGATGATTTCCATTTGGAATGAGTGTACCAAAAAGGAGCTGCTTTTAATGGCAATCTGTTATCAGTAATTGTAATTAGACAGCATCCTAGTCAGCTGAATTAGTTAGGTGATGATGCAAGCCAAGCTCCATCAAGAACCTGCACCCAAAGCCGAGCTAGGGAGTTCATGGACTTTTCATCAAGTCATTACTTTGGATGCTTGGAGGGTGCATGGGGTCACAATTCACGGAGCATTATCATGAAGATGGAGTCTTTGAAAATCATGGGAGGTCAACATAGAACGGCCCTCAAGATATGGAAGATAACTTGGGAGGCTATTTGTGCAAAAAGGTTATTTATGTCAAAAAAGGGGCTATTCCATAAATGCAAGCCTTTCATCTCTTGAGAAGACTACCAAACAATGTCCTTACTTCATTAAGGGTATTATTGTAATAGCTATAGTAGTCTTCTTTGTTTAGTTAGTATAAATACCTTAGGCTATTTCATTAGTTAGTTTATTCATGAATGATGAATATTGTTGTTGTCTCTAGAGAGAGAAACTTATGAGAGGCTTATGGAAAGCTCTTGTTGAATCTTGTTTTGTTGAGAGGATTGAATGCTTGGGAATACAATTCCCTCGAGGTCATCCTAAGAGAATTGGTGCTTGATTGTATGCTAGTTGGAGGTTTTAGCTATTATAGAGCTTTAGTTGCCTATTAGTGTCTTTCCTTGTGTCACTCTATTTATCCGTTACTTTCTGGTTGAATTTCTTGCGTTTCCATATCCTTTATTGTATCAGTTGACTAGTGAAATGGTTGAATTGTTAGTCGAGTTAGTTAGAAGTAGTTAGCATAAAATGGGCTGGAGAGTTAGTTAGGAAATAACTGACTACTCATTCATTGTGATTGAGATATATAGGTTTGTAATTCATTCATTGAAGATCATCAATATACATTTACATTTGTCTGAATACTATTCTTCTCTCTATATCCATCTTCTTCCTCTCATCTACTAGGTTAAAACTCTCGAATTACTCTGTATAATTCCTGAATTAACCATTGAATTCTCGAGCTATTATTGGTTCCTGCAATTCAGTAAACACAAGCCGCAATGCCTTTAAGGCAAGAGTTTTGCAGTTTGATTCTTGATATATAGAGTACTTGGTTGATTTACAATTTCTACCCTGTAGAGATGCAGCCTATGGAATGATGGAAGAAATGTAAAAACGCTTAAGAATCTACTGTTTTGGACGACTCTAGTTGAAATGTCTAATTTATTGCTTATATCTGGAAGATACATCACCAATGTCTTGTTCTATGTACCATGTCTTTAGTTTCGGTAATGCTGGCATTGGCTTAAGATTTGAATGTAAAAAACTCATATGAACTTTTGAAGATAGTATCAAGCCGTTATTTTACCTACATCGACTTCTCTGCTGAATATTTTGCTTGAAATTACACAACTTTTCAAGAGAGAAAACGAAGTTGAGTAATATTCAACACTTGTTAAAAAGTCACATGGCATTTAAGCTCATCAAGATGTCACATACAAGCTCATATCATTGACGTAAATCCTTATCACAAAATTGAGATATGCATCTTCAACAGTGTTTTAAAAGGCATTTTTACGGGCGAGTCCCTAGTCTAGGGGCGAGGCGTACCAAAAACGCAACGGGGTGTACTGGCGGAGCGTAAGTACTTGGTGCGTAGCGTAAGCCCCAACATTCTGGGCTTTCATTTGGGGAGTAAGCCTCGAGAACTTTTCCAAATTTGAGTCAAAATTGCTTAATAAATCTTTTCTCTTTGTTGTTTACCGAGTAACAGGTACACTTTTGACCTTTGTATGCAAAATACAAACTACAAAGCAAAGAGCATTGTCCTCCAATTCTTACTATGCTTCCATGCTTGTATTTTCCTTAGTTTTTTTTTTTTTTTTTTTTTTTCAAGGCCTTTTTAGCACTCTTCAATTTATCTTTCTCAAGATCGTTTTTAGTTTTAGAATTTCTTTTAGTATCTCTTGTTTAGATAATGTTTTGAAGACTCTACTTTGGCTATATGTATTATAATAACTATTTATTTGTTATCTAGCTTAGGTTTTTAAACAAGAACTTTATATTATTGTCATTTTTATTTTTGAATTATCGTTTTTACAACTAAAATTATTAATGCATCTTTACATGATTCACTTTTTCAAGAGTTTTTGTTTAATAGTTCGTGCACATGTTGGCATGTTCATAATAGATATATACATTCCTACTGTTTTTTTAAAAAAAAAAAAATAGTTTTAATGTATTTTTTAATTTATATGTTTATTTTATTAATTTATAAAATACTAAAAATTAAATACCCATGAGGCTTACGCCCCCGTGCATCGGGGTTTACGCCTCACCGAAATATATGTAAAATGTCTCGCCTTACACCCACGCCTTTTAAAACACTGATCTTCAAATGCATTTAGTTAAGTACGAGTTCTTTGATGTTGAAGTTCTGACCAAATGTTTACCGGTTACTTCAAAAATTGATGTTGGAGTTGGATCAATGGTCACCAGTTTACTTTACATAGATACAGAATTTATGTATGACCCGACTTTGTTGTTATCTCTATCAAGTTGTATACGTCATTATTTCTGCTCATTCAAATTTTCCATAGCTATTGGTACATTAACATTGAATTTTGGTTAATAGGATTTCTTTTTTCAGTTTCATTTAGCTACAAAGCACATTTTGAAGATATTCGACGTAGCACCACAGAAGAAAGCTATGAAGTGAAGCAACTGCTATTTTGAGGACTCATGATATTGATGCTATAATTGGCTAATGGAGCATCTAAAGATACTTTGTGGATTGTGATCTCAATGGGAAAGATCTCTAGAATTACCAAAGGTGTAAAATAATAAAATTTGAAATATCTTATGATTTACTAATGATCGATAATTAGACAAGCCTGTTGCTATTTTCGACGTTCATTAAGATACTTTTATTTGCACTTTCTTATTACAACAAGCCAAAGATTTATTCAAAGAATTAGTTTAATAGCTTAAGAAAAGTTAAGACGTTGGGCACTTCCATCTAGTATATCAATTATCAACAAGCATGAGAGTGATGAATAATGATAAATTTTGCGACTGTTATTACTTGTCTCCTTCCAAAACCAGAGCTCACGTGTCTACGGACACTCGAACAGTGTACAAGCTAAAACAATAGTTCTCTAGAAAAGCACCCTCTTGGAGATTGATCATTGAAGTACACTAGTTTATTCATATCAAAAAATTTCCAAGCAATTCAAAAATCGCAATAGATTTAAGAATTCCATAAGGTGTTAACATGAATACGACTCAATAATTCTCTCGAGTCTGATAATATTATGGATTTCAATTAACAAGAAGAAATGGAGGCTGAGGATGGAGTATAGAGAGGCACCAACGACTTGTTGATAGTAAGAGTCATCTCAACCTAGCCTTTCGTTTCTACTGAGGGTAATTTCATTTCATTTCAGTTTCATATGAAGTTGAATTTTACAAATAAAAAGAAGTCTCAATTTATTACAAATTTAACATTCATGCCCCATTTCTTAAGCAAATCCATCTTTCAGCTTCATGCATGACGCTTTACTTAGCATTCTCCGTTTCATTAATGTACTTGTCTCAGAGAAAGAACTAGTATCAACTTTGTCCATCTTTTGAAACAAGCTGTAAACCTCAATTTTCTAAACCATACCATCTTGTAGGGCTAAAGAATAAAACACACAGTTGTTACAATGAACCGATAAATCAATTTCTCTCTTAACTGCTGGATAGCCACCCTAAGTTCTCCGAAAATTCAACTATGCTGAAAAGATTCAAAAAATTGTTCACGTATTAACAACTTCTCAACAAGTACCAAGTACGTGAATTTCAACTTTTTACACCTCCAGGCAAAACCTGCTGATCTTTAAACCACCAATGACAAGGGGTTGGAAGCAACACTTAAGCATAAAACGGATCTTTTTCTGCTAACAACTAATTCTTCATTCTGTGCTTGTTTGTTTTAGATTCTATATGCTAAAACATTTATGATATGCTATTCTAAATACCTACTAACCTACCAGTAGAATCACAATATGCAGATTCTATTGCGAACCATTAACAGGAGTATCAGTACTCTGCCTGGCCGAAATTACTCTATCAAGGGTTTCATCCGGTACCTTGATTCCGCTAGTCTCTAAATCTGCCACTATGGCAATTGCAGCATCAAGCTCCCCAAGATCAAGGCATAATATAATGATCTCGTCATACAAAGGGCTGCAATGAATGGGTTAAGATCAAAAATCAGTTTTAATCAATATGTTAAATTTTTAGATAAGACCATGATAATGGCATACAAGATAAATTATGAAAAACACCGCAAAAAGAGTCGCTGCAAGTGAGCCAATATAGAGTAAACACAATCTCAGTTTGAATATCTAAAGGCAACTCTACTTGTTTAGCCAATCTTTGTGAAACCTTCTTTTTGCTGATGTTATATCATTTATTTGATTATTTGCAAGTGTGATGCAAGTAGCACGAAAAAAGATATTTCATAAAGAAGGAAGTATAACGGGTAAAACAAAACTTACCTTCCAAATACATAACCAAGACTATGTGATGTTTGCAAAATTTTCAAGAAAGCAGAAGGCATAGGAGCTCGTACTGCGGCCCGCAGTATCACAGCGCAATCCCCAATTGTTGGTGTCCCACCCAATTCTATTACCTGAGATAGAAATATTTTTAGTTAACGAGTAGAAAAAAGAAGCATCCATACATGAAGCCAAGTTCACTAGCTACAAGGACAGGAAAGAGCAAGGCACCAGTTCCGCTAGAATGCCATAATTCATGATCAGAATAGAAAACAATATTAGAAAACCTAGTTGTTAAACACCTTAGCTTCATTCACTGAAAATCTATTGGTATATTCAGAATCTTCATTCCAGAATCCAGATAGACTTAATATTTGAAGTAAGAAATCTAGAAAAGCATAACTGTAACTCCTGAAGTGTTACAGGAGAATGCTAGATAGAAGAATCAAGAACTCCTGGAAGAAGAACCAAGAAAGTTGTAACAACATTAACAATCCAGTCATTGATTTTAACATGGCCTGGAGTCTCTAGTGACTTCATTACATGCAGCAGCAGCTGGTACAATGTTACAGGAAACAAAGAACATGAAGGTGAGTTTTGAGCATCTTTAGCAGCTAGCATGCCTCCATAAGACCATAATAGCCTAATGTTGGATTATGCAGGAAAATTTTGGCAAAAATGAGACTTTATTCAACCAAATCTTCAATGCTGGATTCATTTCTTCTCCTTCTTAAACCAAGGATGAGAGCCAGTCATCAAAAAAGTTGGTCACCAATCATACAAAATTCTAATCCATATTTACCACCCTGATAGTTTCTACGAAGAAGCATGGATTGGTAAATGAAAAATCTGGAAAAGCAAGTGTTAAATGTAGGCATTATTCATGTGAATATGTTGGGTGTTCTGGACTACTTTCTTTCTCTGTATTCAAATAAGAAGACTAAGGCGGACGGTAAAAGCAAAAAATGTAACATCACCAATTCTTTTTTTTTTTTTTTTTTTTCTCTAAACACAAAATGCAATATCACCAATTATCATCTACAAAGAATCACCGAGCAAAGAGCTATTAATTACTGAGTCTGTAAAAAAAACAGGGAAAGTTTAGCTATACTTGGCTAAAAATATACATAGTTTCAAGGGCCCTCCAAAATCTGTCACGGCATATTCTTACATAAAAATTCAACCAATAAGCATACTATTTAGCAAGAGAATACTTGTAGATTGAGGAAAGACTGCATGTAACATTCAGAAAATGGTGAGGAGACCAAAAAAGATGTCATAACATACTTTTGTCATCACTTTGATCCCCAATTCAACTTCCCACTCCTGTGACCATCTTCGAGGAGCTTTGTTCTTGAACTCTTTATCCCATGTCCAACCCCAAGCATCAGTGATTGTATACATATCTGATACATCAAATACTTTCCGATTCCTCATCTCCACAAATGCTTCTTGAATGTCCAGTGGAAACCAGTCATCATCGTCATCATCCTGTGCATATGTGAAAAGACAGATCAATCAAACACCCGTGCTCTTAGACTGCAATTATATAAATCCTAAGTAGTTTCCTGAAGTAAACAAGATATTTTGTGAAAATTTGTAAATTTAAGGGTAAATTCTACTTCAGAAAACCTACTCCAATTGTAGAAAGAACTTAGGGTTGTTACCTGGATGACTATTTTCACTTATGCATGTATGCTAAAAATTTGCCCATGAAACAATTATTAATGTACTAAGACAACAGAAATGCTAGAAGATAAGTAAGTGGACCAAATCGTCAACAGGTTTAAGTGTTCCAATTAAAACTGACCTGATTGGTCGTTTCCTGCGATTCAGTTACAAATGCTTAAGTTTACAACTAGTGAGCAACACTTAATAAACCTAATAATGCACTGTACATAATATTACATACATGAAATGTGGCATAGAAATAATTGTATTAGCAGTCAACAGATTCAAAAACACAAGTTTTAGTTCCCCAAAGCACACCATCTATGTGTTCTAGATAAAAAAGAAGGTATAATTTTCGTAAAATGGTGAACCATAGATGTGATTTAAGTACGAATCATGAAGCTAAAACATGCAAAAGTAGATAAAGTAAATGTAAAGTCAGAACCTGGAGAGGGAAGAGGAAAACATGATATAGTTGTCAATCCCTCAACAGCTATGGAAGTAGTAACCAAACGATACTCCCTCCTCACCAAATTGCTTTTTCTATTTTTGAATCACAACTATTAAACAAATTATTGATGAAGCACATCGCTGCGGTGTTTATGAGAAACAAGGGGCCAAAAATCATCTTTTAGCTATTAAGGTAAAAAGGAAAAGATTGCAAATTCAGAGTGACATGGGTCTCATCAGAAATTCAGTGACGTTTTAGACTTTCCTTGTCCAGAATTGAATTTTAATGGGAAGAACCAGAAGAGATGGGGATATTCAGATGGAAGTTGGAAAAAGAGTCCACTGGGATTGAGAGAGCAGACATCAAATAAAACAATCAACCAACAATGTCTCAATCCCGAACTATTTTGGGTAGGCTAGATAAATCCTTTGAATCCAGTCCCACTCTATTCAGGCCCATTTCGTTCCAAATGTGGTACAAGTATCTAAATTTGATATCACCCAAGTTTCTTTTGAGTCTTAATTCCAATACGACCCCCACGCTTCATTAGCCCATACCTTTTACTAGAATATTACAGGAAGATACAGGAAGGATATTCAGTTTGAGTCCATATGAGATAGAGAGAGCAGCTATCAACCAAATGATTTGCTTGTATCTTATGACTTTTCTTTCTACAGAGATGCTATAACAAATAATTAGCAATTGATGAACACCATAAAATGTCATACCACTGCAGCTACTCTAGAAATCCTTCTCCTGGATTTTCTTGAAGAACTAGCTGTTGAATCAGAATCTTTTAGTAATTGCACTCCAATCATTTGAAGAGGTTTTGCAGCTTCAACTTCCTTGTCCTTCCTATCACCTACTTCCGGTTGGCTTTCAGTTTGCTCCACTTCTTCCTCCTCATCTTGTGCCTCGTCATCTTCTGCCTCATCATCTTCAGCCTCTTTTGCATTATCATCGACAGCATCAGTATCATCTGCAACACCAGTAGGTTCTAAGTCTATTATGTCCGACTGCTGGCCATGATTTTCGTTTAAGCCCTCCCCAAGAAAGCGGCGTTTCCAGAATTCGGTATTTCCTTCATGCAACTTTATACGTGAGATCAACTCATCCAGCTCTTCATCGACCTGGAAAATGATTACAAAATATGATACAGTTTGTGAGGAACAACTAGTTACAGTTAATATACACTTGGAATAACATTTACCTCTTCTTCTTCCTCCTCAACTGGAGGAACCCAAAGTGGCCTGCCTCTAGAACGATTTATTCTCCTTGCTTTCTGCACTCGTTGGTAGAGTACATTTCTGGTTCCATCTATTGGTAGACCTTGTGCTTCTAGTTCTTCCTTTAATTCTGATACAACCATTTTACTAGCAGCTTTTGGTTTCAAGGCGTTCTGTTCAGGTCCTTTGATGACTTTCCTCAGTCTCTCCTCAATACGTATGTAATCAGACTCGGTAATGTTCCCCAGAATTGAAGGTCCTTCATTGAGTAAGGTTTTCAAAAGCTTCCTGTGGTGCAACCTCCACTCTTCAAGACATCTTTGTTTAAAAGAGGTTTCCCTAGGATTGGAATATATAAATCCTTGGGCATCAGGATCTAAAGGAGTTTTTCCCCTTCTTGGGACCCATCGTTTGCGGTCACCTGTAAGTCCACCTTCAGAAACATACCTGAAAGTTATGGCCAACTAAATCACAACTTATAGTGGAAATCGAAAGATAGAAATTGAAGCAGAACTTCACCACAATAAACCTAGGAATTAATGAATATACAAACAAAGAAACAATTAGAAAAAACAGCCCATCATTAAACATGAAATTAGGGCAAGGCAATCCACTATCAATACAATTAGCACAACTACTATCTAGCTGAAAATCTCAAATCGTGAAAAGAAGACAAGAAGCTTATCAGCTAAAAACAGAAAAGAACAGATATGACAGTTATGAGCGCCTGGAGGAAAAAAAAAAAAAGATTATGAATTAGAGGCTATATGGTCTTCCCATGACTATTCCACCAACCCGGATATTATGAAGTCTAATTTGCATAAAAATGGACAAAGGAGGTTAGTTCCCTCAATTACGAAAAATAAGGGATTATCAGCATGATAATATCGGCATCATGTGCATCTTTGGTACCAGCAAAGTTCCAAAGTGATATACTCTCAAGTCTCAAACATAAATCATCATACAACTGAGTGGCTTAATTATCTCGGCATCGCACTTCAACATTGCATCATCAATGTTAGCTCAGTCAGTAGATAAAATTACTAAGCAAATAGAGCGAGCTGAAAGCAGACTAAGGGGGTGTTTGGTATGACGGAAAATGTTTTTCAAGAAAATATTTTCTCGGAAACTAAGTGATTTTCCGACTTAGAAAATATTTTCTCGGAAACTAAGTGATTTTCCGACTCATTTTCTTGTGTTTAGCAAGTTGGAAAAAGCCTCTCTACCTCCTAAGGTAGCGGTATGGCTTGTGTACACTCTACCCTCCCCAGACCCCACTTGTGGGATGGATTACACTGGGCATGTTGTTGTTGTTGTTGTACGCAAATTGGAAAATGTCATTTTAAGAGCATTTGCATATATTCAGAACTAAAACACGATGAAGGTTTTTGAATTCGGAGTGCGAGTTCTGGTGGTGGGGGGTAGAAGGGGTGAGGTAGGCGGGACAGGGTGGGGTGGGTGGGGTAAGCTGGGGTAGGCAGGGGTAGGGGTAGTCAGGGGGTAGGACGGGGTTGGGTGGGTGGATAGTGCGGGGGTGGGTTCGGAATGAGTGGGTGTGTTTTTATTGATTCGAAAAATGTTTTCCCTCGAAATTTAAGGTAAACATTTTTCTCCATTTTCTCCTATTTTGAGGAAAACATTTTCCAAGATATTTAGTGCAACCAAACAAGGAAAAATAGGAAAACATTTTCCGTCGTACCAAACACACCCTAAGAGTCACAACAGTGGAAAATCCCTAATAATGAATTTAAAGTGTTAGGTGGACAAAAAGGGGTTGCTCCAGTGGTAAGCACCCTCCACCTCCAACCCTAAGATTGTGGGTTCGAGTCACCAACGGAGCAAAAAATGTGGGAGCTCATAAGGAGGGGTTAAAAAACGGGAAAAAAAAAGTGTTAGGTATCAATGGAGCACACATAGAAACCAGGGTGCTATAACTTTTTTCCCTGATTGTCGAGTTAATCACTGCACAATTGAGCAAGCAAAGGTATTAGTTGATACCTCCATCATAACATTTTTACCCAATATCAATTAGCAAAACGAACTAATAATGTCAAAATCATTAAATATGCAACAAGACATGACTACTAACACGAATAAAAATGCTTACCTGGCTATGTAATCAATCTCATATCCAAGTTCAGCTTCTTCCTGCAAAGGTTCAATCCATGAGCTAACTAATGTACGATATTTTCTGCTCAAGATCATTGCTCTTGGTGGGATTGGCTGTTTATCTCTAGCCATTGCTTCAAGTGCTTCTAACAACTCAACAATCCTCCCTGGAGTAAAAGATCACTTTGTTGATATTCTTGTTTAAGACTCCTCTAAGAAATTACAAGCATATTATCTTATTTCAACAATTAAATGAGGGGGAAATTCTTAGATAGCCCTAAAACTTGGCACCAACTGCCAAGAAGACACCTTAAATTTACGAGTGGCCATTTAGACACCTCTACCTGGTAGAGGTGTGTAGCTTGAACGCCCGGGTCTAACCTCGCACCACGCGTCTGTTATCTTCACATTTGAGTGTGTTAAAGGTTATTCCAACACATTTCCAACTCAAAAAGCATATTGAAATTCTTTTATAAACCTTATCTACCTCTATTTCGCCCCAAATGCCCCCCTCCCATTCTTCTTCATCTTTTTTGTTAGCCAACCACCATTAAAGCCAGCACCACTTTAGAACAATAAATATAACGCCTCACAATTCCTCAATATAAGATACTCCCTCCATCCCAATTTATGTGAAGGTGTTTGATTGGTGAAGGTGTTTGATTGGGCACGGAGTTTAAAAGCTAAAAAAAGGACTTTTGAAACTTGTGGTCTAAAACAAGCCATAGAAAGTTGTGTGGCTATAAATCATCTCAGTAAGGGTAAAATGGGATGCATAAAGTTAACTTGTTACCAAATATAGAAAAATATCACTCTTTTTGGACTGAGGAAAAAAGAGTCATATAATTAAGGAGGGGGGAGTATTAACTTGACTTTCAGAATTCACACATAAACTCAAATCATCATATCAAAAGATTTACACATAAGAAATCAATATACAAAACACAGCTATTATCAGTAAGCGTATTTCTTTCTCTCTTTCCGCTATTCTCTATTATGTACCAATTTTTCAGTTTTGCTTCAGATGAACGAAACAAGTTCCATCGGAGGAACCGCAGCAAAGCAATGGTATACTGGAGCATAGAAACACCTTTGCTGGTGGAAGATTCCAATGATTCGGAGGTGGCCTCCGGTTTTGGTGATGGCTACGGGTTTTGTGTTTTTCTTAAAGTGTTTTGGGGAAAGAAGGGTTTTGCTATGGGTTAAAGAGAAAGAAAATGAGAAAAAATGGGAGTGATCGTCAGGGTATATTTCTTGGTCGGACTTCTGGTCCGGTGGCTCCTTGCCTTTTCCAGTGGTAGTCTCTTGCTGATCCTCTTCACTAGTGGATCTGTGGTGGAAAAATGAGGAGAAGAACGGTATAGGGAGGGGGGGTTAGGAGAAGAAGAAGAACGGGGGGGATAGGAAAGTTGCTGTCTGTTTCTTTTTTCTTTTTATAACTGAAAAATCCCCGAGGGTTAGCTTGCGCATTTAAGGGGTTATCTATGAATTTCGCCTTAAATGAGCTTAAGGATACTCAGGGGCAACTAACGCCAAAATACAGAAGAGTACACAATAGAGTGCTTTCAAGTACAAAGGAGGAAAATGAATACTCTAGGCAATAAGATATTAACACTTGAAGCATATTGATTTTAAGTAAAGAAATTGGTGAGTATAGGAGATAGGAGAGGAAAAGAAAGAAGTGCTAGCTTTTCATATAGATAGAGATAGAAGAGAGGAGGAATGGGCAGGGCTCGAAGCTCTCCTTTTACACGGTGTGAATTTCCATTATCAATGCGTATAAAAGTGAAATTTATTATGATAGAGAATATGTCTCCCAGCAATTTGGAAGGTTGTTCAACATTCAGTGCTCCCTCCTCCCACCCCCTCCCCGCCAAACCAAAAGAAAATCAGAAAATATTTGTAAATTGTAATATGTTTTTCTTTCCCCATTTTGAATTGCTCACACATGTTTATTTTAGCGAAACTCAATAGCAGCTGACTAATTCTTCATTAGTCTATACTGTCTAATGAGTAAAAATAGGTCTCTTCCATATATCTCTATCATTGTTCTTTTGATGCTGATGGTGTTGTTCCACATATATTATACAGTAGCTAGTACACATTTCAGTTTCCAATACAAAAGGATCAGTATATTTTAGTTGCATTATAAGTTATAACCTCCATCCTTCGAAACAAACCCATGCGATAGGTGACACGAGCGGGTAACAAATAAATCACAGAAGTACCAGAGAGAATTGTTCCTTCTGGGAGGCAGGCAAGAGCCGTTTTATCCTAATATTAGCAATTGTAAAAGGTCCATAGTATTTATTACCTTCCCTACATAGAGCACGAAGATACAATGAAAGTGGGTCCCCGTACTTTCCATCATTATAAAGCACTTGTGTTCCACCTTCAAAATTCTTTAGACCACGGAAATGTCTGATAGCTTCACGTACCACACAATACTTGGTAAAGCATTCAACCAACAAACTGAAAAAGGTACGCAAAGAGTCATCACTGAAAAAGACAACTTGTACACAAGACTCTGTGTGGGTGCATAGCAATGTGCTAATTAATACAATGGCCTCGTCCTTGCTTCCACTTCTGTAGTTGGCTAACCAAAAGGTTAGCAACAGAACTTTAGAAACAGCTAAACAGAGTACATAAAAAGAACAATGTACTACTCCTTGCTTAACTAGCTCGTGCTATTTATTTCAAAATTTCTCCAGAATCAGCTTTAGGAATAAAACTTTGCTGACAAGAAGGGTCAGAGGATAAATATCCACCCGATCAAGAAAGTATCTTTTCTTAATTAGAAAAGCTGCCCAAAGTTATCAGTAAACTTAATTCCCCAGGATCAAACTTTGGGCTTGTCCTGCCTCTGCCACTGGTTACAGTGTCTCAAGTTGGGAAGTTCTCAAGTCGAAACGAAGTTAATAAAAGTTTTCCCAGTGTTCAACAAAAACAAATAATTTGGGCTTGTCAGGGACAAACTGTAAGAAAAAGGATTCAAGATAGGTGATTGAGTCATATTGGCTCATACCAGTCTTGCCGCAGCTGGGAAATTGGGATGTTTCAAGATGAATAATCAAATATTACTTTCTAAGAGCAGAGAAATGTTCATGCTACAGAAAATTTGCTGAAGATAGAATAAAAGAAAGTTTCTTACGCATAGGTTCTCACGTTAGGTTGCAAACGTTTGTGGTCCTCAACCATCATCCCAAGTAGCTCAGCAACGTCCTGCACTCTAACAGTCAGACAAAAAGCTTCAGTAAAGATTGTATGATTAGACATGCTGTAAGTACATAAAGATAATAAAATTGTTACATTTCTCAACCCACAGTTCACACGAACAACATATGAGAAAGATGTACAACGCTTTGATCAACAGTGGACAACAGAAACCAATGCATAGATTAAGTCACAAATTTTAAAAACATACTCCAAGTTACAAACTATGACTAGGAGTGTCATTAGCCCAATTTTATGTAACCCACCGAAAGTTTGTCAGGTTGGTGCTTGATAAATCAAGGACGGATCATAATGGGTTGAGCACAAATTGACCCATTAAAGTTTTGGGCTCAAATTGGAAAAGAATATAACCAAAAACTTGATTGTCAACCTACTATTGGAAGGCTTAGCTAATAGGACTCAATAAGTTACTCAACTCTCTAACAAGAAATTAAAATAAACAAATGAAATAAGTGGATAGGGAGAAAATTTGTCTCAGCTGCAACAAGAAATTGTATGAGAAGTGTCCTTGAGTTGGGCAAGTTGGGTATGACCCGACACAACATTGATCTGACCCAACTTATACTGCTATGAACAACCATTGAATGGGTTAGGCTATGACCTTTACTCCGGTTTAACCGGTTCTGAAATGTCCAATCTTGATTCTACCCTTTCATTTAACATTCCTGATTATAACTCCAAGATTAGACTTAATTTAGCTGGCAGTTATTAGTAGATTCTAAGGCATTCAAACAAATGGTAACTGATATATGTCTGTTCAAGACATGTTATGAGCACGGCTGGGCAGAAATTGAAAAATCATCTTAGCTCTTTAACTATAGAAACAAAAACCAAGATCACCTGAAGGTCTGTATATACTTAATTCGACATCTTTAATCACTGCAAGTTTCAGCTAACTTTGATAACATGGCTGGGAAGACAAAATTACGAAAAAACAAGGGTATGATTCAGAACTTACCTATCATAAGACTCAGCCCTAGTATATGCTTGGATAACCCAATTATATGTCTCCGTATCAGGTTTCATATGAGCTGCCAAACAAAGTTAATGATCAGCTTATTCACTTGATAGAAATATCAGGTGTTATCAGTTATCACTCAGTGAGTAACTGATACTACCAGGAAAGACAATAAAACGAACAAACAATTCTTCCACTATAACAAAAATTAAAGATGCGAAAGCAACTTTGGCTACTATTTTTAATGAACAAGAAAGGTACTTAAAATTTTACAACAGTATCTGGATGTAAGTGCTTCAAAAGAAGATGTGTGATAGATAAATGGATCATAATACAGTTAGAAAATAAATTAGCCTAGGGTACACATATTGTAAGAACTTAAACAATGTGGCTCCAAAAGAAGAAGGAAGAGGAACAAGCTCCCAAGTACCACTCGTGTGTAAAGCAGACATCTCGTCAATCATAGCCTGTCGCCATCCGGGATGAGAAAGGGCTTCACCTGTAGACTTAGGAATGGGGACAGAGGACAATGATGATACAAAGGCATAATGGGATGATGATAGACGATGATAACTTAAAAGGGTATAATGTGGGTTAGTATTACGAGTGGACCGTTTACCTTTCCGAAGTGCAATCGGCTGATCAGGAGGAGACAAGTCCGCAGTAGGTGCAGGGTCCGACGCATGACATGAATCATCTGGACCTGATGTTGGGTCTGATGCTGGACGCGGTCGACGATGATAAGTCAGAAGTGGTGGCACTGTGACTGGAGATGTAGAAGTAACTGTAGATTCCTCAAAGGTCGGTGTAGGTAAAACCTGAGGTATAGGTAAGACCTCAGAGATATCAGGATGATCAGAAGGAGACCTAAAGTAAGGTTGAGACTCAAAAAATGTGACATCGGCAGACATAAGATATCGACGGAGATCAGGTGAGAAGCAACGATACCCCTTTTGAACCCGAGAATAACCAAGAAAGACACATTTAAGAGAGCGAGGAGCTAATTTATCTGTCCCCGGAGCTAGGTTATGCACAAAACATGTGCTCCCAAAAACACGAGGAGGAAGAGAGTATAGAGATGACTATGGATATACTACGGAATACCGAATATGGAATCTGATTTTAAATAGAAGATGAGGGCATTCGATTAATCAAATGGCAAAACGTGAGGACTGCATCGTCCCAAAAACGCAGCGAAACATGGGATTCAATGAGAAGAGTGCCAGCAGTCAATGAGATGTCTATTCTTCCCTTCTGCTACCCCATTCTGCTGAGGGGTGTAGGGACAAGATGTTCGATAAATAATTCCTTGGTGAGTCATAAACTCTTAAAACTGGGAGGAGTTGTATTCTAAGGCATTATCACTACGAAAAGTATGAATAGAAACACCAAATTGACTTTGTATTTCAGCACAAAAACTCTTGAATATAAGAGAATAACTCAGAACGATCTTTCATTAGGAATAGCCAAGTACATCTGGAAAAATCGTCAATGAAACTAACAAAATAACGAAATCCTAAAGGTGAACTGACTCTACTAGGACCCCAAATATCAGAATGAACTATTGAAAAAATAGACTCTGCACGACTCTCAGCACTACGTGGAAAGGTAGTGCGAGTGTGTTTCCCAAGTTGACACGACTCACAATCTAATTTGGACAAACTAGACAAACTAGGCACCATCTTTTGTAGCTCAATCGCTTATGGATCAAGTCTGGAGGATCCGTAATGAAGCATGTTATGGAGGAATTAGGAGAGGTAAGTGTTAGATAGTAGAGGCCTTGTGATTCATATCCTGCACCAATCACCTGTCCCGTACTGCGGCTCTGCATAACAAAAGAATCATCAAGAAATATTATGGCACAATTTAGGGCACGTGTCAAACGACTGACAGATGCAAGATTAAAAGGACAACCAGGGACACAAAGAACAGAGTTTAGAGTGACAGAAGATAGGGATTAGCTTGTCCAACCCCTTTTGGTTTTGTTTGGATCCTATTAGCTAAAGTAACCAGAAGAAGAGACTGTGAATAAATAATATTTGACAAAAGTAATTTTTTACCAGAAATATGATCAGAACCGCCTGAGTCAATGACCCACGATGGACGGATACTAGACTGTGAAACACAAGCGAAGGAATTACAGCAGCAGAAGTATTAGGCTGAGAATCTGTGGCTACTTGTGGAGATGTCTGCTTACTTGCTCGATACTAAAGGTGCTCATTATATTCAACTTCTGATAAAAGCCTCGGATTTCCTGTAGTGTCAGACTGTCAGTCTGAGCAACGTGAGCATTGTTGGGTGGTTGACCATGCAGAGCACGACATATGTCACGAGTGTGTACAAACTTATGACAATAACTACACTGAACGTCATTGGATAGTGGACCATGTAGAGCACGACATACGTTGCGAGTGTGTCCAAACTTATGATAACTACACTTAGTTTGAGATTTTTCAAAGCGACCTCCTCTTCGTCGATTATCCATAGGCTGAGATGTTCGATTCTCTATGGTTTGAGATGCGAGAATAGAGGAGTCAATGGTTGGTGATGGAACCCTTTGTGTGATTAGGAGGCGCAGCAAGACGAAGCAAAAGAGAGAATGGTTCATCAATTGTAGGAACCATAGGACTAGCCAAAATTTGATCATGCACCGAATCAAGGTTAGTAGGAAGTCCAGTAAGTATAATAACTAGAAACAACATCTGTCTTTGCTCCTGTTGATTTTTCAACGATCGTAGTGACTGGCATCAACTGCTTAAATTCCTCCATGACTGCTTGTACATGTCCCAAGTAAGTAGACATATCTAATTCTTGTTTCTTTTAAGTTGGTCATCCAAGATATCACATTATAAAATCGCGATATGTCATTAGTGTATAAAGCGCGAGCCTTTTCCCAAACTGAATAACATGTCTAGAAGCAACGAAACAAGGGCATCAACTTGGGATCAATAGATCGCCACAAGAGACTACATAATTGAGCGTCAACCTTCTCCCACTGTGCTTTGGCCTTTTCATCTACCTCACCAGCCTTTGCCTTTTCATCAACCACAATAGCCTTTTGAGTTAAGTGATCTTGAACACCTTGACCCTTGCACCACAAGTTAACCGAAGAAGCCCAAGCTAAATAGTTTGAACCTCCCATTAATGGTTCGGAAGTAATCATAGGGCTTGAAGTTCCGATTCCCGTGTTTTTGGAGCCAAACATATCATATCCTAGAGACATGGCTCAAAACTTCAAAAAGGACGAAACTTAGCTAGTTGTGCTAATAAAACAGATCTAGAAGCTGCCAGAATAACAGTCACCGGAAAAGTCGCCGGAAAATACGAAAGTGATCAGAATCAGGAAAAAATTATTAGGTTTTGTGCGGAATTGCTGGGAGAATTGACTAGGGGAAAAAAATCTCGAAAGAAAATGGCCGGAGACTGCTCGAAATCGCCCCGAAAACAAAAAGTGACCGGATCTTAAAGAAAATTATATGGTTGGGGTCGGAATTGTTGTGCAACCTTACTGGGTTTTTTTTTTTTTTTGAAAAGGTGGCCGGAAAAAGCAGATCTGCCAGAAAAAAAAAAAACTGACAGTGCCGGCTTAGGGTTACAGCGGTCGGAAATTTTAGGGGTTTGGTCGCCGATGCTCTCTACCCTGTGGTGGTTTCGGATTTTGCACAAAACCCACCGGAGAGAAAGTGACAAAATTATCGCCGGAATTGAGGCACGGCAGTGTGATGGTATTTTTTCTCCGAATGTTTCTCACCAATGCTCTGATACCATGTGAGAATATGGAAGAAAAATTATATTATTGAATTGTGTATCTACATTATTACATTGAGCCCTATTTATAGACACTACATCCTAATCCTTTTCCATGTAGGATACTATATACAAATCCTATTCTTATTCCTATTCCTATTCTAACAAACAACTTGAAGACTCTTCCCTAGCCAATGTATACATGTTTCGTGTTTACAACCCCAAAACTAGCAAAGCCATTGATATATAGTTCAGAAATAACAAAAGTACTATTACTCAATCTCCTATTTGATCCAATTAAGAGCAACCTCCTTTTAGTCACCTAAAATGAAAATCTTCGCATGAGTTAAGGTTGCAAACTCCAGATGCATCCTAAGAACATTTATGCACTTCTTGATCCTAAATATAACAAATAAGCCATACTTTCTGCCCAGTATCATAACCCAAGCATATATTGAGAGGATTTAGCTCAAGCACAAACGGGGGAATCAAAGTGGGTCAATTACAAGCTTGACAAGGGAAAGAAGCTGCAGACCTTCACCATACTCCATGTTCTCAAATGTCGCAAAAGCAATTTCAGGTATCCCACAGGTAGCCTGGAAGGAAAAGAAAAAAAAAAGAATTCGAGAAATCTTATAATTTAACAAGTCTACTGTTACTGTAACTAAAATTAGTCAAGGATTTCATATGTGCAGCTGGTTTACCTCTTTTGGCTTTAACATTCTTACAGTAGTTAATAAAAACATGAAAAAACTGAAGATCATTTAAATAGAAACGCCACAATAGAAAGAAGCTCCACTAATCTTGAAACAAGGAGCAAAAAGGTCATAGAAATTGTCAGCTAACTTATGCAAATCACCCCCGATTAACTTACTTAACTGAAACAAATAAACCTAGAGATTTCCACATATGCCTACACACTTTGCAAGCGCCTCAATAGAAGTTTCACCATCCATGAGAATGCCAATGAAATTACATTTTCATATAGATTGCTAATATATGACATGAAATTGTGCACTATAATATATTATTCTATTAATTGAAGAATCTAAAGCAATTACAGATGACCGAATTCCAATTTATCAAACCCCAGAATTCATACTCCTTTTAAGCTTCAAGCTCGAACACACTCAATATGATATGCAACTTGAGTTTGTATAGAAGATCGCAACAGTATGGATGTGTTGCAGTAGGATTTTATCATCATAAAAAAGAAATTAAAAAATTACATCTTAGAGATGCTTCAGCCTTCTTCTGCAATTAATGAAAATTCTCCTCAATAATATTTCTAGTAGGATTCTCTTTTTTCGATATATTGAAATTTAAGCCTCTTATCCGGCAAAAGAGATAGATACATTGAGTTAATATACAGTAGTATTAGAAGTACCTGCACGCTCAAAAGACAATTGAAATGGAAAGTAGTGGCCATTCTGCCAGCAGCTTCCATTTCATAGGCAATAGTTAAGGCATTTGAGTGATCTCCTACTTTACAATCTTTTTCTATTAGGAGATCATAGATCTCATCAGTTGCTCTGAGTCCACCTTCAGCACCCTTGAGAAACACTTTGTTGGCATCTTCTAGATGATTACACCGTACAAGCTCCTCTGCTCCAAGGAAAATACAAACTTAAAACTTAATGAAAGAATAGTTTATGGAGAATGTAAATCAAATTAAAGCAACAAATCAAGCTAGGTGCTTGCTTTCACTATACCAACAAGAACCAGCCAAGCTTGGCGAATGTCGTATTTCAATTTCTCCATTGCTGCAAGAATTTCTAAGCCTCTCGTAGCAAGACCCTTGGCACCAAACAAACGAACCAATGCCAAAAATGTTTCATGTAGAGGCCGAAGACCTTCACTCAACTCCCTTCTAAGAGCATGCATCTGCCATTGCATGATATCAGATGACTTCAACACCCATGGTTACCCAATCAATTAGTGTGTCCAAATTCTATTTCTTGTATCACCAAAATTTGTATGGCCAGATTCAACAATATTGGCTTACATGAAATGCAGCCGGCATAAAACAATTAATACACAAGCAGCTTTACTAGCAGAAGAGTTCACAGGTAGGGGATATACCAAAAAAGGGGAGCTTAACTCCTAGAAAAGGGTGGCAATCAAGCTTAAATAATTAATCAGAAGACATACCGACTAATTGGAAAAGCAGAAGAAAAGGGAAGCCAGGTAAAACATGCTCATATGCCCAGTAAATTTCACCGGTGTTCATCCAACTTTAAGTTTATAACACAAAAGTTGCTTTTCTATTTTTTGTCTCATAAAAGTCATTTAACTTAAAGATTATCACACAAAAGTCACTTTTCTATTTTTTGTCACATAAAAATCATCAACTTTGGCCAAGTTAACTAAAAAGTAAATCTCACCTGAATTTTTATATTCTGTACTGGAAATATGACATGGCACTCAAAATAGCTAGTCAACTTAGTAAACCATGTTAAATGTAATGGATCAATTTCAAAGATCTTCTCCGAGGTTTCTCCATAACACTAATCTCCTTGTCGTTTACGATATTACACTTATCTCCTTATATTGATTCTTTTTGTAACAATTTGAACCCATGGGAACATATCAAGCTCTAAGATTTTGTGTTTGTCATTGAATTGTTGGATGCACTAACATCGACTCTTTTGCTAATTATAAAAGGTATTTATAAAATTCACTAAATAAATGAGTATTGTAAGGACAAAATAGTCAAATCAAATATTTTAAATTAATGATAATGAGTTAAAAATAATTACAAAATATTAAAATAAGGAAAGTAAATGTAGTATAGTAAACCACAATGGAGATTAGGTTATAAAGTGGAACCCGGAGGAAGGTTTCTGAAATTATCCATGTAATTAACTTATTTTGAATTGCCATGTCATACTTCTGATATAAAATATTAAAATTCAGGTGAGATTTACTTTTTAGTTAACTTGGCCAAAGTTGGATGACTTTATGTAACAAAAGTAGAAAAGATTTTTCTGTGATAAACTTTAAGTGGGGGGACTTTATGTGACAAAAAGATAAAAATTGACATTTGTGTGATAAACTCCAAGTTGGATGACCATCGGTGAAATTTACTCATCATATGCCAGTGTGCTCGTCTATCTTGAAAATATCAAGTATTGAACGAGGCTAATAACATTATAATTAAGTCATAGCATCAGGATCAGTAGTTGCTTGAGCTAAGCCTCTAACAAAGTATGACTACGACGCAATTTTGAGTAATTCCTGTGGCCTATAATTAACATAGGTGTTCAATATTAGCATTGGGATTCACTAAAGTTTCACCAAGCAGATACCGGATTGTATCTTAATAGTAGCATATCGTTGAATGAGAGAGCTAAATAACATATCCTAATTTTTCATTACTAGTATACTACGAATTAAACAAAACATATCACCTAGCAAATAAACATAACAGAAAATAAAAGCTTGTACTCCCTCTGTCTCAAAATACTTGTCGTCCTTACTAAAAATATTTGTCTCAAAATACTTGTCATTTTAGAAGTTCAAGACAAAATTAATTTTTTTACCCATTTTACCCTTAGTAGTTATTGTTCTTGAAAACTACAAATACCTAAATAATGCCACATAATAGAGTAAATATTCAACGAAGAGATATAGTATCTTAAGACATAAATAAGGGTAAAATAGACAAACATCCCTCCTAATCAATGTTTTCTTAAGGGACGTGTAAATGAGAAACACAAGAAGTATTTTGAGACGGAGGGAGTACACAGATGTTGACATTAAGCATTTAAATGAGCGAGAGATAGAGAGTTACAGCGCCATCATTGTCTCTAATATACTATGAACTAAACAAAACATATCACCTAGCAATTAAACAGAAAAGAAAGAAAAGCTTGTAGGATGTTAACATTAAGAGATCGTTTGGTAGGATGTATTAGAGAAAATAATACATGTATTCGCTTTGATTTTATTAATTCCTTGTTTGGTGGTGTTTTTCAACCTAGGTATAACTAATACACGCCCTATTAAATACTATTCTTTTTTTTTTTAAAATCAAGTAAGTGTATTTTCATTCATAAACATGGCCACAACGGCTGTATACAAGAGATACACCAAAAAAGTAGAGAATTTACAAAACGATATGATTCTCTACGAAATCCACCCAATTGCCTATACAACAAGGAACACCAAAAGAAAATAAGGGAACGAAGACTACTCCTCAACAGAGAGAAACTCAACTCTACACAACAAACCATGATATTAGCAATACAAGGGTTATTAATACATGGATAAGCATGGTTAAAGACAGAACTACCCTTAATACGCCAAACCAAACAGTGAATAGCATAACTAATACACCTTATTCAGTACTCCCTCCATTTCAATTTGTTTGTCTGGTTTTGACTTGTCACGGAGTTTAAGAAAGTAAAAAAGACTTTTGAATCTTTTGTGGTCTTAAATTGAAGATATGTAGAAGGTAGCAAAATGTCATTTAATCTTGTGACCTTAAACATGTCATGTGGAAAGTTGAAATTAAAGAGTTTCCACAAAAGGAAAGCGGCATTCTTTTTTAAACGGACTAAAAAGGAAAGTAAGACAGAGGTATTAGATATGCGGTTTCTAAACAAATTGGTACTACTTATGCAGGATTTAATAGATGAATAACTTAGCTCCTAGACAGTTACCAAAGCATTTAAACACAAGAAAGAGAAAGGGAGAGAGATAGAGCGTTACAGCGCCATCATTATCGCGTTCAAGCACATGAGAAACAACCAAACCATGAAAAGAACGCGGTCCAGGAGACAGACCCGCAGCAATCATATCATAAATAACTCTAGATACGCCTTCCGAATCCGCATTCCTAGCACGCTCCATTAATTCCTCCATAAAAACAAGCCTCAACACTTTCTCCGTTCCAGATGCCACAATATCATCATCCACAGTCTTCAACTGATGTTGCTTTTGCTGTTTTTTTCTTCTGGTTTTTCGGGGTTGCGATGAAACGGAAGCCTTAACAACGCTGTTAATTGACCGAGAAATTGATGGAATTGGGAGATTGTTGAATTTGGAATTGAATGGGATAAGATGTATGGAAAGGCTAGTAGCCATTGTTGGAGGTGTAAATTTTGGAGAAGTTTAGAGTAAGAAGAAGTGAAAGTGCATAACGAGGGGATAAGGTTTTTGGATGGTTTTAGCGGTTTTTGTAAGAGAAAGAGAAAATGGGGTTTGACATGGAGGGAAATGACGTTATGGCCCGACTATTAGTTGGTCGATTCTGAGGTATATAACATACAGTAGATCGTTATATGGTGTCAAAGGTATATACCATACGGTAGATCGTTATTGGTGACTAGCTGACAGCAATCGCTATAGAAAAAATTATACTTAGTTATGAACTTTATCGTTAAATTACTCGTAGCTAAAAAAAGTTTCTTGCTAATTCATAGCTACATAGGATTAGTGACGAATTTTGTTGTTTAACTTTTCTTCGATAATTCATATTTATTCTGTAATGAAGCAACTTAATATATAAAAGAATATTAAATTTTTGTAGGAGCAAAGAGGAAAAGGGGTTTAACAAGGAGGGAAATGACATTACAGCCCGACTACTTCCGGTCAATTTTTACATTCTTTTTCTTTCTTCTTTTACTTTTTTCCAGAGTATTATTCCGTAAAATTATGTTTAGGCCATAAAATTTTAAAATTTAATTTTAAGTTCCGGAATTTTTTTGAATTTGAAAAACACCAAAAAAGTTGTTTTATTTTTGCACTCCAAATTACTAACAAAAGTTTAAAAACAACTCTAATTTGTATTCACGGCCAAACACAGCTTCAATTTTCAAATATTATTTTTCACTTTTAAAACAAAAATTACTTTTTAAAAGTACGCACAATTTTCATGGCCAAACGATCCCTTAGTCAATTTCTCAGGTAAAATTATATAAGGATTATAACTTATAATAGATGTTATACGGTGATTAATAACCACTGATGAATTTATTATTTCATGTGCTTTTATATGAATGTTTTAGTTTATCGAATCACAGATGAAAATTACAATGTGTAATCTAAAAGTTAAGGTTTTAGTGATGTTTTTAAAGTAACTAAAAATGAGAAGACAAAATCAAAAGTTAATGTTATTATGAAAATGAGCGATTTCATTGATAAGGGAGTGAGTTATCAATATTATCATCAACAGAGAAGTGTGATGGTTTGTATGTTGAATTAAATACAACTGTTGATAAAGGATAAGGGCATGTTAGATTAAATGTTTTTAATAATAGTTAATTTTACGTGAAAGATAATGTTACACTTAATTAACCTATTGTTGATTATGCTTATCTTTAATAAAGGTTAGTGTATATAAATGTGGTTACCCAAAATTATCCCACATATTTGGATTGGGTGAATCATTATGCTTATTGAGCTATGAGGCTTGTTTAGCCTAAAATACGTTTATTAGAAACATAAGTTAAATTTATTTGAAAGAAGTCTATAGCAACGAATTAATTCAAGTTAGTCGGAAAATATAGAAAATATTTGACGTGATGTTTGAAGCGATGATTGATAGTGATTACGACTAGGCGAAGCAATAATATATAATCAAAATAACATAATAAAAAGAAAGAGAAAATCTTATTCGATCTCCTGGGTTATTAAACAGAATGCTTCGAACGATGAAAAAGAGTGCCCGTAAACAGTTGTCAAATCGCAATGAATGCAAGTAACTAAAATTGCATTCAGGTGAGAGCTTCTATGGGGTACAAATCAAGGATTTATGGGGGATAATATATAGGTTTGACCTAGCTAACTAACTCATCTAATCATAGGCACGTAATAGTCATTGTTGGCGTGAGGATCGTGGATTCTGAAATAAGATAGATCGTGATCCTTTGAATGTCGATCCTTTGAATGTCGGGATGCATGGTTATCTCTACCTGCATATCATCGGGTGCGCGAGCTGACTGTCCGGCTTACTGTATGCGGCATATGTCTGAAATAAAGTCTGAGGCTTTAATGACCGACAAATCGTTCGTATTACCATTCTAACTTCTCAATTGCAGTCCTTGGACCCTCTTGCTCATACTGATTTCATCTTTTTTCACCACTGGTATCCATCTAAAGGCTCATTGCATTTTGACCAATACAGATAATCCCCACGCTTTTCGGTTAAGTATTAAGGTTGTACCAGAAAGTGGAAGAGCCTTGTCACGCCCCGAACTATGGCTTAGGCGTAACAGATACTCGATGCCTGATTGCATGTTATTGAGCGAACCACATGGCTTGCTGACTCAACATGCGCATGACCTGATGCGGAATAAACTATGAACATGCATAATTTAAGTAAAGCGTGGGACCATAAATCGTAAGTCTGAAAATATCATAATATCATAATAATAATGAGCCAAAATGGCTAGACGACTCTGAATATCTGACATAACATAACTGACTAGTCTATGAAACCTCTAACAAGAGTCTGAACTGCTAAACATGATTGCTGGGACAATGCCCCCGGCATACCTTAACTGTATAACTATCATAAAAGTAAACAACGATAAGAATAGGACTCACCAACTGCTGATACGTGCAATATCCAACTGAGCAGATGCATCATCCTGTAAGTCCGCACCTACATCGTGAAATGCAGGTCCCCAAGCAATAGAAAAGGGATATCAGCACATTGAATGTACTGGCATATAAAGCAACTAAATGAAATAAACATGGCATAGAAAATAACATGATAAGAACCGAAACTGAAACTGTAATCTGGTCATGAACATGAACATATATATATATATATATATATATATATATATATAGAGAGAGAGAGAGAGAGAGCATTAATGTAACCGACATGGAACCATCACGTTAGTACGTGGCGTATGATCTCTGCCCAATCAGCTAAGTCATCTTGTACCTTGCCAGGGTACAAGACATGAACATGGACATGACATGAACGGATCCAAATCCCTCAATGGGGACAATATGAAGGAATTGTCCTAACTGGGCGGAGCGATCCTTGTCCTACGCTGACAAATATAGTTTTAGGTATAAAACCTTCTCGGTAATTTGTGCAACTCCCAAAAATATGAACATGATATAGTTGGCTAAGAAGCCCATGAATTTCATAAAATGACTTGTATTATAACATGAATATACTTATCTAATATACTTGCATGAAAATGTGTAGACATGTAGGATTTTCATGAAATTAAGCATAATAGTTCATAACTTGTATTTAAGAACCCATGGAATTCAAAGCATGGGTTTTTCATGGATTACGGACATATTCTCAATAATCAAAATGGAGTATTAAGAAAACAATAACGAAATCTGTACAATCATGGTATATCATAGTGAATGTGATACGGTTATCATGAACATGGCTAGAACCCTAGTTTTTGTGTAAATTCATACTTTCATGGAAGAACGTGGCGTGGGAAAGAACAAAGATGTTCTCACACGTAGATAGAAATCCTACATACATGTTATTGCTCCAAACTTACAATGGAATTCCAAAAGCTTGAACTTTGAACCTTGAGATGGGTTTGCTTGAAAACCCTAGGTTAAGAATAGTGGAGCTCGCTTAGGAATTGATTATACTACGATAGAATCGCCTGAAAATACACGGAAAGGACTTACCTTGATGTAGGAGATGGTCAGGAGAAAAAACCTTCGTGCTAGGGCATTGGATTCCTAAAAACTTTTTTTCTAGAATGAAGTGTCATATTTGTACGCTTTTGTTGTCGGGGAGGATTGACGGTGCACTTTGACGGTCCGTCGAAATTCGACTGTCCGTCGAGTTGCTTTGACTGTCTGAGTCAGTTTTTTGACAGTGCATCATTGACCGTCCATCGACGTGTCGACGGTCCGTCGATTCTACCATCCTGTCAGTAGTCTGAGAAAGTCCAAAGAGTTTGCAAAACTAGGTTTTAGGGATGGTGACGGTCCGTCGACCAATCGACGGTCCGTCCCTCTGGCCGTCGAATGTCACTTGCAGAACTGAGTTTGGTTTTTCGACTTAAATTCCCCTTTTTGGCTTTCGGGATCCCTGAGTCATAGACGCGGCTTAGTTTAAAGGTACGAGGTGTTACAATATCTCCCCCTTGGGATCATTCATTCTCAAATGATGGGTCATGGTTAAGATTAGGCTGGACATGGCTTGAATACATGAACGTGAAGGAAACATGACATGAAACATGGAGACTGTATTAACATGACATGATTATATAGAAACATGAATACTGAGACATGGAATATGGGCACTGGATAAATGATATGAGCGTGAAACATGAGACATGACATGGACTATAGAAGGGTTACCTTCAGCGTTCTCTGCTTGCTCTTCAAACAAATGGGGATACCTGGATTTCATGTCTTCTTCGGCTTCCCATGTAGTCTCTTCAACTTTCTAACTCCTCCATAAAACTTTTACTGAGGCAACCTCTTTAGTCCTTAACTTGCGAACCTGACGATCAAGAATTGCTACAGGGATCTCTTCATAAGTCAAACCATCCTTAACCATTATAGTATCAGCAGGAATAACCAACGACGGGTCTCCCACACACTTCCTCAACATAGACACATGGAATACTGGATGAACAGCAGCCAACTCTTGTGGCAATTCAAGTTCATAAGCTACTAGACCAACCCTTCGCAAGATTCTATAAGGTCCAATATATCTAGGGCTAAGCTTCCCTTTCTTCCCAAATCTCATAACACCCTTTATGGGTGAGACTTTAAGGAATACCCAATCATCAACTTGAAACTCTAAGTCTCTTCGCCTCACATCTGTATAGGACTTCTGGCGACTCTAAGCCGTTTTCAAATGCTCCTGAATTAACTTGACTTTCTCCATAGCCTGATAGACCAAATCTGGTCCTAGCAATTCTATTTCACTAACTTCAAACGAACTAATAGGTGAGCTATACCTTGGCCCATACAAAGCTTCAAACGGTGCCATCTTGATACTAGTATGATAACTATTATTATAAGCAAACTCAATGAGAGGCAAGTGATCATCCCAATTACCTTTAAAATCTAGGGCGCAAGCTCTCAACATGTCCTTAAGAGTCTGAATGGTACGCTCTGCCTGGCCGTCTGTCTGAGGGTGGAAAGTTGTGCTGAGGTTTACCTTGGTACCCAATCCTTTCTGAAAGGATTTCCAGAAGTTCTTTGTGAACTGGGCACCACGATCTGAAATAATAGACACTGAGGTCCCATGCAATCTGACAATCTCGCGAATATACAGCTTGGCATAATCTTCTGTTGAATCGGTGGTCTTAACTAGCAAGAAGTGCTCTGACTTAGTAAGTCGGTCCACAATCACCTAAATTGAGTTATGTCTACGGGATGAACGAGGTAGACCTGTTATGAAGTCCATTTTATCATCTCCCATTTCCAAACATGAATATCAATATTCTGGGCTAAACCACTAGGCCTCTGGTGTTCGGCCTTCACTTGCTGACAATTTAGACACTTAGCCATAAAATCTCCCACATTCTTCTTTGTATCATTCCACCAATAAATCTCTTTAAGCTCATGATCTTTGTGGAACCTGGATGAATTAAATACCTAAAATTATGAGCTTCTAACATAATTCGCTCTTTGAGCCCGTCTACATCTGGAACACATAATCTGCCTCAGCACCTCAAGGTACCATCATCTCCCCCTTGTTCAAAAGCCTTTGTCTTATACTTGTGAATCCCCTCTTTCAACTGTAAGAAGTAGGGATCACTAAACTGTTTCTCTTTAACTTCTACCACTAAGGAGGAATGAGCTTTGTTCTGAACAATCACACCACCATCCTAGGAGTCCAAGAGTCGAACTCCTAGATTAGCTAAACGGTGAACTTCCTTTGTCATAGTTCTTTTATCTGCCTCAACGTGAACTACAATTCCCATGGAACACCGACTAAAAGTATCGTCACCACATTCACTTTCCCTGGATAATAAAGAATATCCACATCATAGTCCTTAAGCAATTCGAGCCATCTTCTCTGCCTAAGATGCAGCTCCCTTTTCTTGAAGATATACTGTAGGCTTTTATGATCAGTGAAAATACCAACATGCACTCCATACAAATAATGACTCCATATCTTAAGTACAAAAACCACGGCTGCTAATTCTAGATCATGAGTCGGATAATTTTTTTCATGAGTCTTAAGCCGACGAGATGCATAAGATACAACCTTACCATGCTGCATTAAGACACATCCGAGACCAATTTTCGAAGCATCACAATATACAATGAACCCTTCGGTTCCCTCTGGTAGTGTCAAAACTGGAGCAGAAGTCAACCTCTTCTTCAAATCTTCAAAGTTTTGCTCACATGCATCTAACCACTGAAATTTAACCTTTTTCTGAGTCAACTTAGTCAACGGAGCTGAAATAGAGGAAAACCCCTCCGCAAAGCGTCTATAATAACCCGCCAGACCCAAGAAACTTCTTATATCAGAAACTGAAGTGGGTCTGGGCCAATTCTTTACGACATCTATTTTCTGAGAGTCAACCTTCACACCTTCACCTGAAATTACATGGCCTAAAAATGCCACCGACTTAGTTTCTAATTCACACTTCGAGAATTTAGCCTAAAGCTCGTGATCCGAAGTGTCCGCAACACTATTCCGAGATGTTCGCATGTTCGCCCTCACTACGGGAATACACCAAAATATCATCAATGAAGACAATGACGAATAAATCAAGATAAGGCTTGAAGACTCTGTTCATAAGGTCCATGAAAGTAGCTGGTGTATTTGTTAACCCAAAAGACATAACAAGAAATTCAAAGTGACCATAACGAGTTCTGAAAGCGGTCTTAGGAATATCAACTTCCTTAAACTTTAACTGATGGTAACCTGATTTGAGGTCAATCTTGGAATAACACTGGGCACCCTGAAGCCTTACCAAATAAGTCATATATTCTGGGGAGATGATGCTTGTTCTTAATGCTTGTTCAACTGGCGGTAGTCAATGCACATGCTTAAGGAACCATCTTTCTTTCGGATAAACAAGACTGGCGCACCCCAAGGTGAGACACTAGGCCTAATAAATCCCTTATCAAGGAGATCTTTCAACTGGGCTTTTAACTCTGCTGGAGCCATTATGTATGGCAGAATGGATATCGGCTGAGTGTCGGGAAGTAGATCAATTCCAAATTCAATCTCCCTGTTATGAGGAACTACCGGAAGATCTTCTGGGAAGACCTCTGGAAACTCATTAACAACTCATACTGACTAGAGGGCTAGATTCTAGGCATCTATATCCCTGACTCGAACTAAGTGATAAAATATACCCCTTGGAAATCATATTTCTAGTTGTTAGATAGGAAATAAATCTACCCGTCAGTACTACTGAATTGCCCTTCCACTTTATATGCCTAGGGTTATCATGAACATAGCTAGAACCCTAGTTTTGGTATAACTTCATACTTTCATGGAAGAACGTGACGTGGGAAAGAACAAAAATGTTCTCACAAAAACCCTACATACCTGTTATTGCTCCAAACTTCCAATGGAATTCCAAAAGCTTGAACTTTGAACCTTGAGATGGGTTTGCTTAAAAACCCTAGGTTAAGAATAGTGGAGCTCACTTAGGAATTGATTATACTATGATAGAATCACCTGAAAATATGTGAAAAGGACTTACCTTGATGTAGGAGATGGTTGGGAAGAGAAAACCTTTGTGCTAGGGCTTGGGATTCGTGAAAACTGATTTTCTATAATGAAGTGTCATATTTATATTGTTTGCTATCGGGGAGGATTGATGGTGCACTTTGACGGTCCGTCAAAATTTGACGGTCCATCGAGTTGCTTTGACGGTGCATCATTGACGGTCCCGTCGACGTGTCGACGATCCGTAGATTCTACCATACTGTCAGTAGTCTGAGAAAGTCCAGAGAGTTTGCAAAACGAGGTTCTAGGGACGGTGCATTTTGACCATCCGTCGACCAATCGACGGTCCGTCCCTCTGGCCGTCCAATGTCACCTGCAGAACTGAGTCTGGTTTTTCAACTTAAACTCCCCTTTTTGTCTTCCGGGATCCCTGAGTCATAGACGCGGCTTAGTTTAAAGGTACGAGGTATTACAATATCTCCCCCTTGGGATCATTCGTCCTCGAATGATGGGTCATGGTTAAGATTGGGACTGGACATGGCTTGAATACATGAACGTGAAGAAACATGACATGAAACATGGAGACTGAATTAACATGACATGGTTATATGAAAACATGAATACTGAGACATAGAACATGGGCACTGGATATATGACATGAGCGTGAAACATGAGATATGACATGGACTATAGAAGGGTTACCTTGAGCGTTCTCTGCTTGCTCTTCAAACAAATAGGGATATCTGGATTTCATGTCTTCTTTGGCTTCCATGTAGCCTCTTCAACTTTCTGACCCCTCCATAAAACTTTTACTGAGGCAACCTCTATAGTCCTCAACTTGTGAACCTGATGATCAAGAATTGCTACAGGGTTCTCTTCATAATTCAAACCATCCTTAACCATTATAGTCCAGAGAGTTTGCAAAATGAGGTTCTAGGGACGGTGCATTTTGACGGTCCGTTGACCAATCGACGGTCCGTCTCTCTGGCCATTGAATGTCACCTGCAGAACTGAGTCTGATTTTTCGACTTAAACTACCCTTTTTGGCTTCCGAAATCCCTGAGTCATAGACATGGCTTAGTTTAAAGGTACAAGGTGTTACAAGCCTTGAGTGAGTGAGAAAATGACACTAAACTTGATGTTTTATCGCCTTAGGTGGAAATACGCCATAGCCCTCATCTCATCATGTGGATAGGTCAAAATGCACTGCCATTATTAACATCCTTGAATCTCATCTATCAACATCTTTTTTTCTATGGTGTTGTGATTAGGTTGCATCTCATAATTTTTCAAGGCAATGATGACTCCTTCGTCTATCCAAGCAAGTTTAGACCCTGAGCCCCTTCTTTACTCTTCTTTCATGCTTTCTTCAAGCAATCTGCAGTTTTTTTAAGTTTCTCCTTCTTTCGAACACATTATCTGTCTTCCTCTCGTAGCAACCGATTTCCGATTTCATGTCTTCTCCTCCTCGTTCTTCATTAAACTCCCCTTGCTAAAGAGCATATTGAGGAAGAATCTCCAACATTGATATGATGGATGGGAAGAGCCCCTATTGTCAAATCTTCAAGTGGGGCTTATGAGGAGGGCCTTATCTCTGAAATCATCCTCAAGATCCTCTCTTTCACCCGCAATTGTCATACTGTAGGCCAGTGGAAGAGTATGAATCTTTGGTATGGAAGGGTTCCTTCCTCAGGCCACGCGTCCAATAAATCAACAATAGTAGTCACTAGCTATTCTTTATATAATCATCTCACGTGATACGAACATTTTCTTTACCTCGAGCATGAGTCTCTTTTTTACAAAATTTATAATTATGGGTCTTTTTTATAAAATATAAACTTGTGGGTCAAGTATGACGTATTTAAATTCATATTCTCTTTTTTTAACCACCACAAATTTAATATTTCAATCAAGTGTCTATATAAATCTAGTAGTAATAGAGGATGTAGCATACAGTCAATGAGTCCAACTGGACTTAGGGTGGCAAAATCAACCCCAACAGGCCCAAAACATCCGGTGTTGTATGAGTTAGGTCATGACTCGTTTGTTGAGTTGAATCGAGCGATTGAATCCAAAATGACCCATCAATAAATCGAATAAAAACATTCAAAATAGTGTAAACCATTGGGTCAAAATGCAAGCCGTTGTAATTTCTGCTACTTTCTCATGAGTTGCCACGAGTTTATCCTTTTTTCTTCAACTTCATTTGTATGTATTTTTTTTATTGGTACTTTATTTTTTGATATAGTTAAAGCTCAAACTGGAATAAGTATAACAGAGAACTAGAGAGCGTAACATGTTCATATGACAATTCACTTCGATAATGAAAGAAAGAGGCTATTTCAATTATGAGACCAGTTTCAAAGTCTTTGATTTTTTTTTTAATCTGATGAGAGTTCAAGCTAATTTATGTTTGATTGATTAAGAAAATATTTCTAGCTTTTACCTTCATTTATTATTTTAAGTAAATTCTTGCAACTTCTATATTGAAATAATAATATCTATGGATCTTTTGCATTCTTGACAACTATACATATCTATCTATATTATATTAAAAATTTATTCTTTCACCTAGTATTATATTAAAAGCACGAAGGCCTTAGAAATATTGATTGAACTTTTTACCCTTTATTATAAGACTCTATAATAGACAAAATTGTCACTTACGATTTTTTTAATGTTTATAAATAGTTTATTAATTATTTCCTTAATATTTCAGAAATTGACTTCAGTTCCTTTCCTTTCTAGAATTCTTGCACCTTTCAATTACACAGGAAAGTTTTTGATCTTTTTTAATAAATTCTCATTAATATAGGAGTCTTCTTCACATGCGGCTGGAAAAATTAAAAACTGGAAAAATAAATAAACCCTGTTAATCTATGCTTTTTCTTCACACTCAGCTGTCTCCTAATACAAATCATATGGGAATCCTCCATTTTTTGAGTTCCAATACTTTTTGGTTTATCATGTAGGAGTTTGTGAAAAAGCTTCTATAAAAGGAGTTACAATTTCAAAGTCATCTTTGTGAACTTTGCCCAAACTGTCGAAGTCGCAACTGCTTTCAATCTCCAGCGTATGTTTCCAGCTTCTTTTAAGCCAAAATTTTTCTATATATTTTGCATTCATGTATTCTATATTTGTCATTGCATGCTTTATTTTGATTCATTAATTCTCTGTATTTATCGTTTGCCTGTTGTATTATGATTCATCAGTTAATTCTAACAACTAACATCATCTGCAATAATTATTTTCTTCCTTGAGCCTCTTTTTCTTTTGAATTCACTTCTATTTCTTCACAACCTAATATTAAAACATCAGCAATCTGTAATGTTTGACCATGTTTAGAGAATGTATTTTAGAAAAAGACAACAATTAAAGAAGAATACATATGGAGTAGGTAGTAACTGACAAAACAAACCGTATGACAATTTGCTTTATTCATTCTCGTACTTGATGATCTTCATAAATTCGTCCGAAGGGCTTAGCGTAGCATATGTATCAAAAAATAGGACGCTTGTTGATAACATCCAAATCCACTCCTCAAAGAGAAAGTGTACACGGTCTTCGTAATATAATTTACCCAACTTTGAGTCTGGGTCGAATCCACAGGGAACAATATAAAGGTGATTTAAACACGTAAGGAATTATCACCAACTAAGCTAAGTCAAACACTTTTTCAAAATTTGATTTTTGGTTTAACAAATAACAATAATAAAACTAACTAGAAAGCGGGTAAAATGATCAATGGCCACAAGTATGGATACAAAGGAAATTACGCTCAAGTAACGATTCAATGTATTTCACGATTTTACGACTAAGAGTGAGTTTATGTTAAAAGATAACGATTTCTAAAATCTCATCAAAAATCTCTCGACCAAATTGGTGAATGTCATTACTAAGCTTTCTCAAGCCTTAGAATGTTGAAAATATAAACAATCAATATAATCTCAAGTAACTTTTCTATACGTATCCAATATATTCTGGTCATTGATGTCAACCGAATAATTTGGATAACAGTTAAAGTAAATCGGGCCATTAGCTAGGTTACTTTGTAAAACTCCTAATAATGAATCTTCAAAGTTTAATAACCAACCTATCATCTCTTAATAAGAGACATAAAGGTGTGTCTAAACCTAATCTGTAAAGAGGTTTCACTGCAACTTGGACAAGTCCTATGTGAAGAAAATTGTAACTTTTCTTATATCTGTTTATATCTTGAATAGATAATAATTTAATAGTTTCTTCGGAACTATTGATGCTACTGTGGATTCACAAGTTTTGATATTGTAATTCTTTACAAAATCAAACTTTCCTGTATTATAGATTGCTCGGAATGGTTCCTTAGGAATATTCCAATTTTGTAAATCGTTTTAAACTTTAGCTATCTTTGTAGCTTGTGTTAACAAATTAACACGGTTTAAAATATTCCGTTTTTCAGAATTCATGATTAATATTGGGCGGATATTATATTAAGTTGGTTTTGACACCACTTAATACTATTTTCAGTAACAGACATATTTTCTCTGTTTAAATCTAATAACCATTTAATTTGTCTTATAGAAATTAATACTTCTTCTAGAGAAATATTTCTGTTATCAACTTTGTTATAAAAATAAAGGATTTTTGGATCCTTTAATGAGTTTCTAAACCAGAATTCTGATTCTAGTACTTTTAAATGTTCTAATAACTCTTGTTTATGAAAATAAAATGTCCATTTATATTTATTATCAAAATTTATTCTTTTAAAAGAGGGATGGGTTTTCATAAAACGTTAGTTAGAGTGTGGGTACTATCCTAAGGGTGTCAGTCTACTATCTCTGTTATCTTTATCTTATTTGTTCTTCTACTGTAATTATTTAATGCTTGCTGTAAATCTTTCTTAATTCTTATTAACCTGTTTCTCTAGTGTCTTAAGTGTCTACCCTTCTTTCTATGTGGTCTTGGGGACTGGAACACCAAACCGTGTCCTGCTTCTACGGCCCTCCTGGCTCTTGAGTGACGGCGGTCTATTCAGGCTTTGCCAACATCTTATCCGGGGATTACTCGGATGCCTCACACTAAGACTCAAAGGGTTTAACTATTCTGGACTAGAGAATAAAGTCAATAAGCTCTAAGGAAGATGAACAGTAAGCCTAAATACTTAACAGTATAGGAACATGAAAGGATTATAACAGGATTTCGACAGAACCCTAGGATAGTATGAGAACTTAGCCACTCATACTTGACTCTGATACCGTTTAAAACTGGATCTTATGGGTAAAATAGTAAAGTAATAGAAATGATGGAATTTAAAGGAAAATACTTACAAAAACTGAAGCTTTTTATTCAAACATGAAAGCAAACATGGGAAACATTTACAGAGAGAGGGAAGGGAGAAAGGCTTTTCGAAAGAGAGAAGGAAGGGAGAAAGGCTTTTCGAAAGTAGGGGGATGATTTTCGAATGCCTTTAGTGTTACAACTTGAGAGTCTTATATAGACCTCTGAAAATAATTTACATCTTGTAGATGCTTACAAATGGACGGCTATCTTTAAAGATGGCTTCTGCTTTACTTTTTGAAAAGTTAGACAGCTACTTTTGTAAAAGTGGTCGGCCAGTGGTAGAACCCTAGCTCTCCAAGACTTGTAAAATGGCCAAAGATGTAAAATAATGTCTTTAAGTCTTGATTTTCCAGCACCCCCATTTTTCCAAGTCAAAATATGACAAAATAAACCCCAAAGTTTAAGTTTTTCAAATCTGTCTCATTTTTGCACTGCTAGCCATTTTATCATAACTTTGTCAAGTCTGTCAACTCTGTCAAAATAACAGAGTCATAACCTAAGATGAAGCTTCTAAACCACAAGTCTGTCAAGTCTCAATAATCTCACCTGATAATCACAAATCCAAGTTCCGTCCAGTCACTAATCCATAATTTAACTCAATCAATGGTCATATTTATATCACAATAGGCATTCAACATCCATACCAAAATTAGAACCAAACGAGCATATAATAATGCAGAATAAAATGTAATGATGTGCAATGCAAAATATGATGATGTGCAATGCAATGCAATGCACTGGCCAATCACTCGAACTATACATACATGCTAATTGGTGTCTTTGCCCAATAGCTATGACCTACAGGGGACCCATGGTGTCCAGGTACCACTCGCTCCGGAACTGACCTCAGATCACGAGCCCTTTACTAGGCCACATCCTCACCCCCTGTCAAATGTGCCTTCCGTATATATATAAATATTCCTTTCTCATCACAATGTATGTCTCAACGTATTCCAGTTCATTAGTATGTATGGACTATGAACAATTAGCAATATCAATGTCAAACACAAGGCATCATGCCACAAGTCTTTCATGAATCATTTCCGAACCATTTCCATCATGTATGAGTGTATGAATGCATAAATGAGTGTAAACATGGTAAATCAATGCAAACAAATAAAGCAACAGTAAAGGTACAAGTCACAAAGCCACAAGTCATATCAAGACTTAGATCAACACAACTATGAAATGAATCATACAAATCATCTCAACCAACATAAGAGTCTATGTCCCTCTTTACCTCCACATATAGCAAGTACGCCTCACAACTAAGTCTTGTATCACCAAGGTGCTCCATTTTTCTATATATCATCATCGACGAGTAAATCATACATCAAGTTTTCATCCGAGTACTTTCTTAAGTATATATTACGATTCGTGTCTAAACTCATTATCCTTCCTTTCTCCGGTGATATGTGTCACGAAGAGAGAATTTGGTGCAAAGAACACCTATTACAACACAACAATTCGAGTAACAAGTCTAATCACGATAATAAAAGGACAAGCCACCATCAACAACAATCAACCTAATAGAAATCCATCCTGAATCACCACAATATGAATATAACTACACCTCATATTTCAGTACATAAAGTAATGGCGATGAGCCCACAAAATCAGAAGTCATACCAACCTAGCTAATATCCAACCAAAACACCATGTCTGAACACCTAATCATGCTTTCTCCCGTCAATTCTATACAATACATATGTTTCACTGATCAAAGTCTAACTAAAGTAAGCCGTAACCTACCTGGAATGTCGAACAACAGTCTCGAATCGTCAAACCTTAGCCTTGCCTTCCTCTTTGGAGAGCCTTGAAACGATTAACGTCTATCAAATAATTAATCTACATCAGAAAACAAGGCTATCAATACCCATATTGGTATACTTCAGAAAAATACCCAAAATACCCCTACAATGTGACTCCGCATTCATGAGGATAAAACGGGAAACTTAGTGCACAATTATGTTACCCATCGTCTAATTAACATTCAATCTTAATTTCATGGAATTCTATTCATCACAAGATATCCAAATTCATTTTTTCTATTTTTAGCCCTAGGGTTCTTAAACCATTAGTTCTTGACAATTAGTATGTAGGATGACTATGAGATGATGATAATCAACAATAAATAATGAATACTAGGTTAGAATCTTACCCCAAAGTGCTTGTGAATGCTTTTCCATTGAAATCTCCCCAACCCTTCAATTATTGGAGGTTTCATCAATTCTTGGGTTCTAATCTTTCACCCAACCTTAATGGAGCTTAAGCTTGTCATGGGATTTGAAGAAAGAATGATAATTAAGCACATAAGGATTTGCACTTACCTTTAAGGAGGAACTTCACCCTAGCCCTAGGAAAATAGCCTCTCAGTTTCTAGGAAATTATTTTTGGGGGTTTTTTGGGGAAAGACTCGAAATTTACACTTAAAAACGGACTTTTATGCCCAGTGGTTTGCTGCAGCAGGTGCACCCTTTGCTAAAGTGGGTGCACCTTCGCTGCAGCGGGTGCCCAATTTTCTGGCATGATCAAAATTTTGTTTTAGCCCCCGAAACTCATTCGGAACCTCCCGAACACAAACCATATATGCGTTTTGATTGTAAACCACGTTACGGACTCACCCGTGACCTCGAAATTCTCAAAAGAGATCATTTTAAGCTGGTGTTGACTAAGTCAACCCCAACACTATGAAACTAAGCCTTCACTCGAGACTCAAAACATCCCCGAACGCCTTGGGACCTAAACCAATGACTTCACTAAGTCATAGATCATACTAACGGGACTCGGGGGAAGGGTCAACAAGGTTAAATAGGTCAAACCACTATAATGACCAAACGGGTCGTTACACAATTTGGTGCATTTAGGTTAGTTTGGGATTTAAATTTACTTGCTTTGGTCCAAACTTGTGAATATGTGTTTGTGACATTTTTTGAGTTTCTTTGTGTTAGTTTTTATTTTTGTTATTTGTTTTTGTTACTTGTCTTACTACAGCATCATGGAATAAAAATGGGTTTGATGGTTGCAACCCTTATTTTGATGACCCATGTCCATATTGTGGAGGATCCCATTTTTGGCAAGATTGTGAAAATGCTCCCGGGAGAGAGATGTGTGCACCGTCTCAATCCTATGATGGGAATATTTGTAATATATGTGGTGGTCAAGATGGACATTGGAGTGATTGCCCAATTATTTTGTTCCCCCTCCCCCAAGTTGTTATAACGAAAATCTTTAGTTGTGCTTTTGAGTTTGATAGGAATAATAACATGGCAAGTGAAGGACAAAATTCATATTCTCCAAGTGGAAGGAAAAGTGGTAAAGTTGATACACGTCGTGCCACGACGTTAAATGCGGCGCTTTATGGGAGGCAACTCATGTCTTTTTGTTTTTTTTCTTTAAAAAAAATATTAATTAATTTTTGTATTTTTAGTCTCACAGTTAAATCTAAAAGAGGATGAAAAAAAAAAAAAAACAGTGCACAAAACAAATACTAGCTCTTATGGGTCACAAAAGTGCATAACTGGATATATAGACCCACTGCCCTCTACGATGGGAACACAAAAAGAGTACCAGCCTCTTCTTCCCCTCTCAACTCCCTCGTCCACGCTCAATACACGTGCACTGCCACTAGCGCCAGGTAAGTTCTCGCCCCTCCTCTCTCTTCTTCTTCTTTCTCCGCTCATCTGCTTCTCTGTCAGAGCACCCAGTCCATTAGAGTTCTTTTCTTTTTTCTTGTGCGAATTTGGGATTTGTGATTCACTAGTGAATTTTGTCGATTCTATGGCTGGATTGTAGTGATTGAAGTTTTGTTTGCTGAACTATGATTCCTAACTTTTTGGGAGGTTTGATCACTGACCATTGGTGTTGAAACCCAGCTAATTATAAGATGCCCGCAATGCGTTGCCTGAGAGATGGTTTTGTTCGTCGGTAAAGTCTGAGTAACCAAGCGACATTAGGAGATGCTTGGAAGTAAGTGTGGCTATTTTACGCGAGATTAGAGGCTATAAATTTTATATCCTTTGCGAGAATTAATCACTCTCGCTTAGTGTGTCCCAATACAACATACGGGCATATACTAAATGTCGTCAACTGTGTATGTTTCGGATGGAATTTTCAACTGCAGCTCCTTCACTCAAAATGTTTCAAATGAGTTTACTTGTTGTATTTATCAATCAATGTTTGTCTCCACTAGCTTCATTGGTTGCTTCTCTTTTATTTTTTTCGGACAACACACTTTAATAACTAAAGTTGTGCTTGTTTCTTTATGGAAATTGTGATGTTAAATTTTGTCTTGATCACTCTGTGTTGGGTGTAATCTTTAAAACATTGTGTTGACATTTAGAACATGGAAATGGCAGTACGTGCATGATTAAAATTGGACGCACAAAGATTGTTATGGTTGGTGATATTCTGAGTATGAATACTAGAATTGAGGAATCTATGTGAGATTATTTATTTTTGGTACCACTTTAATACTATAGGTGCTGGACTTTATTTGGTTGATCTCATTTCCTAGAAAATAAGTTAACTAATGGTTTTCTTGAATTAAGAGTGACTGATGCAGCATGGTACTACTGTAAGGAGACTTTGAGTTTTGATGGGAATCTGATGCAAACTGGATAAGGTGCTGAGGTAATTTGACATTAAATGGCCTCTAGTTCACTTGGAACAACTCAAGGCGAAGTGGAAGAGATTTTCCCCCTTATGCTCTAGCTCAACGAGACCATCTTTTTAGGGAGTCCCTCAAACTTGAGCTTTATTTTATTTAGTTATGTTGAGGACAATGCAACATTTTTAGTTGGGGGTGGCTCATTATTTGTGATGATATTGGTAGATTGACTCTTTGTTTGAATTTTTATTTTTTTTATATTGTGTTTGTGACATATTTATATTAGTATGAATGCTAGTTTTTGTTTGTTTGTGTATGCCCATGTTTTGTCATGTATTAGCAATATCCTGGCTTTTCTTTGCCGTGGTTCTTTTCCCGAGGATGCTAATGTCTTTTGAACCCAGTGTTTTTAGGTAGTTTTGAGTCGGCTTGTCCCTATGATAGATAGTTGGGCACTTTCTTAAGGGAAATAAACCTTGTAGGTTAGGTGTAGAAGTGAGTTTTTAGGTAGTTTAATTATAAAAATGGCGTTGGGATGTGATTTTTTTCCCCTTGGCTAATTTTTGGCTTGCTTGGTACCAACACATTTAAACCATGACATATGAATTCTTGAAGAAAAAAAAAGATTTTATTGAAGTGACGATTCTTGTTGTGACCTTTAGACACAACTTTTGGCTCTTATGCTCACTAAATGATTTCTTTAGACTATAAGTGACTTTCTTTGAGTTTATTTGTTTCAATTGTGTTTTGGATACATATTCTACTTGGATTATCATGTGCCATGTGTGGTGAGGTTTTTGTGGGTTCTTTTACATTATTTGTGGTCTAGAACTTGCTCGGAATGAGTTTCAAGGCGAAATCCTAGACTACACTTGGTTTGAAAAATGATGTTAGGCCTTCCTTGGACCCTTTTTTTGTCTAAATTTCCTACCCTTGCCTATTTTCCCTAGTCAACCCCTTTTGAGCCTTTAACCTTTTCTTTGACAACCATGTTACAAGCTTTATCCCGTTCTTCATTGATCCATCTTTTGGCACCTCACTTCCTTAAGTGCGTTGAAAGTGCAAACATAGGCTAAAATCCTAAGTTCGGGGGTGATGGTTGGTAGAGTGTGATGTGGAAGTTGCTTGAAAGGTGAAAATGAAAAAAAAAAAAAAAAAAAAAAAAAAAAAAAAGAACAAACAACAACAAAAAGAATGAAGAAAAATGAAGGAAGAAAAAAGAGTTGTGAATAAAGGGAAGACTTGGCGAAATGAAAACATGAAGAAATGGGTGAAATTTTTTGAAGTAACTGTGCTTTGAATTGTTGCATTTGTAGTGCTTAGGGAGGTTTTGAGTCACTATTTCCAAATTATGCCCCTACCTTAACCCAAAGCCTACATTACAACCCTTTAAGTCCTAATTGATTTTGAACCAAGTGTGTCTACATTAGTGGAGAAATACATGAAGGGCAAGCTTATGGTACTACTTGTGTGCATTTGCACATCTTTGTGTGTGACAGAGTTAATTCTTTCTATTTGATATCCCATTTGTGTTTTAAATTGCATTTGTGAGTTGGGATTCTCTTTTGATTATGACGGCACATGGGAATTTGAGTTGTGAATTTGTTTCATTTTTCAATTGAGAGGAATGAAAAAAAGAAAGTTATTTTGTGATAATGAGGCAAACTTTGAAGCTTTAGAGTTATGTCTTGATTACTACTTTGATTAGTTTGGTATTTGAACACTTGAAAAAAAAAATTGAGAAGTTGGTGATTCATATGTTTTGGACTAATTTATTGGTATCAATCAAAGTCATGTGTTTGTGCTTACAGTAGTCTTTTTGACTTGGTATGATGTTGGTGCACTATTGAGTTGATTCCTTGGAAGGAGATTGTATGTTTTGAATTGCTTGAGGATAAACAATAGTTTAAGTTTGGGGGTTTGATAAGTTGGTATTTTACCAACTTATCTCTTCTTTAATCTTATATTTTTGCTATGTTTGATTGAGAAAATAGTGCATTTACTGTCGTCTACTTTCATTTTACAGGTTTTATGTAATTTAGAAGTGATCGAGAAGAAACCAATTAAAAACAAGACAAAAAAAGGCCAAATTGAAGAAATGGAATAAAATGGCTAGAAGTGCAAAAATGAGACAGATTTGCAAAACTTAAACTTTGGGGTTTATTTTGTCATATTTTGACTTGGAAAAATGGGGATGCTGTAAAAGCAAGACTTAAATACATTATTTTACATCTTTGCTCATTTTACAAGTCTTGGAGAGCTAGGGTTCTAACACTGGCCGACAACTTCAAAAGTAGTTGTCCAACTTTTCAAAAATAAGCTTAATCCTTTCTTCAATTCCATTTGTTTCTACAAGATGTAAATTATTTTCAGAGGTCTATATAAGACTCTCAAGTTGTAACATTAAAGACATTCGAAAATCACCCCCTTACTTTCAAAAAGCCTTTCTTCCTTCCCTCTCTTTGTAAATGTTTTTCATGTTTTCTTTCATGTTTTGAATAAAAGCTCCAAGGTTTTGTAAGTATTTTCCTTTAAATTCTGCCTTTTACTACTTTACTATTTTAGCCGTAAGATCCATTTTTAAGTGGCATCAGAGCCAAGTATGAGTGGCTAAGTTCTCATATTATCCTACGATTCTGTCGAAATCCTGTTATAATCCTTTCATATTCCTATACTATTAAGTATTTAGGTTTACTGTTCATCTTCCTCAGAGCTTATTGACTTTATTCTCTAGTCCAGAATAGTTAAACCCTTTCAGTCTTAGTGTGAGGTATCCGATTAATCCCCGGATAAGACGTTGGCAAGCCTGAATAGACCGTCATCACTCATGAGCCAGGACGGCCATAGGAACAGGACACGATTTGGTGTTTCAGTCCCCAAGACCACATAGAAAGAAGGGTAGACACTTAAGACACTAGAGAAATAGGTTAATAAGAATTAAGAAAGATTTACAGTAAGCATTAAATAATTATAGTAGAAGAACAAATAGGATAAAGATAATAGAGATAGTAGACACACACCCTTAGGATAGTACCCACACTCTAACTCTTTCTAGAAGAAAAAGTTTTATGAAAACTCATCCTTCTTTTAAAAGAATAAATTTTTATAATAAATATAAATGGACATTTTTTTCATAAACAGGAGTTATTAGAACATTTAAAAGTACTAGAATTAGAATTCTGGTTTAGAAACTCATTAAAGGATCCAATAATCCTTTATTTTTATAACAAAGGTGATAACAGAAATATTTCTCTAGTTTAGAAGCTTCATCTTAGGTTGTGACTCTGTTATGGGATATTCTGTGACTTGGATTTGAGTATTAAGTGTCTATCCGTTTATCTTGTTGATTTTATGCTTATATACGTGAACTAATCTTAGTCGGCCTATGATGCTTACCGGTACATAGTGTTTGCCCAAATTTACCTTGTCGCACTTTTTGAGTTACCATTGTGTCCAGAGATTTCATCCAGACTACATCTCTAGCTTGAAGCTAGTTTGCTCGATCAGATCCGAGGGTGAGCTTCTACCCATGCCATGCCACCTGAAGATCTCTCTTTCCAAATGTCTACTTTAAATTCCAAACATTATTTATTATTATATTTGACATATATTTCATTCTTTAGACATTGTTAGTTAGAGTCTTTGTACGATGACTTTCAGATTTTTGGGGTGTAATAGTTAAGACTTCCGCACTTATATTATTTATTATTTATGACTTGGTCAGACTATTTATTCATTCACTTATTTATTAATTGTTAGAGTATAAAGGATTAAAGAAACTGAAACTGGCTAGTGATTAATGGGTTAACGGGTAAGGATTCGCCTACTAGTGATAACAAAGTAGGTGCCCGCACGATCAGTAATTTGGGTCGTGACATTTTTCCCCGGCAATGGCATCAAAATTGATAATGTCTAAATCCACTCCTCAAAGAGAAAGTGTACACGTCGTCACAATATAATTTACCCAACTATGAGTCGGGGTCGAATTCACAGGGAACAATATAAAAACGATTTAAATAAGTAAGAAATTATCACCAACTAAGCTAAGTCAAACACTTTTTCAAAATTTGATTTTTGACTTAACAACTAACAAAGATTAAACTAACTAGAAAGCCAAAAGTATGGATACAAAGGAAATTACGCTCAAGTAACGATCCAATATATTTCACAATTTTACAACTAAGAATGAGTTTATGTTAAAAGATAATGATTTCTAAAATCTCATCAAAAGTCTCTTGACCAAATTGATGAATGTCATTACTAAGCTTTCTTAAGCCTTAGAATGTAGAAAATATAAACAATCAATATAATCTTAAGTAACTTTCCTATCTCTAGCTCAAGTTATTAGATGAGGTTTAAAGCCCCAAATTCTTGTGAATTAATCTTTTCCAACCTCAATCTTCCTCTCCCGAGCTCAAATCAAAGTAAATGGGCGAGTTTTAAGGTTAGCTAATCCCTTAAGAAATATTAAAGAACAATATTAATTAAAACAATGTTAACTCACTTCATTAGCAATAAAAATCATTCAATACATAAGCAAAATAAGAGTTTCATCCATGCCACGGCCCATTTTAGGACCGCGCGGGCACCTACATTTCCTACCTCGGTAGGTGAACCCTCTCATTGAATACACATCAATTAAATAAAGACGAATCATTTAAACCAATAGATACTTAGAAATACAACGGAAACTTCATAATATATTCAACAAACTCAAGATTTAATATAATTACAACGATGTAATAAATACAGACTTGATCCCATTTCCCATGACTTGGTCTAGATTAGTACAAGAGCGACTAATGAATTCAGATTACCACTACATTCCAAGACTCAACCTCCGTCCCGGAATGAAGTGGGAGGAAGCCTTCCAGATAGGCACCGCACATTTTCGCTTCACATCACAATTAAACCACCTGAAACAATCTACACCCAAAAAGGGTGTAACAAGTGTAATATCAGTACAATCCACGCGTACTGAGTAAGTATTATAGGCCAACAATGGTTAGTAACACATATCAGTAAAAGAATTCACAGATAAACATGATAACAACTCAATCAAGTCATACGTCTATCTACCACACACTGTACATCAATACCTTTTAATCGTTAACTTCACCCCAATAATCACCAGCCAATCTCACAACAATCTCACAACTTACATATCATTAAATCGTTCGTTTTAGTCTAGTAGTCAACTCATCATTAAGACACTCGTTATCCTATATCACATAGAGCCCAACATATAGCTAATCTTATGGCGGTCTATGGGGCACTTCAACAAGTTCAAACAATAAATCCGGATCCAAGTACACGTCATTGCCTAAGTAAAGCATCTAATCCCAAATGTGCTAAGTCTGAATATATCAAGCCGAATACAACATCATAAGTAAACACCAAATCATCTCAAACAAGCCATAATTCAATGCAATGCAATGATGTATGAATGCAATGCAACACCATAGTGTATGAATGGAATGCAATGCACATATGTACTCCGGACGAAAATATCGACGTCTCGATAGCACAACCTAGTGTGACTCGCGAAGTCTAAGTGCCACCCGTCGTGGATCTTTGCCCAATAAATAGACGAGACCTCGGATCTTTGCCCACGGGGGGTTCTCACCGGCACCACCCTAGGGGACTCGCGAAGTCCATGCACTATCAACGATTCCGGAACTAATCATCAGATATTGCAATCAACGATTCTGGGATGAATATCGGACATCGGACTCTCACGTCACTCAAGTAAAAAAGTTTTCTCAAATATCAATTTCACTCAATTAACGATTCCGGGATGAACATCGGACATCAGACTCTCACGTCACTCAATTAAAACTGAGCCCAGCTCATCAAGTATTTCATCAAATGTCATCAATATCTCAACAGTGTATCATCAAAATGAGAGTGTGTGCAATGTATGAATCACATCAATAATCATGCTCAATATCACAAGTACTAACTATCGGGTAAGCCAACAATATATCCGAATCATAAATACCAACAGTGGGTATGCCAACACTATATCCGAATCACAAATACCAATAGTGGGTATGCAAATAATATATCTGAATAATAAATACCAACAGTGGGTATGTCAACAATATATCCGAATCACAAATACCAACAGTGAGTATGCCAACAATATCGTAATTGTCACGACCCGACTAGGGGCCATGTACCCGGGGCTAACCACCGAGCATTGCTCATACCATTACCCATCGTACTCATCAAGCGTTCATTCATTAATCTTATACTCAAGTCATAGAAAAAAAAATCATTTTTCACTTCGAAACATAATTACCTTTATATACATAAGCCCTTCGGCTATCAAAATAATATCTATATATATATATATATATAATAAGGACATCGTGAGACCATGCTACCCACACATACGCTACGAGCCTCTACTGAAGTACTAGACATATGGACGGGACAGGACCCCGTCATGCCCAAAACATATATATACACAAAAGAATAAATCAATGGCACCTCCGGAATAATGGGGTGCTCTCAAAATCTGCTAGTAGCTCCTACGAGTCTGGATCACCTCCCTGCCTACTTGTGGGCATGAACACAGCGTCCAGAGAAAACGGACGTCAGTACGAATGTTGTACTGAGTATGTAAGGCATGAATAAAATGAACATAATAGAGAAATCATAAGACATAAGATGAAGATACAACCTGCGTAACTTTTAAGGGTGGATACATTTCACACATATATCATATATAATCGTAGTACATGTATCATCATAGCGCATACATCATCGTATCATATATATATCATCATCGTTAACCCGCGTCCGGGTAACCATCATATGCCGCCCACCAGTGGTGTCATACCGCCCTCTAGGCTCGGTGTAAACATAGCAGCCCGCCTTAGCGGTGACATGCCCGGCCATTTAGGCACGGTGGAATCGTATGCAGCCCGCCTTCGCGGTGACATGCCCGGCCATTTAGGCACGGTGTAAGCGTATCGTCATATACTCGTCGTAAACTTAACATTATCATACATTGTATAGGCATATCATGTCACGCCCCGAACCATGGCCTGGGCGAAACACGGCACTCGGTGCCATACTGCATGTGACCGAGCGAACCACATGGCTTGCTGAATCATCATGAGGCATACATGAGCGGAAATATAGCATGAACGTGATGAGCTTTTATAAAACATGAGATGTCATAATAATTTAATGAAATACTTGTTTAAATCATGAATGCGGAAATAACCTGAGTTGAGCCAAAGATGGCTAAATACCTTGCATGTCTAACATAACTAACTGACTAGTCTATGAAACCTCTAATTGTGAATCTTGACTGGAAAACATACTTGCTGGGACAAGGCCCCCAGCATACCTTTAGATGCAAAACTAATTAAAGAATGACAATGTCTAAACCCCGAATGAGATGGGGCTCACCAATAAGTACGTGCAAATCCTGCGAAGCGAGAGGCGTCGTCTCGTAAATCCGCACTGCATCGTGAAATCTGCAAGCCCCCGATAAAAAGGGGACGTCAAAGACACGAATGAATGTCTTGGTATGTAAAGCAACCGGAAGAAATAACATGGGACATGATAATAACATAACGAAAGCCGAAACATGATCCTCGAGCATGAGTACATATACATATATAACATGTGTAAAGTATCGTGAGTAGGGGAGAGAGTAAATATAACCGAAAACATGGTCTGGTACTTGCATCCTACCAGTAGAACACTCATACCTTGCTGGGGACATGAGATTTAATAATATTATGAAAGGATCCGGTCATTGAGAGATCGTCCTAAGCATGGGTGGAACAATCCTCATCTACGGTGGCTACGTAGTTTAAGTACATTTGAAGCCTTCTCGGTAATTAATGCAACTCCCAAAAACATGAACATGTAAAATAAGTGGCACTTGCTGCCCATGGTTTTCATGAATATAACTTGCTTGTACATGGATATCATGAAATAACTTGTAAACGTGGTTTCATGAAATAACTTGTATTTAGAAAGTATGTATCTTGTATCATAGCATGAAAGTAATTATGTAATACATTTGCATGAAAACTTGTAGATATGTAGGATATTTATGAAACAATCATTCTTAGTCAAAAACATGCATGCAAGAACCCATGGAATACAAGATATGGGTTTTCATAGATTACGGACGGATTCTCAATAATCATAAAGAAATATTAAGAACACAATGATGGAATTATAACAATTCATACATAATATAATCATGGACATGGACCTAGGGTTATCATGAGCATGGTATTGAAACCCTAGTTTTGTATTGAAACCCTAGTTTAGTAGAGAAATCATAATTTTATGGATTTTGAGGCGTGGGGAAGAACAATGATGTTCCCACGTAGATAGTAACTACATACCTTAGTTGCTCCAAAACTTGAATTAAATACTTGAGCTTTGAAGGAGATTTCCAAAACCTTGAATTCTTGATCCTTGAGTAGTTTTAGAATGATAATTTCTTGTTTAGATTACAAGGATATATGTTAGAATGAAGTTGGAATAATTAGAATGGACTTACCTTGGTGTTCTTGATGAAGGGAGAGGGTAGGAAGTCGTTCTAGGGCTTGAGGGAGTGAAAAATAATGAGTTGAACTGATATGGATGAATATCTACCTTGTCTGTGAAATTGCAAATTACGACCTGAACAGTGCTGGTCGTAAATTCAGTTTACGGGCCGTAAATTGATTTACGGTCAAGTATTTTGATTTACGTTTTGCATCTTTCTCTCTTGATAAAATGGTCATAACTTTTTGCACAGATGTCCGTTTGACCCCGTAAGATACCGTTGGAAAGTTATTTCAATGCTCTACAACTTTCATCAAGGAAGTTTTCTCAAATTCCCAACACGTTTTGAAATACGGGCCGTAAAGTGAAATACGATCCGTATTTAACCATATGACCTCAAAATGTCAAATTCGAGAATGTTGAAATTCTTGGTTTTCGGTTACGGAACCTTGTTCATGGGCGTAAATTGGAATACGACCAATACGTTCATAGGCGTAAACCACCATATCACAACTGAACGGAAAAATCTCAATTCCCACATTCTTTATCTGATTTTCTAAGTCTAGGATCGTGGTTAAAGCTTACGTTAAAGTACGAGGTGTTACATATCATAAGCTTAGCATCATTATACATTTATCATCAACATACATTAGAACTTGAAGGCAACTATGGCTATGTCGGGGTGACATAAGGTCGTGAACCCCCGATTGCATTATGGGGTGATCATAATCATCATATCTCACCTTGAGGGGACTAATGTTTTAAGGTGAGTGTACACAAGGAAAAGCATCAATGGAATCACACTTAGGATCATTAACCTCATGGACATCGTACCTCACTTTAAGATTCTTTGTACTTAAACTCACCGTCATCATTATCATACTCGTATTGTATCTCTTTTCTTTATCATATGCGTATGTAGCTCTTTATAGTCATGGACTCATAATTTCCGTTATTTAGGAGGATCATGGAAAAATAGAAAGATTTATGCCATAAGAGTCATGCCTTAGAAGGAAAGAATTAGCCTTACATACCTCTTTCGTTTAGCTATTCTATCGTTTGATCGTTCTCCTTCGATGCTCGTGTTTCTACCTTGAAAGTTCGTATTAACATTAGCTAATCGAATATAAGAACATGCTTACTAAAAAGCTAGAGAAAATTGGCGCATTTCCTTTGTTTATACAACTTTCCTCATATTACATATCAACTCCCAAACATCATAACAACATTCACAATATCATAAGCAACAATCATCATTCATCCACGTTATCCACATTTCAAAATTTCACTTCAATTCCTCCATAATCATGGTCATAGTACACTAATACGTTTTCTCACATATAATGCTTATCCCATGTCCTAAATGTCATTTATAACATAATTATAATCACAACATATCAATATTCATGACTTATTCTAAACTACCACTCAAAATGTCACTATCCTCACATTCATGCTCATTTTCTATGTCCTTTCACAATCCAAGTCTTTCAACCTCTCATTACTTTAAACAACCTAGAATGATCATAAAACTTACCTTAGATTGTGTAAGAATAAACCTTGAGCGGAGATACTCCTCTTGCACCAAAACCCTAGCTTCACTTCTACTTAGATTCCTTGTCTTGGATGAACTCTAGTGAGCTTCTTACACTTAACTCTCTTGGTTTGATGAAGTTGATCTTGAATCTCTCTTGAGTTCTTATGGAAGAAGTGTGTGGAACCTTCTAGAAGCCTTGAGAGAGATGAAGAAGTGTGGGAAATGAAATTAGTGAAGTGGGATCACATTTATATAATTGAACTTAACTCGCCCATCGGGACTTCCACGGACACTTATACGATCCGTATAACATTGCACGGCCCGTATAAGTGGTCGTGGTTCACCACCGAGCAAACATCATCTCTCTTTGGGTGTTATACGGACCCTTATACGGACCGTATAATGTTATACGGACCGTATAAGTCGGTCGTATAACCCTATTTCCCTGAAATGATCTCCGTCGTTCGTTTGATCTCTAATCCTTATGGAACCTTCTTGACACTTGTTTAACACTTCATTACCAATATAAGGATCGTTATAACTCCTCCTTAAGACATCATTAAGTCAACATTAGCTCTGTATTTTACGGAACTTTTCCAAAACACAACCGTCTCCTACCTCAAATGTCTTTGAAATCTCATTTAGAATCATCAAATCTTATTTCTTACTTATCAAAACATCGTATACGTTGTGCCCTTCGTTAGTCTATTCACTGTACGTTAACGAAAAATTTTCGGGGTGTAACAGTAACCAAGACGATAACAGAATCCAGTATTTATCAATAACTCATGGCATCAAGCCGGCACAATAGAAAAATCAAATCACAACACAATGGGGTGGCTAGTCCCAAACACATAACAGGTTAATCGAATCGATATACATTATTACCACTTCCCTAAGTCAGCCTATTAGCTTAGAACAAATAATCTCACCCTACGCTCACAATCATTCGTCACAACCCAATCTAGGACTCAGTCACAATCGTTGGTGCATTTTATCTTCCATTTATCAATTAGATTCACTATTAAGGGTATAACACAATTAACCACATATTACGGAATTTCCCATTGTGAGACACAAATAAATTATGTACCATCCACTCCCAAGTCACATAAAATTCACCAATATTCAAGAAACCACACCAAACAACCTAACGAGTCTACAGGCCACAAGCCCGAACACACAAATCACACAGCAATACCATCCTAAGGTTCCATCCCAAATCTCCAATTCCTACACTTGCATTCTCCGTTCCTTCTAATACACGAATATATGAAACTAACTGGAGTCTACCGAAAGGGAAATCATAACCTACCTGGCAGCCGAACAAGTGCCACGAACCCACACATTTGCCTTGTCTTCCGAAGCGTCTCCAAATAAACAACTCTCTTCACATGTAAATTCTATATAAGAAACGATGAAGAATGATATCCATATTGACTACTTTCTATTCGGGTTAAATCCCACCCTTTAATTTAGGAAAAACGGGTCTCAAGGGCAAAACGGGAATTTTATGATCAAAATACCAAATTCAATACCAAAAAGTCAAAACCCTTTACTACAATCATAGGAATACTCAATTAATTCTCAGGATCATCAATATAACGGAAACCCCCAAAATTGGGTCTAAGGACCCTAACTATAATTCATGAAATTCAACTCTAGCATGGAAGATTATTGGTTAACAAGCCTAGATATATCATTATCTAGCATAAATAGCAACATTAACCTCATTTATTTAAAATCTAGGAAGCCAATTCGTTTTGAGAACCTTTTCAAGAAAAACCCCATAGACCCTCTTTGATTCTATGGTCATATTAACGATTAGAAGGTGAAACTAAGTAAGTATGAGGTGAAGAACTTTACCTTAGGATGGAATTCACCCTTCTACCTTCAAAGTCGCCTCTTCTATGTCTTAGAACGAACTTATAATAAATAGTGAATGTTTAAGGGTTTATGAAATAAAAGGGTATTCTGGTGCAGTTATGCCGCTACAGCTGCAGCCCCAGCGGTACCGCACCAGCGGTGCTCAGACCGCTATGGCGGTCTAGCCTTAACCCTTCGCAATGCCACTGCAGTGGTCACCTCACCTCCCCAGCGGTCCTGGTGCCGCTGCGGTGGACACCAGTAACCTGAACACCAGAAACAGATCCCTAACTTTGGTAAAATCAATTTCGAAACTCGATTATCATCCGAGACCCAAAACACAAATATGTAGATATACATAAAAATGCGCTACGAACTCATCTGTAGCCTCGGATTTCCCATCAGAGGTCTCGTTGACCGAGTCAACCCCCGATATCTCAAAACTAGCTTTTCAATCCAGGTCCCAAAATGCACCCCGAGCGCATTGGGAGCCGAAATGAATATACACACAGGTTCTAAACGATTATCCGGACCTCTCGGAATTGACAGATTTTCGAAAAAGATCCGTTTACTTTGAGTCAACTCATTTTCGCTTAAAGCCCAATTTTTCTAGAAAACATTTTAAAGCCCACAACGATGCCTAGGAAGTTATGCCAACTATCTGCTCGGGTCAAAATAGTTCTAACGAGACTCAGGAACGGGTCAACGAGGGCAAAAATGGAATAATCACGATAACGACAAAACGGGTCATTACAATCCAACACTTTAATCATAGAGTATTTCCATAAACAAGTTTCAAGCATTAAAATGAAAAACTACACACTTAAATAGTCAATACAAAATAAGGAATTGAAGAAATGAGTAATAGAGTAAGAAATTTCTCACCTAAGTCTTCAAATCTTCAATCCTCAAGTGTGGGTGTTAGAACCCTAGCTCTCCAAGACTTGTAAAATGGCCAAAAATGTAAAATAATGTCTTTAAGTCTTGCTTTTGTAGTACCCCCATTTTTCCAAGTCAAAATATGACAAAATAAACCCCAAAGTTTCAGTTTTGCAAATCTGCCCCATTTTTGCACTTCTTGCCATTTTTTTCCATTTCTTTAACGTGACCTCTTTTTGACTTGTTTTCAATTGGTTTCTTCTCGATCACTTCTAAATTACATAAAACCTGTAAAATGAAAGTAAACGACAGTAAATGCACTATTTTTGCAATCAAACATAGCAAAAATATAAGATTAAAGAAGAGATAAGTTGGTAAAATACCAACTTATCACTTGTCAGTACTGATGTCTTAGAATGTAAATCCTCCTTCTCAAGTTCAATATCCAGTTGATCTTGGCTTTCCTGGAATAATTCAATTTTCTGACTGAAAGAACACTTATGTTACTCTTTTTATATAAGTTATTTGACTTAATTTAATTTTTTGTACAGATTGTTTGGATTGTTGTAGTTCATAATAGAAAATCAGTATTAAGTCTTATCCGTTTAATATTCTTTTATCTTATGTTTCATAATTAACAGTACTAATTTCTACGCTAGCTCAAGTTGCTTATTTTCAAAGAATTCTAACATAGATTGTCTCCTTTAGTTGAGTGTAATATTGATATTATGTGATTTAAAAGTTATGTTATTTATAACTAACATGCTTGAATCTACTCAACTGTTCACAAGATTAATCTATTCAGGTAAATCAATTTCCTCATCTCACAAAATAAATTATTTACACAATTATTCATTATTATGATTATAATTATAAGTGTTGTGTACGCTTTATTTAGATATTCTTGCAATGACAACTGAAAGGACTTGACGAACGAATGTGTGTCAATCAACAACTTAATGATATATGATTTCTATTGGGTCATAGAAGTCTTAGTAATTAGAAGGGATCCGGTAAAAGAGTATAAAAAGGGAACAAATGAAGGTATTCGAAAGATTGCAACATTAGTTGACCAAGAGGTAATAATACTTTCATATTTGTAATATCTTATATATATTTTTACATGTATGTTGTAACTATTAAATTTTAACCGTTTGCAGGGCACAAAAATTCGTGTTATACTTTTCAATGATCATATTGGAAAGTGGAAAAAACATTTACAACAAAACAAGATTTGTTACATCATAAACGGATGAATCAATGGTGCTAATCCTAATTTCCTATCAGTGAACAAGGAGATCGAGGTTGGATTCAAGGACAATACTATAGTCCAAGAATGCAACAATCACTTTTCTGCAATTACTTTTTCGGACAGTTTTGTTTCGTTCGAAGAGCCAACATAATGCCCATATGGAAAAACCTTTGATAATTTCTTTAGAATCAACTAATCTTACATACAATATATGCACAATATTTTTACTCCTATTTACTTAATAATCTCTTTAAGATTACATGTGTTTGTTTGAATATTCTTTGTAGATACACTTAGCAATTCTGTGAGTTCTATGGCCTTCGTAAGAGAGAAAACAAAATGAAGAGAGATATAACTTATAAACAAGAAGTAGGTTGAGTTTAGTTTACTTATTCATCGTTGAAGCTTTTAATATATTTTTTTATATAAAAGCAGAAAAAGATCTTCACTTTCTTTCGCTTGTTCTCCTAAAATGCAACTGTAAGGATTGTTTGGAACATGAATTTATGCTAGCTTTTTCTTAATCTTATATGTTTAATTGTAAAATTCTTACTATGTATAGGTAACGTGGAGGAACCTACAATAAGAGATGATTTAGTACTTCTTCCAAAACAACTGGTTATCGAAAATATTCCTGATACAAGAGATGAGAAATCTTACTCAATCTAAAATTCCTGATACAAGAGATAAAGAAAATGCTCTCTAGGCGGATTTTAGCTAAGGCTTGCTAACGTGCACCGACGGGGCAAACTAAACAGAAACTGAGCTCATCACCGGCGAGATGACATCTGAAACAAAGAGGATTGTTACCCCTGAATGCGGGAAGAGTTGTAGACTGTCTTCGCTTTCGTTTGGAAGCTTTCTCCCATCCAAGTTTCAGGCTATTGAGGAAGTAAATGAAGACCAATTCAATGATTCGGACTCGCAAAATTCGATTCACTTGGAACCATATGGGGGTACTACCACCATGGCACAACCGCCAACTCGGCGCCTGCAATTTTCTGATGTTGGTACATCGGCGCACCCAACGCCGGTCGTGGAAAATGAGGCCCGAGAGAACAGATTAGCTCAGAAAGGTAAGCCACTGTCCTATATTCCTCCGTGCACTAAGGATGGTAAAATCTATGTAAGCATTGTTGAGGATGACCTAGAGGAACAAATGGACTATTGGAAGTCAGCTCTAATTGGCTATGTAATTGGTGATACGCCATATGCTAAAACTATGGAAGGATACATACCAACACATTGGAACTTTGCTCAGAAGCCCCAGGTGCTTCCACATACTGACGGATACTTCATCTTTAGATTTGATACAGTGGAAGTTTGTGAGAAGGTGTTGGATCTTTGGACCTTACACTTTTCATAATAAACCATTTGTTTTACAACATTGGGAGCTAAACTTTGAGTTTGATCTAGATTGCCTAACATCAATACCCTTATGGATTACTTTTCCTGGCTTGCCTGTTGGTTACTGGTCTAGTGAGGCTCTTAGCAAGCTTGCAAGTGCCATTGGAAGACCAATTTACACTGATAAATTCACAGCCAATATGGATAAAATTTCCTATGCTAGAGTTTTGGTGGAGGCAGATGTGTCACACCCCCTTCCAACTACTTTAGAACTGCTCTCTCCTGCTGGATCCTTTCAACAACCAATTGAATATGACTGGACTCCTAAATTCTGCACAGAATGTATAAAGTTTGGACATAGTGCTATTGATTCTTTGGAAAGCTAGGGAGGAAATTCAGGAAGAGGTGCAATTTCAAGGGGCAAAGAAGAGGAGGAGGAGAAGAAATAGACATAGGGGGAATCAAGAGAGGCAGGGTTGGATAGCAAAAGAGGGGAGGCAGGCAGAAAATACCCCACCTCTTGAGGAGGACAGAGAGAGTGGAGTAAACACTATTATTGCAGAACCATCAAAAAATGGTGTGCCCACTCAGAATCAAAGTCCCTCACAATAAGATGACCAAGGAAGTATGCAGACAAGGATGCAGACTATAATAACTACAGAGGGTATTCAGGTAACTGACACTTACGATGTTTTTCAGGTTGAGGCTGAGGCTCAACCAGGAGATCCTAAAGGTAATCATAACCCCTCATGATAGTGTCAACATAGAATGTAAGGGGGTTTAACCAGCCCTGGAAGCAGAAAGAGGTAAAAACCTTTCTGCAGAAGAATAAAATAGATATTATGGGAATTTTAGAAACTAGAGTAAAGGAAAATAAGGCAAATGCCATACTTGGGAAGGATGCAGTGGGCTGGTCCAATTGCTGCAATTACTCTTTAGCTTATAATGGAAGAATATGGTTGGCTTGGAAGTCTCATCTTCAAATGGTGATAGAGGTGATACATGGACAATTCATCCATTGTAAGATAGAAGACTCAACTAGTCTGTTCTCAGCACACTTCACAGTGATATATGCTAAGAATAAACCTCAGAATAGAGACATATTGTGGCAGGAACTTGTCAACTTGGGCAGAGCAATCTCAGGGCCATGGTTTCTCAGTGGGGATGTCAATAATGTGCTATCTAGTGTAGACAAGATTGGCTCTCCAGTACTACCAATATAGACTCAGGGGTTTCAAGATTGTATTGATAACTTGCAACTTACAGCTTTGAGATCCAAAGGGTGGCAATATACTTTCTGTAACAAGAACTTGCTAGATAGCAGGGTCTATTAAAAAATTGACTGGGCTTTTGGCAATCCACCTTGGATCACTAATCATGGGCATATAGAGGCCAAATTCCTCAACCCTGGAGTCTCAGACTACACTCCTATAGTGATCCATGTCTGCTCACCACCACTTTCCTACCCCAAGCCATTTAGATTGTATAAAACAGTCATGCTCCATCTAGATTTCAAGGGCCTTGTGAAGGAGGCTTGGTGTACAAGGCATGGGGGCACAAAGATGTACCAACTATGGAGGAAATTACAATCAGTCAAAGAAAGGTTAAAAGGATTGAATGCCTATATGGCCTCTTATAAGTAGAAACTAATACAGGCTAGACAGGGTTTAGAGATGGTTCAAGCACAGATGGACACTAATCCTATGTGCCAGTACTTGATAGAGCAGGAAAGAAACTTGGTAGCTGACCTAAAGAAGTGGAGTGAAATAGAGGAACAAGTCCTCAGGCAAAGATCCAGAGCAAATTGGATTGCTTGTGGAGATGCCATCACTTCAATCTATGATTTAGCAGGAAACAAGTTACAGGAACCCAAACTTGTAGAGGCAGAGTTCATAGCTTTTTTCTCTAGTCTAATGGACACAGCTGATGAGCAATTACCTTGTCCTAATCTAGAAGTTATTCAGCAGGGTCCTTGTCTCTCTTATGCACAGAAATGCTACTTGATCAGGCCTATAATAGACCAGGAGATTATTAATGCACTAAAAGCTATGCCACAGGAGAAGGCCCCAGGTGTGGATGGCTTCCCATCAGAGTTTTTCACTCAAAACTGGGACTTACTCAAAAAGGATGTACTTGATGCTATTAAAGAATTTTTCAGGACAAGTAAACTATTAAGGGCTGTCAGTTGTACTGCAGTCACACTGATTCCTAAAACTGCCAACCCTACACTTGTTAAGGACTATAGGCCAATTACATGTTGTACTACTGTATATAAGCTGATTACTAAAGTCTTGACTAATAGAATCAGGGAGGTTATTAGCCACATAGTTCATCCATCACAAACAGCTTTCGTTGAGGGGAGAAGCATAATTGACTATATTGTTCAGCCATGAGATATTGAAGTGATACTCTAGGAAAGGTTTATCCCCTAGATGTGTATTGAAGGTAGACCTCAAAAAAGCATATGACTCCATAAAATGGAGTTTTTTGAAAAGATTACTTGAGGCACTGGGATTTCCCTTTAAGTTTATTGGGTGGATTATGGAGTGCATCTCCTTTGTATCTTATTCCCTGGTACTAAATGGGGGCCTCACAACTCCATTCAATGGGAAAAGAGGGATAAGACAGGGAGATCCAATGTCCCCTTATCTATTTGTGATTGCAATGGAATATCTTCAAAGAGAAATGGCCTTACTCAAGCAAATTCCATCCTAGGTGAAAAAATGGATGTGGTACACATATGCTTTGCAGATGACTTATTGATGTTCTGCAAAGCTGATGTAAAATCCATTATGCTGATATAAGATGCTTTTAAAAGATTTTCAGCTGCCTCTGGGCTAGAGGCAAATCCTGACAAAAGTTTTATATATATGTCTGGGGTCAAACCTAAGTTGAAGCAGGAAATACTAAATACTTTAGGCTACCAAGAAGGGGAAATTCCTTTCAAATACTTAGGGATTCCCCTTTCTTCCAAAAAACTCACAATTGGCCAGTGCTTACCACTAGTTGACAAAATTACTGAGAAAGTGAGATGTTAGTCTGCAAAGTTACTTTCTTATGCTAGTAGAGTCCAATTAATAAAGTCTGTGATCTTTGGAGTTCAATCATATCGGGCACAAATCTTTGTGTTACCCAAAAAGTACTCAAGATGATAGATTGCAAAAGATAGGGATTCAGGTCCCCATGGAATGTATATTTTGTGATGCTGCTGTAGAAACACTGGAGCACCTATACTTTGAATGCACTGTTACTAAAAGCTTATGGGGTAGGTTATTGGCCTAGTTGGGATTACACAGAACTATAGGAACATGGAATGAGGAACTCCAATGGGCTTGTAGATGGGCAAGGAAAAAGATAGGCACAGGTGCAATCATAAGTTGTGTGTTTGCTATGTTGATTTCTATTATATGGAGGGAAAGGAACAATATGAGGTTTAATGCTGAGCAGTTTCAGAAGGAGAAAATATGCAGAGAGATTGCACTTCATGTTCACATCAGATGAAGGGACGTGAAGAACTGGAGGGGAGCACTAGACAAACTGAACAATATACCTTGATGCTGCTACATAGTTGGTGTACATGTTTGTTGTATCTAGTCATTTTCTCAGAGTCTGTTGCCTTGATTTTTTAGAGTTGTCTTTAAAAGTATCTCTGCAAGCTGTTCATGAAGTGGTCTTGTAACTGGTTTTGTCTAGATACTACCTAGAGTAGGTTAGTTATATTTTGTTTTGCTATTTTGAGAAGTAGGTGGTCAGATCCTACTTAGTCCTGTAACTATTCACTTGGTATCAATAATATAGTTTGTTTACCAAAAAAAAAAAAAATGGTTATCGAAAATAATGGTGATATTACTAGTGAAGATAGCTTAGTAAGGGAAATATTTAGTAAGGGAAATATTTCCATCATTAGATGAAAACACAAGTTGTGCAATATACATGACAGAAAGGACTATCTTAGATATATGAATATGTTGATCAACTAAATGAGATGTTAATTTTCAAGATTCCGAGTGAAAGTAGAATGTTTCTTAGTTTTGACTCTAAAAAAGATGACACCAACAATTGCTACCAGGAAGATTATATAAATACTTTAACACCAAGAGGCAAAATAGGTTGAGATCTAAATATAGAATACGTAATATTATTCACAACATAACAAAGTATTTGATAGAAGTATTTAATATAAATAAAATGTTGTTCTTTAATTTGACACGCTTCTAATATTTAGGAGTTGAATTTATTGAGGAGTCTTTAATTTGGATCCCTTAAACTATGGGAGGTTCAAATAGATAATAATGAGTTTTCATTAGGTTTAGTATCTGGATGATTCCTTTATGCAGCTTGATCACAAACAAATACGTGTCTCCTTATAAGGTTCAAAGTCGAATATAAAATTTGGAATGTAATATCTCTGAGACTTTACTGACATGCGAATGGATAGGCCTAGAAAAGCAAGTCGTTGTAGATTGGCAATGGGTATTTTTTTTATATTACTATAATTATGTTTCTTAGATAATCTTTATTTTGCTCTATTTGATTGAAAACTTTATAATTAAAAATCTTCACCACAATGTTCTTGCATCTTTCTTGAATGTAATTGATCATCTAATTAATTTTAAATAATCTTTTATTTTTATACGGGTTGAATTTGAAGAAAAATGTGCCTATCATGTTATTAAGAAATTTGAATTCTTTCAATGGCTTATGTAATGGTATAAGAATGATATGTAGAGGTTTTGACAATAACGTCATACATGCAAAAAACATGGTGGGACAAAATGCTTTCAAGCATGTGTTTATCTCAAGAATTCAACTTTCGCCTCTCGGAAATGAAGGCTATCCTTTTAAATTCATTAGGAAACAATTCCGAGTACGATTATGCTTTTCAATGACGATAAATAAAGTACAAGGACAAACAATACCAAATGTTGGACTATACTTGCCACAACATGTTTTCTCATACGGAGAACTATACGTTGCACTCTCAAGAGGATTATCAATGTCAACAACTAAAATTTTGGTCATGACAGAGCAACCAAAGTGACAAAAGTGAACTTACATAAAAAAAAATATCTTCTAACATAACATATTGTTACCTCTATATTCTACAAAGAGATATCTGGTCGGATACAATAACATAACATATTGTTACCTCATACAAAAAATTACTTACACTTATGAATAGATTATAATTGACTCACCATGTGTTTGCAGGTTTAGAAGATGCGCAATTACATTGAGTTCACCTATAATGCATCAACATCATCACATTGATTCTTTCATTTTAATGAACATTTCATCTATCTCAACGTCATATTCTATTATACATAATTTATTCTTATTTTTATATACACCTTTAATTAATAAATGCAGAATACTCGTGCAAGTACATACACTTAAACTAGCAGTATACCAAATTTCTTTCCAATATTTTGTTATACGAATTTTAAATGACAATGAGAAACTCCCAAATATAAACAGTATCAAGCAAATAAAATATGAAGTACTTAGATTTAAAAGAGGGGAAGCTAGGGGAATTAAGTAATTATAGGGACATGTAGGTTATATTCGTACTGGTTTCTCATGTGGAATCATAGAACGAATTCAATCACTACTAATTGGTATCCTTATTAATGCATCAATGACTATAGATGCATTCGCCACATATTAAGTTATGACCCGTCGTGTAGCCCATCTTGATCCAACCTATGTTGACCCAAGTGAACTTTTGACAAGTTGGGTCATGACCCGATTATTTGTTTGACCCATTTTGACTAGCCCAAATTTGACCCAGCCCGCCCATTTGTCACCTCTAACTGAACTTAATATTTTTGACACGCATAATAATGTATATATTAAAAAATCATTAAAGCACAAATTAATTTTAACCCTATACTATCAAATTATAATAACTTCATGATAAAAATTTAAAAATTGAAACCGTTAAATATATTTAGAATCTACTTATTCGCAATAATGAATTTTTTTTTTTTTTGTGAAATCCTAAATCCATTTTCAATTGGGTGTGGTGTGACTACGTTTTTCTGGTTGTGGCTAACACTCCAGTCGTGGGTTAATGAATTTCATAGAGTTAGCTACTATTTTCCTCGAATTGGCTTGAAGATTAAACTAAGGACCCGTTTGGCCATAAGAATTTTTCACTTTTTTCCGAAAAACTTTTTCACTTTATTTAGAAATCAACATTTGGCCATGGAAATTTAAGTTGTATTTGGAATTTGAAAAATACCAAAAAATCCGTTTTTATTTTTTTCGCCACTTTTTTCACTTTCAGTACATTCAAACAACCAAATATTCTTTGCAAAAACTATAACCAAACACAACTCCATCTTCAATTCCAACTTCAAAATTCCAAATAAAGTGAAAAAAATATTTGATTTTCATGGCCAAACGCCTACTAAAAATAGTACAAGGATAGACATGTAACTATGAGAAACTAGAGGGACCAAAACAACAAGTTACTCTAAAACCCATAGCCACCATTCTCTAAAGGAAAATGATTTTTGGACAGAAAATTGTGGGCAGAATGAGCAGAACGGGGCATTATGGACATTTCATACTTTTTTTTGTGCCACTTATGCCCTCAATGAAATAGTAGGATCAAAATTTTGAATTTTATTCTTTCTACTAAAGTAATGACAGATTTATGTTTTCAATGCATAGAAAAGGTTAAAGTTTCTCTCTCTTCTTACACACATTTAATGAGTTTAGCTTTTCAAAATTATAAATACCAACTTATTTTTCTTTTCTTATTCATATCTACCATTTAAAAGTTTTTTTCTTAACTAAAAATATTGACAATCTTATATCTTCTAAAAGGAAAAAGTAATGAACAGCTAGCTTGATTACTTGTATTAAATGTAGAAAATAATTTTTACCTGGTGCAGAATAAAGTACGTGTTAAAGCATATACACCTTATTAGCATTCTATCCAAAGAATTGTATATGTAGTAAAATAATGAAAGGCTATCTTGATTACACGTTTGAATATATTTTCTACGTTTAATTTAATCTGTTATATTATCCTTTAATGATGTACGTTCAAACATATTTAATTTTTTAAATCGAAACTTGTCTAAAAATTGTGAAACTAAACTTTCTTATATTTACTCACATTATATTAAACTATGATTTTTCTAAGAAAACGGAAGAAATAAGATTTGGTTTAATGCCTATACTATAACAAGATTTATATATGTAGAAAATAATTTTGTGATAAAACTATAGCATAAGATAATATATTTGATTACTTGTAAGTTACATTTTTTTTTTTAAAATGCTACCAACAAATTTGACTTGGTTAAACATACATCATTAAAGAATAATATAATGAATTAAATTAAATTTGTAACTAAAATTTTAAACATATTTAATTTTTAAAATCAGGTAAATTCATCTAAAAATTATTAAATTAATCTGATTTATATTTTCTCACATTTTATTAATTAATATTTTTTATTTTTTCTAAAACATAGAAGAGATAAGATTTGGTTGAACATGCATCATTAAAGGATAATATACCGTGTTAAAATATTTTTTGTAACTAAAATTTTAATCATGTGTTTCAAAATTGGATAAATTCTTCTAAAAAATGTGGAACAATTTTTTCTTTATATATTTTTTTTCACATTTCATTAATTAACAATTGTATTGAATTTTGGTTCTTCCTTTAAAAATGGAAGAAATAAGTTATGGGGTTACTACCCATACACCATAACAAGAGTTATGTATGTAGAACATAATTTTGTGGTAGAACTATAGCGTAAGATAGTATATTTGAATACTTATATAATTACATTAGTCTTGTTGAATGCTAACAAAAAATTTAACTTGATTGATCTGTCGAATGAAGTCATCTGATGGTCAACTAAGTCAACTATAGGAATTAGAGAAAATTAAAGAATTAAGACTATAATACTAGTATTTTTTTTGTTGGTAATAAAACTACGACATAAGATAATACATTTGATAACATGTATAATTACATTGTTTTGGTTGAATGATAACAACAAATTCGCTTCTTACCCAAAGTTACTCGCTTATGTAGCTAACTTCTACAAGCGAGCTTGTTGTCCCATTGTAGCTAATGTCTCGTGCGATAATGTAGTTATGATATATTTAACCAAAATATTAGTTTTTTCATATATACTTGTGTAAATCTCCAACGTCCTATGCTGTATATTATGGGTTGATTAAACCATTTCTTTATAAAATTAATCCTATTAGTTTTGTCCCTTTAATTATCCAAGCAGATAAATACAATCTGATTAACATCACTCGACAGATGAAGCTATTGTAGCCCAGCGGTAACCAGTCCAACCTTGCGACCGCTGGTTCATGGGTTCGAGTTCGACCGCGCCACAATTTTTTTTTCCAATTTGAACATACACCATCATAGGATAATATAATGGGTTAAACAACTTTGTAACTAAGATCTTAAATATTTAATTTTAAATCGACTAAATTCGTCTAAAAATGTGGACCTAATATTGTTTTATATTTTTTTCTCACATTTCATTAATTAACAATTGTATTAAGTTTTGATTCTTCCTTAGAATATTGAAGAAATAAGTTTTTGTTCACTACCTATACACTGTAACTAGAGTTATATATGTAGAAAATAATTTTGTGATGAAACATATTATCCTTAGATAGTATAAATAAGAAAATATATTTGAATATTTGTATAATGATATTATTTTTGTTGAATGCTAACCAAAAATTTAACTTAGTTGATTCATCGAATGCAGTCATTTAATGGTCAACTATCTCAACAACAGAAATTCGAAAAAAAGTAAAGAATTAAGACTATAATACTATTTTTTTTTTTGTGATAGAATGACGACACAAGATAATACATTTCATAATTGTATAATTACATGATTTTGGTTGAATTATAACAATAAATTCATGTCTTACACATATTTAATCACTTATGTGGCTAATGCTTACATAGAAACTTGTGGTTGTGTAGTAGTTAATGTCGTGTGCAATACTGTAGTTACAATATATTTAACCAATACATTTGTATAAATCATCCAATGTCCTGTGTTATTGTATATTATCGATTTATTTAAACCATTTCTTTATAACTTAATCTTGTCTTATATATGTAGAGTGATTTTTCAGCGTTATGTTTAACGATTTTTCACATTTGAATTTCAATAGTTTATAAAAATCCCACAAAGATTGTATTTTTAATTAATTTAATATGCATTCAAAGTAAAACTCACACAATTCAATAAAAAAGATAATTTAGTAATAAGTTCGGTAACATAAAAGAATATACTACTAAAAGTGTATATCAGTTTATTGGACTATTAAAGATAGAAAAAGATAATGTAGAACGAAAAAAGGGAATTAAATCAATCATAGATGTAATATAAGGTTAAGAATAATTCAATTTGAAAAAATATATATTTAATTTAATTAGTATTTATTCAAGTCAATTAACACAATTCTTAATATAAGAAAAGCAAAACTTCAAATATGAGATGGTTAATCATTCAGTTTTTAAATATATAAGGATGTATAATAAGAAAGTTAATTATTTACTTTTAAAGTATAGCATCATATATTCGTAACGCAAGACAGTCAATTGCTAAATTTTAAAATATATAAAAACGTGTATGCAAAAATATGAGTCGTAAATTAATTGTAACTGGTAAAATATATAGATGATGTGTATGTAAAATGCGGAGAATTTATTTTAAAATATATATGATGTTTATTATATGTATATTTCATATTGTAATCAGTTAAATATCATAATTTGAATTAGTAAAAAAAGTAAAAATAAAAAAATAATTCGATAGTAGTTCAATTTCAATACATTAACTGTTTAATTAAATTAATTAAAATTAAAATTTAAGCATATCATTTGAAACTCTTACAAGAAAGAATTTCCAGTTAAATTTAATATTCAATAAAATTCAATTCATATAATTCAATACTAAAGTATTTGTAGTTATGAATTTAATTTAAATGTTTAATGCATTGGAAAGATAAAAAGATGAGCATGCTAAAATATTACCTTTTTGGAGGGAAATCATTGGAGGGAAAATAGTAATGTTTGGAACCAAAGGTAAAGAAGGACAATATAGACATTTTACCATTTTATGCCCATAAAATTCTGGCCATTTAGCATCATCCTTCTCTAAAACCCTAGTCCATTCACCAACAGAGCATATATAAAAGGGAAGTGATGACTTAAACACGCTCTTTACAACTTCTTCCATTTTCTCTCCCAAACAAAACAAATTTGGTTAACAAAAGAAAAAGAAGAAGAAGGTGTTGGTATTGTTTGAAACACCCGCAGGGTTTGCCCTTTCCCCTATCTGAAACTTCCTGTAGGTTCTTTTGATAACTTATGACTTGCGATTATGGGTGGCGTGGGTCCCGAGAGGTTCGGGAGCTTTTAGAAGCACTGGAACTTGAATTAGAAGCAATGCTTGGAGTTGGCCAAAGTCAACATTTTGATTAAATAGGCTTAGATTCATGGTTTGAAGGTTTCACTAGGTTCATATGATGAATTTAGACATTTACGTACATTCAGACTAGGCTTTGAGGGACTGGGTGCTATTCGACACTATTGCATGAAAATTGGAGGTTTAAGGTTCATAAGTTTGACTTGAGAGTGACTTTGTGTTACAACGTCTCCCTTGTTGTTTTGGACTTTGGACAAGTCCATATAGGATATTCGAACTTGTTGAGATGATTCAGAGGGGACCTAAGGGGCTCAGAGAGTTTCGGTTTCACCAGATCAAAAAAAATAAAATCTTAACAATTATAGCAACCCTATTGCGGCTAGCAGTGCGTACCACAATGGTGATTGGTGGTTGAGGTCCACAATGGGCCATTTTGCTGTTGGGAAAGGAGAACAATTATAGGCCATGGTGGCTTTTGTGGACTTCATTGCTGACTACAGTGGTTACTGTGGTCAGCAATGCTGAGTTTCTAGACTTGTACAAATAGCCGTATCCTTGCGATTTTGTACCATTCTTTACCATTTTAAGACTTAGAAAGGCCATATTTTGAGGCGTTTTGATCTAGATCTTCATAAACAATCTTGGTTTTAATGTTGTAACGTGAATTTTCATTATTTCATAAATCTAACCTTGAATTTTTCATTTAACACATGAAATCAATGATGAAAACTTGAGATTTTGAATATAGCTCTAGAATCACTTCAATTGAGCTTTCAGAATCCAAATGGACTCCAAATGGAAGTATAAGCATAGATTTGAACTCATGTGGTTAATCCGAATATGTAGTTTATTTTGGGGTTTGACCATGAGGCTCGAGTTTGTCTTTTTGGTTGACTTTTGATTTTATTTTTTTATATTATAATATGGATATCCTCGACCTCGTTTAACCTTGTAGAGTATACTTTTGAATAGATTGAAAGCATTCAAAATATTTTTAAGAGTAAATAGTAACTTTTATTATAGGGGTTTAAATGTCAATGTTTCAACGAGACTGAAAAAAGTATGATAATTATTTAAAAATATTTTTTAATCTACATTATGTTACATTAATTTAGCATAATTTAAATTGAGGTAAAATACATATTAATTGATCATAATAATAAGCAATAATTTTGTTATAAAAATAGATAAATATTATTATCAATATAATGTGATCATTGGGTGCTGAGACGTATGTATACGAAGGAACATGAGTTTAGTGAGCCCATTCTTCTTTTCCTATACTATCTATAATAATGCTACTCTATATCTTTTCAAAACTATCGAAAATATGGGTATCTATCCATGTCGATGAAATTCTATGGTGCAATGATTATTTGACACACCCCACGTCCTTATTGTTGTCCATTCTTGCATTTTAGTTAAGTACTTCTTACTATTTCAAAATTCTCAAGTCTGATGCATTGAAATTCCTAATCTTCTTTTATAACTGCAAAGTTTTGTATAATTAAATCAACTATCTATATGACATTAGTAATAGTGACGAATGTATCCTATAATCAACAGGTTCAATTGAAACCAATATTTTCGACACACATCAAAATATATGTTAAAAATTATTAAAACCCAAACACAAATTTACTTTTGACCCTATAATATCAAATAATAATAAATTTTTTCCGTAAAAATCTAAAGATTGAACCCGTTAAAATATATTTTAAATCTATTTATTCATAATAATAAACTTATTTTCTTGAAATCCTAAATTCACCTCCAATTGGGCGTGGTTACGTTTTTCTACTAGTTGCTAACACTTAATTCGTGGGTTAATGAATTTCATAAGAGTTCGCTAGTTTCCTCAATGATTAGACTAAAATATAGTACAGTCAGACCTCTCTATAACGGCACCCGCATATAACAACACCTCTCTATAGCAGCTAACTTTTTTTGGAACCGATTTTTTATGTTATATTTTACTTCTCTATAACAGCATTTCACCTATAACAACAACAACCAACTTTATAACAGTATGCTCTTTGTAAATTTACCCCCATATAATAACTATCTTCTTTTTTGGTAATATGATAATTAATCATCTTTAAAAAATAGAATATCTATGATTACCAATAATAAGTGTAGAGATTTTGACAAAATATTTGATCATTTAATATGCTATTACAATAAAAAAAATTTATATGAATATATATTTTCATCATTAAATGATTTTCCTTCGTTGTACAAAGTCTGATTAAACTTAAAATTTGACAATTAAAAATGAAAATTAGATTTTATGCATTTTTTTTGCCCATAACAGTTAAATATTATTTAAATGGCAATGCTGTTATAGGTGTATAACAGAAATTCTCTATAAGAGCTGAAAAATTTCGAACCCAACAATGCTGTTATAGAGAGATTTGACTATAATACAAGGATATAAATGTAAATATGGGAAACTATAGGGACCAAAACAGCAAGCTACTCTTTTTTCCCACAAAACCCATGGCTCTAAAACCCTAGCACCTTCACCAACAGAGGATATAAAAAGAAGTGTCGCCCTAAGCCCTTCTCTTTACACCTTCTTCCGTTTTCTCTCCCAAAACAAAACAAAGGAAGAAGAGATTATTATTGGGCAAAGAAAAGATGTTGGTATTGTTTGAAACACCAGCAGGGTTTGCCCTTTTCAAAGTTTTAGATGAAGGAAAACTCTCCAAAGTTGAGGTATTGTCATAACATTCATCTATTAACCCATTTATTTCTTCTTCTTTTTTGTGTGTTTTCTTCTTTTATAGCATCTTTTTTTGTTTTTGTTTTTTGTGTTGCAGGATTTGTGGAAAGAGTTCTCCTCAACTGATTCTGCCAGAAAGGTAATTTCTTTATTTGTAAACCATTTGATGAGTACTGAAAATATGAGTGTTTTGATAAAAGAAACATCTTTTATGTATTTATTGGTTTGTGTGAACAGTGGGTGCAGTTAGTTTGGTATGAAATATTGTGCTTGCTTGTTAATATAACTTCTTGAATGTAATTGCATGTTGAAATTTGGAGAAAGCTTAGGAGAGATTTGTTATTCTTTCTGTTCGTTTTGTTAACATAAGCTACATTATCAGACACTCACAGCATGGTCTTTTTTTTTTTTTTTGGATGAAAAAAATTGTGCTTTGCTGATGTTAGGGATATGAGCTGCCTAAAGTTTTCAACTTTATGGGCGTGTTTGGTTCTAAAGAAAATGTTTCCACGGAAAATGTTTTCTTGGAAAATAAGTGATTTTCTTACTTATTTTCTAGTGTTTGGCCGGTAAACAAAAAAATATTATCCCACGAGCATTTGGAGTGGGGGTTTAGGGGTGGCGGGGTTGGGGCTTTGGGTAGGTAAAGGGAGAAAATTTGTGTGGAATGCTACTTATAAAACTTGTTTTCCCTACTTTTATTAAGGAAGTCATTTTCCTCAAATTTAAAGAACTTGATTTCCTAGGGAAAATGTTTTCCAAAACACTTATTAACCAATCAAACATGGGAAAAATGGAAATTATTTTCTGAAAATTGTTTTCCTTCATACCGAACACACCCTATATACATTCTTCATTGACGTGATTGGTTGGTATGAAAACAGGTTGTGAAGCTAAAAGCTTTCTCCAAGTTTGAGAACACCTCAGAAGCTCTGTCAGCAGCTACTCTGCTGATAGATAGCAAGCCCAGCAAAGGACTGCGTAAGTTCTTGAAAGCACACTGTGACGGTGAAACTTTGGGTGTTGCTGATTCAAAGCTTGGAAATGCAATTAAAGAGAAACTGGTCAGCTCCCTTTTTAAGTAATCTCATTGTTTCTTAGTAGGCTTTCGGCCACAGATTCCAAATGTTTTTACTTTATTTGGAATTTATGAAGTTGGAGCTGTATTTTGGTTATACTTTTTGCAAAGGAGAGAAGCAAGCATTTTATTTGGATTTTGTGAAGATGGAGTTGGAAAACAGCTTTGGAGCACTTTTCCAAATCTGGAATCCAACTCCAAGTTGGATTTTGAAATTTTATGACCAAACACTGATTTTGAAATAAAGTGAAAAATTATTCCGGGAAAAAGTGAATAATTCTCATAGCCAAACGGCCACTTAGTTTAGTTATGTTCTCATGTTTTTTGGCTGAAGCTGGTGTGGGATGTGTTTGCAGCAAATTGACTGTGTTCACAATAATGCTGTCATGGAATTGATGAGAGGGGTTAGAAGTCAGTTGACTGAGCTTATTACTGGTCTTGCATCTCAAGACTTGGCTCCAATGAGCTTGGGTTTATCTCACAGTCTTTCAAGATACAAGCTAAAATTTAGCCCTGATAAGGTAATTTTCTGTAAATTGACTGATTTGTTTCATGTTCTACATGATTTCGTTGTGGATATTCTTACATAACAAATGTTGGGATAATCAATTGCCATGGATAAAAAGGAAGGATAGCCTAGTGGATAGAAGGGAAAGACAGCATAGTTAAAAAAATCAATTGCTACAGAACACTTCGGTTTTGTATGCTCTAGCTTTTATCATTTCTGATAAAGCTTATACAATATTACTAGTATATCTTAAATAATTTTAGATTGTAATCTGCTGTTGGATAACATTATTCTGTACAATTTCTGATGATGCTAGTTAGTCATTATTAATTTTTTTGATAGTGCACCTTATTTGATTTCACCCTGGAAATTGTGTCAATTCTGATTCTTGAAGTTGAATTTTGTTATGTAACAAAAGGTTTACAGAGTATAAATTTACAAAAATATGAAGTAATGTTCTCCCTAAAGCATGCTGATGGTGAAACATATAGGCTGGCATTTTCATTGTTTGCGCAGCCAATTTATGCTCTTTCCATATGTATCCCATATGATGCTTCACATGTACTTTGAGTAGTGTGGTTCCTGGGAATCTGACAGTCTCTTGCCGGTTGAGGTTACGTAGTTTCCTGTAATTCACTGAACCCTTGCAAGGTCTGTTGAGCTTGTAGTGGATAAGACTGTAGCGCTTGGGCTATGTTATTGTACCTTGTGTGTATGTATTATAGTCTAACATTAAAAAGAACGTATTAGAGTCTTACCATTTTCTGCCTGTTTCTGTCTCTTGAAGTTCCTCTGTATAGCTCATATATATGTCTCTTGGGTAGCAGTTATTTGTCCAATTTTGTAGTCTTGACGGCTTTGTCCTTCCGTTAAACAGATAGCAGTGTGTGACTTGACTGTTTATTGCTTCAGGTGGATACAATGATTGTACAGGCCATTGGCTTGTTGGATGATCTTGATAAAGAGCTAAATACATATGCCATGAGGGTCCGAGAATGGTATGGTTGGCATTTTCCAGAGCTTGCAAAGATTGTACAAGATAATATTCTTTATGCCAAGGCTGTCAAGTTGATGGGCGACCGTGTAAATGCTGCAAAGCTGGATTTCTCTGAGGTAAGGAGTGGCCTCTTTCAAATGCTACAAATAATTTGAACTAAAAATGTAGATTACTGTTCATGCTATGTAATATTTATCATTATGTTGGCTAGTTTACCTGTTGAAATGAATCTTGTGATATATTGTAGTCCAAGAGTCAATGTTGCTTTTGACAAGATGCACACTTTATTCTGAAATACATGAGACAAAATTCACACTTTTTGTATTACAATGTTTACAGATACTCCCAGAAGAGGTTGAGGCAGAATTGAAAGAGGCAGCCATGATTTCAATGGGCACTGAAGTTAGTGATCTTGATCTGGAGAATATTAAAGATTTATGCAGCCAAGTTCTGTCATTCTCTGAGTACAGAGCTCAGTTATATGATTATTTGAAGAGCAGGATGAACAGCATTGCCCCAAATCTTACGGCTCTTGTTGGAGAACTTGTTGGTGCTAGACTTATTGCACATGGTGGAAGCTTGATAAATCTTGCGAAGCAACCTGGAAGTACAGTTCAGATACTTGGTGCTGAGAAGGCTCTTTTCAGAGCTTTGAAGACAAAGCACGCAACTCCAAAATATGGGCTTATATATCATGCATCTTTGATTGGACAGGCAGCACCAAAACATAAGGGTAAAATTTCAAGATCTCTTGCTGCAAAAACTGCTTTGGCTATTCGATATGATGCTCTTGCAGATAGCCAAGATAATACCATGGGTTTGGAGAATAGGGCCAAGGTAATGTTGGCAATTATTATCTTTGGATGATATTTTTCATTTCTGCTCTTTATGAAGTCTGATTATTATGATATGCAACTTTTTTAGCTTGAAGCACGCTTAAGAGCCTTAGAAGGCAAAGAGTTGAGTAAATCAGCTGGATCTGCTAAAGGCAAACCTAAGATTGAATTTTATGACAAGGATCGTAAAAAGGGGGGGCTGATAACACCAGCTAAGGTTTGGGACCGTCTTCTCTTTAAAGTTATACTTTCTTGGTTTGCTTCCAGTATTGACTTCTCCTTCTGTAGGCTTACAATCCTGCTGCTGATTCTGTTATGGGACACACTGAGAATGAGGAGAAGATGAGTGTAGATGAACCACCATCTCAAACTGAGGAAGCAGGTGAGGAGGCCCCTGTTACTGACGGAGAGAAGAAAAAGAAAAAGAAGAAGAAATCTGCTGAAACAGAGGATACTGCTGTAGCAGAACCTGAAGACACTGGGAAGAAGGAGAAGAAAAAGAAGAAGAAGAAACATGCAGATAATGAAGAGGAAAATGTAGAAGTGGAGCAAAGTAAGAAAAAGAAGAGGAAACATGCAGATGCTGATGAGGATGAAGCAGAAACCACGGATAAAAAGAAAGAGAAGAAGAAGAAGAAGAAAACTGAAGAATAAGTGTTCCAGAGGAAACACCTTTAGTATCGACAATTTTGGTATTGTTAAGTTGTACAATGATGTCATTATTCAGTTATTAGTGCTTTGTAATGCAGCCTAGGATTCTGTTAGTTAACAGATGCTTGCTTTATGCTTTTAATCCTACTGTGGAAGGTTTATCCTACTGGAATTTTGCTATGCTATTTTACTTGTTTTAAGCCAAAAATGATTCCAAGTTATATTGTGCCACAGGTAACTACCATTATATTGTTGTTAAAGATCTAATTAGGTTGCATTGTTTCTTTTCATCTTCATTTTTATGGAAAATTGCTCTCAACTCTTGCCTAACTGACAGTGTTTCAAGTGCCTTCAGAACTGTTGCTATGACTCCAATCACAAGAATCCGTGTCATTACTCTAAGGTGAAACACACAAATTTACCTTCTTTGTTGCAGCATGCTATGAGCAACTTCTGTTATCCTCCTGGGAATAGCCGAGTTGTATGCTGGCTCCAGGCATTTCATTAGAAGCTTGACGGCTGGTGCAGTTGCCTTTTAAGTTTTATCTAAAGAAAATCTGTTTTCTAGAGGTTGTTACAGGATCTGGTGCATTTTCCAATTTGGGTAGCTGTTTTAACACGTTCCAGTCCCTACGTCCCTTTCAAGTGAGAGAAGACCCGAGATCATAAGAAGAATACCTGTTATGTGCTAATTATACAAAGCATTATAGGGTCTAACTTAACCATCTCAAACTGAGGAAGCAGGTTGATAGGTTCCTGATAGTGCTCAACCTGAAGATACTGACGAAAAAGAAGAAATTGATAGTGCCAACGGTCTTGGTATTTAGGCACTGGCGATGTTTTTGAGTTAAACCCGAGTGAAAACAGTGGGAGGAGACTTGGAACACTTCCCAGTTGAGATGGGTTGCACCAGGGATCAACTCTTAGCCCGTTTGCATTTGACATGGAGATGGATGAATTGTTGCGGCATATTCGAGGGAAGCTACCTTGGTGTATGTGATTTGCATATGATATAATATTAATTGACAAGACACGCGGCGGGATTAAGGATAGACTGGAGATTTGGAGACCGACCAGAGTTTAAAGGTTTCAGGTTGAGCAGGTCTTAAACAGAGTATATGAAGTGCAAGTTTAGTGATACATCACATGAGACTGATGTGGAATTGAGGATCAATACACATGTCATCCTCAAGATAGTAAGCTTAAAGTATCATGGGTCAATAATCCAAGAAAATGGGGAGACTGACAATGATATTACATATCTTATAGAGCGGGTGAATGAAATGGAGGCTCGCATCCGGTATCTTATGTGATAAGAAAGTGTACCTGATACTTAAAGGTAAGAAAGTGCACCTGATACTTAAAGGTAAGTTCTATAGAGCGGTTATTAGACCAACTATGTTGTGTGAGGCAGAATGTTGACCAATTAAGAATTCACACATTCAGAAAATGAAAGTAGCAGACATAAGGATGCTTGGGCTTCATTTGTTTGCACTTAATGGAGATCTGAATCTGAATGGTTCAGACCTTAGACCATTAAGCGTATTTGTTTACATTAAGATCTAATCACTTATTTGGTCTGAATAAGTCTTAATCATTAAGATCTTGATCAAAGTTTTAATATCATTAAGAGGTATTTTGTATGGATAATTTTTACCACCGGCTCCACCCCATCCTCACTCCCACCACCCATCACCTATCCCAACCCCACCACGACCCCCCCCCTCCCCCCCCCCCCCCTAAAAAAAAAAAAAAAAAAACCACCAACACCTCCCTCACCCTCCATTACCCACCCCAAACAACCCACCCACTCACCTTACCCCTAATCACCCCACCCTACGCCCCACCACCCACCTACATTACCCTCATCACCCCTACCCTAAACCGCACCACCCTCCCTAACCACCACCCTCCCTAACCACCACCCACCCCCACCCCCACAACCCCCCACCCCCCCCCCCCCCCCAAAAAAAAAAACCACGACCACCACCACTACAAAGAATCTTAACCATTACTAGCGAACATAATTTTTTTATCAAATAATAACATTATTTTATTAAATTTGTATTTGTTTTCTAATATTTAGTTATTTTCTTATTTGAATTGTATTTATTATGTTTAAACATATACATTATGCACATTTAGATGTTGAAAAACAAACAATGTTAATCATTCAGTATTCAGATTTAGATACAACATCTTAATCATTCGGATGCAGACATCTTAATCTTAATGAAAACAAATGAGGCCTTAGATGGACGTGTGGGCACACAAGGAGAGATAAGATTAGGAAAGAAGATATACATGGATAGGTGGGAGTGGCCTCAGTGGGACAAGATGTGGGAAGCGAGGCTGAGATGGTTCGACCAGGTAAAGAGGAGCGGTATAGATGTACCAGTGAGGTGGTGCGAGAGGTTGAGAAGAATTAATCTAAAAAGAGGTAGAGGTAGACCAAGGAAGAATTGGGGAGAGGTGATTAGATGACATGACACATCTTTAGCTCACCGAGGACATGACACTTCTTCAGCTCACCGAGGACATGAAGATTTTTAGCTCACCGAGGACATGGCCTAAATGGAACGCATGAAGGTTAGGGATTACGGTAGAGGGTTAGTAGGTAGTCAAGCGATTTCTCTCTTTCCTGTGAGGGAGCAAGGTTCTAGCTTAGAGCACCTTGTCTGCTCCCTCTTCTACTTATCAATATCATTATTATTGTTCTAGTACTCTCTTATTCCTCAATTGTATTACTTTGTTTCTTTTATTTGAGTTATTTTACTGTTTTATTGTCAGTACCTTCTTTTCTATTTTTTCTACAGTATTTTCACCATGGCTATTACTATTGTATTTGTAAAACCACTTTTTGAATACATTTTTCCTGAGCCGAGGGTCTATCGGAAACTACCTCTCTATCTCACAAAAGGTACGGGTAAGGTCTGCGTACACCCCACCCTCTCTAGACTCCACTTGTGAAATCATACTGGGTATGTTACTGTTGAGTTGTAAAAAGACGCCCTTAATCAGTATTTAGTGGTCTGAAATGCAACTTAAGATTATGTTAATCAACAGATTCTGGATTGGATGCTTAATTCTACTGTGCAAGTGTTTTTGCCATGCTTCTTTACATGTTTTAAGCCATATGATTAATCTATTTTATTGAAATATTTGCAAACGTTTTTTCTCTTGCAAGTAGTTTGGAATCTGGAACTACTGGCATACTTCAACCAACCACCGCATCAAATTAAAATTCTGTGAATTTTCCAATAATGCAAAAGTCATAAACTCGTCCATCACAAATTTAAGAAAACGCAAAGGAATACATACTATTAGCAGAAAAGATGCAGGAATACAAAGATTAATCAACTCAATAGCACTTACATTTGACACACTTATGAAGGAACACAACTAAAAGGAAAGACACGTGCAATAACTGCTACACTATAAGTAACATTTCCAGTGAAAATCTAAACAAAAGAAAGTAGTAGAATTTATTAATTAAGCCTTGGAATCAATAACCAAGATGGTGCTAAGGTTCATAGGGTGCATGTATTCAGTTGTTCCAGTCAAGATTTGTTCAACAATGATTCTGTTAGCCCTCTCTGTTGGGTGAAACGGATCCCAAAATGCATATTCATCTCTGTTTGGGCACAAATTGGAGAAGGGCGTGCACAGCCCTATCCCATTGTATGGTCCTTGTCCACAGCATGCTATCTTTGATGTCACAAATCCTGCCCCATCCATTTACCTTCCATGTTAGTAAACCATATATGTATAGCAATTCTTTGATTGTGCAATATAGACTTTTCATGAAAATTTCTAGTTAGTAGTCAATGTCCTGAATATGGAAACCTGAACTAGATCCATCATTAAGTGCTACACCTGGTCCATCCACCATCCAAAAACAACTACCTCGCGTTTTATAAATAATTTTGGATTTAACATTTTAAAAATTTTTTACGCTATGTTGTAGCAGATCTTGCCCTATTTTCCAAGTTACGATCCCACTTACCATGGATAATTAACTATATTTATCTTTTAAATGACCTGATAGTGTAAAACTTCTTATACAGTACTAGTCTATAAATGTTACACGCTGTGATTTTTCATTAAGTACTACCCTCTACTCCCACTCTGACAGTAGATGTTAGAGAGGACTAAAAATATGAGACATCATTTAAAGCCTAGGAAGAAGCCAACTTATGTTGCTACAACCAATTATTACTGTCATCTAAACTTTTTATGCTAACAATGACAAAAGTAAGTAGGGAGTAATAATTATGAAGGCTTAAAGTACGTACCAAAAGCTTGAGGATTAGTAATGAAGTCCAAGTGCATTTGATTTGTGTTAGCTGCAACGAAAACATGGCTGCCTATCTCACTGTTGAGGCCATTAAGCATCTCAACTAGCGCAGGATTGAACATTACTGCTGCTTGCTGCAATTCATCATCACAGTTGCCATCCCTGCTTCTTTGGGCTAATTCCGCTGGCACACAACCTAGTGGCCCTGTCCCCGTCACGATAATTCTATGAGCTCCTAACCTGTGGAGTTTCTGCATGATAAAATTAAATTGTCAGTACATATAACTTAAAAGATTAAGGCTTTTTTTTTTTCTTCATTTTGTCCTATCGGCCGAAATTAATTATGGGCACTAGCCAAAATATACAAAACTTATACACTGGCTTTGTATATTTTATGTATATTTATGAATACAATATGTATATTTTATGCTTAATATACATAACCTATACATTGCTGGCTATGTATAACCTATTCATGTTGCTTTGAGATAGATCTTCGAATTCAATAAAGAGAAGGGGAATAAGATGGTGGTGCCAATAATGGAATGAATGTCGGGGTGGGGGGGGGGGGGCGTGTTTGTGGAGTGAAATGTCATTGTCCTTACAATGTGCTACATAAAATGACTTGAAATATAATGGCACAGCTAATAATTGTACAATAATCACATGCAGGATTTATTTCCTTTCTAAAGTAGGTCTGCACTGGTTCAAAGTCTACTGAATCCTCTATCCTTCTTTCTTTTGCCCATATACTCAAAAATGCTATGGATTATGACCTACATATTCCAATCCTTGAATCCCTATTTTCCATGGCCCCTTCCTCGAATGTTCCCTTTCATAAACTTCAAAATTACAGCCTAATTAATTTATTCTATATTTTTGTAGCCTCGCATTAGAACTCAAAATGTAATGGCATCCTCGTTCCTATTTTTATTTTTTTGGCATAATCAAATTTTTGGTTTACAATCTTCACATATCAAATAAATATATTATTCTTCGAGATAGAGTTACACTATAAAATAAACTCACCGGACAAAATGTGTCGCTAAACTAGCAAACTCCATCACCAAAATGGATTAATACATCATCTTTTTTTTTTTCCTAGGGAGAATGCTCATTATACGTGTGAAAAAGCAACTTGAATAATTTTATTTTAGTGTCCCAATAGTGACAAAAAAGATTACTTAAATTTTCAACTTGCAAGACATGCTGTTGCTACTTGACATTATATACGCAGGCAATTTAGAGGAAAAAGTATAGTTACCTTAAGAACTTTTTTGTACTCAGAGATGATAAAGACGATATAATCAGGAAGGACATATTGGCGAGATCTCAGAGAAATAGGGATCAAATAATAGTTGTTGACAAAATCGTTGCCACCAAGTGTTATTAGAACTAGAGCCTCCTTCACTAGTTTCTTTGCCTTTTCACTCCCTACTAAAGCAGCCACTCTTTTTTGGTATTCAGCAAAGTACTCCAGCTGTTGCCCAATCCTTATGATATTTACCTGAAATAGCCCGGCTTAGTGGTGAGAAATGTATGAAGTGCACAAGAAAATGAAGATAAAAACCGGCTAAAAATGTTATATTTTGAGACTCGAACTTTTTGATTTTGACTCTCAAATCGAACATAGAATCTTTAAGATTCTTTAAATAAAATTTATATATTTGGAAACTACGTAAAAAGTACAATAGGTCACAATAATTAACAATTCAAAAATATTTAAAAGACATGAAAAAATCGTGATCAAAGAAAAACTCATTTGACTCTTAATCTGAATGATGACACATAAATTGGGACGAAGGGAATATTTCAGTTCGGGCTTTTTTTCATTTTTGGCCCGTCGGTCAAAATTAATTACGGACGCTAGCCAAAATATACATAACATATACACTTATTATGTAAATTATATATTTATTTATGTATGTTTTAATGTGTGTGTGTGTACACACACTTAATATATATAATCTATACATTTGGTGGATATTTTGTAAATTAGATCACCAAAAGAAATTGGACTGTAATTATCTTCTTATTTTATTTCTCAATGTTAAAGAGGAAATCTAGCCAATTAGCAATAAATCAACAGCAATATATATAAACATCTATAATAAATCATTGAAGGTTAAAACTACAAAATCAATTAATGTTGCCAATAATGGTTTTGAGCGGAAGTTTAAGATTTAAATAAAACTTACAAATTGAATTCCAGTGTCATTAAGTATGCCAACCCCAGCAGAAGCAAAATTGGCACCAACAAGAAGCTTTTTCCCTTGAAGCTCTGGACTCAAGTATGGTAATGTACGCTCCATCCCAAGTTTTTCACCTAATAATTACGTTAACAAGTAGAAAACAAATTTTAATAAATAACCATTTATAGGAAAAAGAAAAAGAAAGAAAAAAGGATAATCATAGCTGTGGTCCTGATAAAAATCTGCCCAAGAAAAGAAAAAGGAAATCTAATTTATTAGAAATTTCGAGTATAGGATTTGTCTTTGAATTAATACTACAAGTACGCAAATGAAATGAGACACTTCCTTAAAGATTGCCATCTGGGTATACTGATTGTTTCTCTGTTCTCTGTGTAGGTGGTAATCCTTTTTTGTATTCTTCCAATTAATAGAGCAATGATAAATTTTTTATTTTAATTTGTGCCTCACACAACTGACACTAGTTATGTGAGATTTTTTTTTTTGTCTCACAAATTTGTTGATCCAAATCTTACACTTTTGGATCCACAAAACTTTGAGTTCACTAAAGAGGACCACGTGTGCCTGCCACAGAATAAGAAAAATGGCTGCATGCATGCACACATGACACAACCAAATGTGAAAAAAATCGCCAGTTATGTAGTGGAGTAAAACTGGCAGAAATTACTTTGGAGGTTGTAAAGCTTATAGTCCTAGTAATAAAGAAAAAATAGAAACTAACAAAAAGGTGGACTCAAAGATGTGTATTTTGGAATGGAATGCAACCACACAGAGAAAGGGCCAGAGAAGTCTTGTCTGGCCATTCATGCATGTCTACATTCACATAGTCGGAACAAAACTTGAAGTTTATAAGTTCTGAATTCTAATCCTTTTAAGTTACTAGGTTCTAAATTAATAATCTATATATATATGCAATGATAATCTATATATATATATGCAATGAATTTTCGAGACAAAAAAAAAGTTTGACCTAAAGTTCGGCCGAACCGAACACTCTAACTCTGCCCCTATACATGCATCAAGCCTAGATACTAATGTGCATGAGTGAGCATGACTAGTGCAATGTGTACTCTATGACTTTAGCCATGTCAAAAGATAAGGTTTTAAAGTGGTGAAAAAAGCAGATAGTTTGAAATTAAGAAGAGAGGAATTTAACTGATAATGTCAGGAATATTAAGGCCATTAGAGAATCGGCCAGTGGGACGGTGAGTTGGAAAATCAATGCCATAAGGAGGGGAATCTGCACGAGCACTTGTAGCCAAGAAGTTGTTGTTTCCAGTATCAACCAATGAATCTCCAAACACAAAAAATGCTCTTCCCTCTACCACCCCACCTTTTGTTAATGGGCTCATCAAAATAATCCCAACAATGAAACTCAAAGAAAAATTAGCCATTGAAGTTGTATGGTAGGCAGCTATAACAAAAGAATAAAGAAGAAAGGTAATAGAGAGAGAGAAAGCAAGAGGCTACGTGGTGTTTCTTTTTAGAAAGAAACTAAATGAAGGGTTTTGGTGTGATTGGGAAAGAAGAGTTGCCTTTATATATATGCATTGAGGGGGTAATTAAACTAATAAATGGCTTTGGATGTTCGGTGCTGTGACTTGTAATACAACAAATACGTAATTAAAGAAAACGGATCACAACAACTTTCAACTGGATAATCAATGTAGACAGTTGTTTAGCAGGGGTGGTTAAATGCATTTTCATTCAATTCAATGAGCTTTTTTTTTTTTTTTTTTTTTTTTTTTTTTTTTTGAAGTTTTAAATTGAACTTCTCAAACTTATTTGAGTATACAATAATATTAAACAATAACGTAAAAAGATGCATGTAATCGTTCATAAAAAGTGAGATTAGTAACCTATTGAAAGTTAAATAATTATTATCTGCACAGGTTAAAATATATTGATAGTGTAAAAACTATATACACAATCGATCTATTTTAAGCTAAATCAAGTTACTCTAATTTCTATCAATTTATTAAATGGAGAAAATAGGATAGGAAATGCTTCCTCTTTAATGACGTAGCTCGAATTCAAATTAGCCGGAGAAGTTAGTTCCTAGTAACAGGGATTGTCAAAGAAAAATGGTTTCTCTCTTTGGTAAAATTTTCAATTCGTTTGTCTCATTTCACCTTAACTTTCTGTTCCAATCTTGGTTAGTCAAAGGTGGGAAGTGGGTATGACTATGCATGTGAATCTATTGCTTTGTTCTTTAAAATTGACTAATTGTACCGTTTACCTTATGTTGCTAAAGGTGGTTCAAAGTACAAATCAGATAAAACGGCCACATCAACTATATTGATTAATATTAACCAGTGACCACATAGTGATATGTAGTGTTTTTTTTTTTTAGAAGGAAAGACATGGAACAAAAGCGAGCAAGTTTACTGTGGATACATGACTATGTAATTTCTTAGGATTTAAGCTGTGTAGCGGATAGTGTAAAGTTTTTTTTTACAGGATTGATGTAATTTAATACGGAGTACATTATAGCACGTGGGTTTGTAGGCTATTATAAAATGTTTCTAGTTTTATGACGTTTTTATAAGAGATCTTCATTTTTTTACATAAGAGATCTGAAAAGAATACATAAGAGTTTTGAAAAGACCATTTTCTTCTATTCTAATTGTAAGAGGATAAAATATCGCATTTCGTCCTAAAAAATCTGTTATTGAGACTATCTGTACATAATTACCTTATAAATGATCTAATTATATAAACTTATTTATACGGTTATGCATAGAACTTAAACTTTATCTATTGTGTGTATACCGTTCTAAAAGTTTTATGAATTCCTTCAAAAAGGTTGTTAAAAGGCATTAAATAGTCTGCACCGATATTACATACATATCTTTACAAAATTGTATCACCTGACTTGGCTTGCGAAATTTAACTTGACTTATTCTATTAACCATCGATCGTATGTTAATATGAAAAATCCTAGAGGAAGATATATTCCTTCGTTAAAGGAAAAAAAAAAAAAAAAAGGAAGAAGAAGTGATATACCCTTCAGGATTTTGTGACTACATCCATAATATGCACCACTAATTATAAATTTAAGGACATGTACTTTGTCATAGCATGTGCAATGAGTTTAACATTTATTTTCATAGTATGTATTTTCACTAACATACATAGATAACTTGCATATTTGCATATATTGCGCCACTTTTTTGGTGAGACCAGTGAACTAAATAAAATAAGTGAATTCAATATTAGCTCTAGGACACGCAAACACAAACAGATATCATGATAAAAGAGACGGAGCAGAAATTCATACAATAAGGGTATTTGGAAAAAACAAAAAACAAAACTACAATACCACATTTAAAATTTGAAGTTGTTAATTAATCTATATATAATATAAAGCTAGACATAGACAAAGTGACGTGACACCTCTCTGTGGTTACAATTCCTATTTATCTTTTATCTCCTTTTTTGGCATTTTATCCCTTTTATTTGAATTTATGTGACAATTTAAAAAGTCCAAAAATCACATCATTAATTCTCTACCTAATTGTACATTTATGTTCTCTATAATTATGATTAAATAACCCTCAACAGTTGCCAACTCAAGAAATGTATCCAGTGTATGAATAATAATGGGATACCTATTAAGGTTAATAATGACACCTTATTTAAGAAATGCAACAATTAGCTAAGGAACAAAATGATTCTTGAGGAGGGAAAAAAAAAAAAAAACTCAAAGGTTTCTAACGTGGAAAACCTTTCATTTATGACTTGAAAAAGGTTAAATTTACATCTCTAGCAACAACCAAAAAAATCTGGAAAATAAAAACAATAATAATTTTTGTAACGTTTCCACCATCTTTAACTTCTCTGCAATTGTTTCCACATGGTAACTTTGAATATGGGCAGAATTTGATGCCATACTAGAGCCTATATATCTTGAGAATAATTGCTGCATCTCCTCCATCATCGTTCTTCTACAGTTCTACTCTTACCATGAAATCTTCTACTGGTATTTTCCATTCAATTCTCTTTTTTTTTTTTCTCTCTCTTTGTGTTGCAGTGTTTTGTTTGTTTCATTTTCAGCATATTATTCATATGGAATATTCTCTTTTTATGTACTCAAGTTAAAGTATGGTGATAGCCTTAGTATGTATGAAAATCATGCCCTTTTCTAGGATATATGCATAGAGAAGTTATCATACGTATGGTGCGGTTGCAACAGAAGCTTACCGAAAGCAACTGAAGGTCAAAATGTCACTCTTTTGCACTATCAAAAAAGAAAAGAAGCTAAATCAAACAAAAGTTGATATGCAAAAAGAAAATGATTTATGCTATTGAAATCAATTTTCATCAAATCATGTAGATGAAGTTTTGTTATGCAGGGCCAAGCAGAGTATGATTTAATGATCATTATATGTATCAACTGTGAATTAGTAAATTAAATTTTCTTTAGAAGTTTAGATTTTTGAAATATTAAAAAATTTTGTTGGATAAGTCGTGTATTAGTATGATATAGTCGTTTATTAGACTAATTTTGTATCCGACTCTTTTATGTGAATTTGTTTCACAACTTTCCTTTTTCATATATATATATATATATATATATATATATATATATATATATATATATATATATATATATATATATATATATTCACTAGTTATTAAAATAATTTTGACTCCCAGTTACTATTTTATTAGATTTTTTTTTTTTTAGGTCAAGGAAATATACAGTTTATATATAATAAATATATATATATATATATATATATATATATTCACTAGTTAGTAAAATAATTTTAACTCCCAGTTGCTATTATATTAGAATTTTTTTTTTTAGGTCAAGGAAATATACAATTTATATATAATAAAAAGAATTCATTTTTTCCTCTTTACATAGTGTAAACTGACGAAGAGATCACATTAAACCCCATTAACCCAAACTTCTCTCCACCCCTGCTAAAGGAATACTGTTTACACTTGGAAATTTTATGGAGAAATTATTAAAGGTTGCGGTGGAGTAGTTGGAATATACCTATTTTCTATCAGAGATTTTGAATTTAAGTTCCGTAAATTGGGAACTTCTTGCCAGGAAGCGGCTTACTTCTTTAATGGACTTATCCAACACAAATTTTAAATAATCGGATCAACAAATTTTGAATATTGAATGCCTTTAAAAACAAAAATAAACCCCTTGTGGTTTTACTAGCAATTGCATGTGAAAGGTTTTTGGAAAGTTATCTGAAGAAGAAGACGAAGATGATGGAAGAGGTGATGTAACAAGACGGTTACAATCTATTAAATTGTTGCTAATCTCTCACAAGAAATAAGTGATTGGAAGTTAGTGACTATTTTCAAAGGCATTAATGGCTTGATTTGGAAGAGAGCATTCAAACACAACTAATCAACTACTCATACTACTAATAATTTTATTTTTTGTTCACCGAACACCGCTTCTTTTACTGCCCATGTGCTTTCTTCTAGCTCGTTAAAGCTAGAAGAGTACATTTTTGAAAAACATGGGCCCTTAGCCAAGGAACTAAGAAGAGTTACATTTTTGCAAAATATTTTTAAGTGTTTAAATATTAATTTTATAAATAAACAGCTACGTGTATTTGGATAAAAGTGTTGATGTGTTTGATAAAACGGTGTTGATAAGTTGTTCCTTTGTTAGAATGATAAATACACCTTATAAATACACCTTAACTTTTTGTAAAAATAAATAAATATAAATTTAGAAGTATCCTTGTAAAATATGTGGAGGAGCGATTAATACGGAGTGAAGAGGAAGTAGGAAATTTAACTTGAGAAAGATATTTTGAGAATTTGAAAAACTGCAAGGATAAAAATTAAAATATTTGGTCAAACCAAAAGTGCGTATAAGCTGAAATGTTATAAGTTGGGATGACTAGGTTATAGCTATTGCCTGATTATGGCTTATAAGCACTTAAGTACTTATACTACTTTGGTGTTTATCAAACACGTAATAAATTAAAAAGTACTTATAAGTCAGTTTGACAAACTTATAAGCTTAGGCAAATTGAGTTCCATTTCTTTTATCTCTTTAAATTTCTTTTTCCTTTTTCTTGGACGGTCTTTTAAAAATATCTCTTTCTATTAAAAAAAAAAAAAAGAGTTAATTCCCTAAGTGGTCACCTAAAATTTGAGAATTGCCTACTAAAAGTGGTTTTATTTTTTTATTAGACAATAAAATCATTCAGCTATTACTATTTTCATTAAAAATAAAAAATACTACAAAAGCTCCTATGAAAAGGTTCATTCTCTCTAGTTGGCATGCTGTCTGTGTCATATTAAAGTCCTATTTCTTTTAATAAAATAAAACTATTTAACTCATATACATCATGCAAATTTAAATAGCCAACCCGTATCTATACCCGAAAGACCCGGTTAAAAGAACTCAATGATGTATGCATATATAACTGGTAAAAAGTAGATCTCCACCTTCTCAAGATAACAAATTGTTACAAAAAAATATTTTCTCGACCCAGTTTGCTAAGTGTGCTGGTTCAAAGCTCAGGAATAATGGTTGGTAGTCGTCTTATGGTTAGGTTGCTATTTCTAACCCCCTTATTAATTATCTCTTGCATTTCGATTTTATAATTGTTGTTGCAACAATAGTGTTCAAGCTAGCTTATGTGCAACTCAATCGAAATTAGCTTACGTGTAATTTGACTATTTCACTGAATACATGTTACCTTCCACTAGTAAAAATATCGAATATCTATATACTTGTTCCAAATGATTAAAGAGTTATTCTTCTATTGAGGTTAGAACTTATAACATAAATTAAAGGATAAATTCCGGTAAACAACTCTACAATTTACCCTAAATTCTTTTGACATAAAATGGATGAACAATATCTTTCGAATTATTTTGAAAGAAGAATTGCTAAGTAATTTCCATTTACGAAAGCGTAAGGTTGGTTGCTTTTATAAAATTGGAGTAGGAAAGTTCTTTAGTTGTGCATGGTTAGCACTGTTACCTAGTATATACGGTGAAAAACGTTTTAAATGGAAAACACCTAAAACGCCCAAGTGCTTGACGTCGTTCCTCCTTCTCATAGCAAGGATAATTTTAAATTTATAATTTCTTGTAAGAATTCTAAGGGTATTTAGTTATTTTAACCAATAAAACAACATCAATTTCAGCAGTTAAAACTTATCCGCTAATCCTAAATTGAACTTCTCTTGAAAATTAAAAATCTAATTGATGAGTTTAAGTTTGGAGTTCGAATTTTATTTTCGTCAATCGTACATGTCTACTCTGATCAAGTTCACAGCAAGAATTTCTTTATAATGGCGTCATCACGATTTGGACTTGATAATATTGCATGACCACTTTATCTATTTCCGTTTTACTTCATTGCATGTTCGTTTTTCAGCCAAAAAAAAAAAGAGTTATCATTGCAATTCAGAAGTTCAATTAATTCAAAGTTTTAGTTGAAAAATAATTCCTAGTTAATGATATGACTTAATTGATGATACTCTCTTTGATCTCAAGTATCAATCGTTTTGATAATTGAATTTGTTTCTAATCATTTGTATTCTAAAAATAAACAAACAAAACACCCCCCCCCCCCCCCCCCCCCCCCCCCGCCCCACAAATTTATCGTTATTGTTCTAATGCTTGATTATTTTTTTTAACAGAACCCTAGAAGTTGTTATTTGTGTATTTCTTCCATTGTATTAACAGTGATACGATACCGAAGGGCACAACTCATTCAAGGCCTTTCACTCGTAGCCAAGCTAAATAGCTCCAAGCCTTGCAAGCTATGTTCATGCAAAGAGCAACGTTGGAGGCACTTGAAGGACACCACACGAGGGTGTACAATGTGTGGGTGATAGCTTGGAGCGAAGATGAAGATGGAGGCGAAAGAGTGGAGGCCACAAAAAGTGGCTAGTGGCAGATTGAGATGGAAAAACCCATTTTGGGCTATATTTGCAAAGGTCACTTTTGGACCTTAGTTGTAATAAATGCAAACTATAAATAGGAGCCTTAGTCATTTTCATTAGGGAGTTTGGATTGATGATAAACATAACTTTGAGAGATAGTTTGTTTAGTTGAGTAGTCATATATCTAAGAGTACTTTCTTAGTTGTTAATGAACCCTTTTCCTTGATTTTTATATTGAGTTTCTCACTTGTGGAATCATTTGGGATTACTCTTTGATGAATTTCAAATAGTATTGGTGCCTTCAGTTGGATTCGATTGAGAGGATTTGGTATCCAATCCAAATTTGCTTATAAATCCATTACTAATTATGTCTTACTTCTATCTTATTTTCCTTGCATATACTTTATTGTTGTTTTCTTAGAGTTTTTACTTAGAAATTCTATCATTTGGTAGTGGACAAGGTGTGTTCCTTGATCATTGATGGTGGGAGTTGTACCAACGCCGTGAGTCAACTGTTAGTTGAGCACATGAAGTTCCCTACAAGGAAACATCCTTGTCCCTACAAACTCCAATGTTTCAATGATTGTGGTGAAGTAAGGGTAACCAAGCAATCCGTTAGCAAGTTTAGCATTGGTAGGTATCAAGATGAGATCCTATGTGATGTTGTACCAATACAAGCATGTCATATATTTCTTAGAAGGTCTTGACAATTTGATAGGGATGCTCAACATAGTGGGAGGACCAACAAGTACTCATTTGTATTTAGAGGTCGGAGGCATACTCTTGCACCACTAACCCCCTATCAAGTTAGTGAGGACTATCGAATCATGAAGGAATTCCGAGAGAGGGTTCAAAAGGAGAAAACAGAGGAGCGTGAGAAGGAGACCTTAATTGCCCAAAGAGGAAAAGGGTCGGCTCAAGAGAGGTCCAAAATGTGTATAATTGCAAAGCCAAGTAATTTCTTGAAGGGCCTTGATGAGAGGCGTTTCATGGTGTGCCTTGACAACAAGGATTCTTTATTGCATGCTAACTAAGATACTAGCACTTTCCCTAGTATTATTTCTTCTCTTTTGCTGGAATATGATGGTCTATTTCCGGAGGAAATGCCTAAAAGATTGCCCCTATTGAGGGAATCGAAGATCAAATTGATTTTGTACCCGGATCTCAAATTTCAAACAAATTGGCCTATAGGAACAATCTAGAAGAGACTAAAAAGTTACAAAGGTAGGTTGAGTAACTCCTTCAGAAGAGTCTAGTCAAAGAAAGTCTTAGTCCATGTGTCGTTCCGGTGATCCTAATTCCAAAGAAAGATGAAACTTGGAGTATGTGCATTGATTGTAGAGCCGTCAACAAAATAACGATAAATTATCGACATTCCATTCCTAGACTGGTTGATATATTGGATGAGTTATGTGGTTCAAGTGTGTTATCTAAGGTTGATCTTAGAAGTACCTATCACCAAATTCATATGAACACCGGTGATGAGTGGAAAACTGCCTTTAAGACCAAGTTTGGTCTCTATGAGTGGCTTGTCATGCCATTAGGCCTAACCAATGCACCTAACACATTCATGAGGGTGATGAACCATGATTTGAAGCCTTTTATCAATAAGTTTGTTGTTGTTTACTTTGATGACATTCTTGTGTATAGCAAAACCATTGAGGATCATGTGAGCAATTTGAGGCAAGTGTTTGACGTTTTGTTGCGTGAACGGTTGTTTGCTAATCTCAAGAAGTGTTTCTTTTGTGTTGATAGAGTGATATTCTTGGGCTTTGTTGTGATTGTGAACGGTGTGTAGGTTGATGAAGAAAAAGTTGAGTCCACTAGGCCAACTCCTCAAGATGTAACAGACGTAAGGAGTTTCCATGAGTTTGCAAGTTTCTATAGACGATTTGTGAAAGGGTTTTGCACCATCGCCTCTCCCTTGACCGAGCTAATAAAAAAGGAGGTTTTTTTTGTTTGGGGAGTTGAGGAAGAGAAAACATTTCAAGAGTTGAAGTCTATGTCGAGTTCTTCACCATTGTTGCAATTGTCAAATTTTGAGAAGACAATTAAAATTGAGTGTGATGCTTCTGGAGTTGGTATCGGTGGATTATTGATACAAGAGGGCAAGCCATTGACTTACTTTAGTGAAAATCTCAAGGGTGCGCCTTTGAATTACTCTACTTATGACAAAAAATTGTATGCTTTTGTGAGAGTGTCGTCTCATTGGCAACACTACTTATGGCACAAAGAGTTTGTGATTAGATCGGACCATGAATCCTTGAAGCACTTGAAGAGCCAATCAAAGCTAAATAAGAGGCATGTGAAATGGGTGGAATTCATTGAGACATTTCCATATGTGATCAATTATAAACGAGGAAAGGAGAATGTCGTAGCAGATGGTTTACCTATAATGTTTGTGTTGCTCAATACTATGACCTCTAGGATGATGGGCTTTGAGGGTCTTAAGGAGTTCTATTCTAAGGACTATGACTTCAAAGAAATTTGTGAAGAGTTGACTCAAGGGAAGAGAGTTAACCGGTTCCAACTAGTTGATGGGTTCTTGTTCAAAGATGGTAAAATGTGTGTTCCTATAAGCTCATGGAGGGAGTTGTTTGTGAAGGAAGCCCATAGTTGTAACACCGTATACTTTTGCGCTAAGGTTTGACCCATAATATGGTGATATAATGGAACCAATATGGGGAGGTGTAGGAAGTGTATTGAAACCTAATCAATTCATAAGAAGAGTCTTGGGATAAAGCAAAGTCAGAAGCCACTCTACGGAGCATGTTTTCTAGTGAGTTTATAAAAGGGTTTACTTCAAGCAACTATAACCCACTTATTAATTGGGAATTCGGGAAACCTTCCTTCATGAAAGTTGTAGCCTTTTGAAATACATTTCCATCCAAATATGATAGAGGTCAAACAGACATTTATACAAAATGTTATAACCATTTTACTGAAAGGACGCAGAGCAGTCCGCTGGACCTAAATGCCTCGCAGATGGCATTATGTGGATGCGTTTGCGACGCATTTGGACCCAAAAGTTTCCAGGTATTCTATTTAGAAATGCATGGTGAAACACTCCAGTGGTTGGTGAAATGCTCCAGCGGTTGGCGAAACGCTCCCACGTTTGGCGAAAAGCTCTAGCATTTGGCAATTTGCAGTGTAGAATGCTAGACCGTATTGGCTCCACCTATAAAAACCCCCCAGAACATGTTATTTTCTTAAATATTTCATTCTACTTCCTTTTTGTCTGACTTTTTGAGGAGAAAAGACCCTAGAGCTTTCCAAACCTCCTAAGGTGAGTTCTTTCTCGAACCCCAATTATTATTCGATCACATTAACAAGAATTACACTCATATGCGGATTATTAACAAGATTCTACTCTAAAATCTTAGGGTTTTCAAGAAAATCCTTCTCAAGGTTTCAAGTTCCGATTCTTGGGGTTGTTCTTCAAAAGTTCAGACATTTCCTTCAAATATTGGAGCAACTAAGGTATGTAGGGTTTCTATCCACGTGTGGGAACAGTTTTGTTCTTCCCACTCCATGTTTGATCTATGAAACACGTTTTCCCCACGCCATGCTTGATCCACTAAACACGTTTCGCCTCACAATCAATATTATGCTCTAGTTCATGATAACCCTAAATACATATATAACTATACATCATACTTATTCTACAGTTTGGTAAAATTGTATTCATGATACATCATTATGATTGTCATGAACCTATCTGTAATCTACGAATGCTCATTCTTTGAATTACATGGGCACTCTAATTACTATTCATGAACCAATATTACTCTACTCTATGAATGTTACATGTTTGCATGCTTTACACAAGTTATATTAAATATCTATATACATGTCATATTATACTTACAAGTCATGTTTACAACCCATGTTTACAACTCAAGTTTACTAGTCGTGCTTACAAGTCTTGTTATACAAATCACGGGCTCATATGCCACCTATATTCATGTTCATGTTTTGAGAGTTGCATCAATTACCGAGAAGGTTTAATACCTGAAACTACGTATGCCAGTATAGGATAAGGGTCGCTCCTCTCAGTTAGGATGATTCCTTCATGTTTCCCATTGCCGGATATCTTATGGATCCATTCATGCCATGTTCATGTTTTGTACCCCGGGAAAGTACAAGATGGCTTAGTTGATCGAGCAGAGATCAGATGTCACATGCTCACGTGGTGGTTACAGGTTAGTTTTACTAATGCTCTCTCACAGATATATATGTACTTAAAAATGTTTTACTCATGTTATATTATATTCATGGCAGAACTTATTCATGTTCATGCTCAACTTGCAGTTACAGTCTCAGTTCCAAATTACTTCATGTATATTACGGTTCGCTTTTACACGGGTTAAGGCATAAGAGTTACTACGAGGTTGTTGGTGCTCTAATTGGATTTTAGTATTTTTAGAGTCGCCACCTAATTTATTAAAGGAAAACTAGTAAAACCGGATAAAGGATTTTCAAGCAAGAGGGAAATCTTTTGGTACGAAAGTTTCGAGGTAAGGGTTCTGGTGATCCCCTAGGAAAGGTTTTACCTACCCTAGTATTAAAGAATCTGTAGAATACGGTTGACCTACGAGCTTCAATATGTGATTAATGTACTTATTTCCTTAAAAGTTTTTAGTTTTCCGCGTAAAATATTATTTCATTCATATCATAATTTCAAGAAAAAATTCAGCAAAAAGTCCCCTTACAAAAGGGTTTTTTGGATTTGAAAATCCACTTAAGTGTTTAACTCACTTTATTACCAGACTAGGACACACTTGGAATTTCTCCCGAGTAGAGTCTCTACTACTCTAGTCCTAATAAGATAAGTTTAGTTCTTACGGGTTTTTATTTTTTATATAAGAAAATATGGAGTATCATCTCAATATTTATACATGTATATATGTAAGAAATAGGAAAGTTTTATTAAGTCCAAATTTTTATTTCTTTTTGAAGCCCATAAGGTCAAACCATATTCCAAGCCCAAAGTCCATCCTCAATCTTGATCCAAATATATTTCCCTTCATTTTCAGTCCGTTGAACTTCCAGACCCAAATCAGTCACCATTTGTTATCAGATTTTTACTAAGTTGAAAACCCATTTCCAGCTTCAAAATGTGCAGATCTTTTATCTTTCAGCAAATCGAATCCAAGTTCAAAAAACGGTTCTTTGAGTTTGCAAAAAACCTTATTACAACCCAGTTTAGTTTCAAGAAAATATCAAGCAATTTGCCCGTTAAAGTCACGGATGATTGCCCAAAATTTCGTTACTTAGCCATTTTGAAGAACCATTAGACGTTCCCCCCCCCCCCCCCCCCCCCCCCCTTTTTTTTTTTAACTTAACCAAAATCCTATTTTTTCATTTTTTACAACTAACCGTGTCATTAAACCAATTTGAAAAATACCAATTTGAAAAATTCAAATCAAGCTAAGTTTTGATTTGTCACATGAAAATTGATCGTTATCCCCCTTTTTTTTAAAAAAGGTTTAGCGACTTCCTAAAACACTAAACGTTGATTTCCTAAGTTCTACACATGCATAGGGTTCCAATATTTTTTGCTAAGAGTTTTTACAAGTACATATACATAAACAAGTATAGAGGGAAAATAAAGGAGGAAAGTTTAGGCTGGTGGGCCTACCCAAGCCCACCAGCAGTGTTTTAAAAGGCGTTATTGGGGCGAGCCCTGGGGCGAGGCGTACCAAAAACGCACCGAGGCGTACAAGCGGGGCGTAAGTATCTTGGGGCATAAGCCCCAACCTTCGGGGCGTTCGCCTAGGCGTAAGCCCCGGGAACTTTTACAAATTTGAGCCAAAATTATTTAATATTTTTTTTTAAAAAAAGGTTAAATATCCAGTAATTAACTCATAGTAAATTCTCAAACTAAATATCTCAAAAAGTCAAAGTTTTTTCTAATCGTTTATCCTAATTTCATAAGCTTTTCTCATTGTTGTTTATGGAGTAACATATACACTTTACACCTTTGTATGCAAAGTAAACTACAAAGCAAATAGTTTGTCCTCCAATTCTTACTATATTCCATGTTTGAATTTTCCTTCTTTATGCTTTATTTTGTTCAAGATTTTCTTAGCATTCTTCAATTTTTTTTTTTCAAGATGGTTTTTAGTTTTAGAATTTCTTTTAGTAGCACTCTAGTTTAGATAATGTTTTGAAGACTCTACTCTGACTATTTGTATTATAATGAGTATTAATTTATATCTAGTTTTAGGTTTTAAAATAATAACTTTATATTATTGTCAATTTTATTTTTGAATTATTAGGATAGAGTATCGTTTTGTCAACTCTAATTATGTTTCATCATAGTCATGTTATTGTGTAATGCATCTTTGCGTTCACTTTTTCAAGATTTTTTTAATAGTTCATGCATATATTAGCATGTTAATAGTAAATATATACATTTTTATACTAATTCTTTTTGATTTATATAATTTTAATATATTTTTTTACTTCTACTTCTATTTTATTAATTTAGAAAATATTAAAAATTAAGTACCTATGGGGCTTACGCCCCGTGCCTCGGGGCTGACGCCTGGGCGAGACATATGTAAAACGCCTCGCCTTACGCCCGCGCCTTTTAAAATACTGCTTACCAGTAGGCTATTTTCACCCATAGCTGGGCCTTCACATAATTTAGCCTCCCTTTCCATTTTTCTGACGGACTCGATCAAGAAAGAGTTATTGGGCCCTTAGCCCAATGGGTTTATGCAAATAGGAACCACCCAAGCAATGGTATTTCATGCAAGCAAAATAAAGGGGGATATGGATTAGGACATGTTTAAACTGAGACTTAAATAAAAGAAGACATGTGTAATAAATACGTACAAGGCATATAATTCTATAATATACATCATTCAATGGAATAGGAACTTGACTAGACATACGTACGCATATAGACAGGAGACAGCGAAGAAATAGGCCCAAAATTGCAAGTAACTAAAGACTTACAACTTTAAAGCCCATATAAATCAAAACAGCACAGAAACAAACCCAACATCAAAAAATAAAAAGAAATGGCCCGCAAGATCGTTTTCTTGAACAAAAAATAAGCAATGCCATACAAACAAATATACACAACTACCAACCAATATAGCATGGGTATACACACCCATGGAGATACTAAAATAGCCCACAAAGGAAGGCTTTCACCCTCTTGTTCCTGATGCCGCACAAGATCCAAGGGGTTTCCCAGAACCCCAGGCATGACAGACACCAGGGAAGGCTTAAGCTTAATCCTTAAGTGCTATTTGGCATCTCCATTTATGTGTTAAGCTCATGGCATATAGGAGAGGGAGTGTTCAAGATTGGTATGCTAAGCTTACAATAAGAAACTACCCATACTTATCCATACACAGCATACAATCATACAATTAATTAAGTTAATATGGCACAAAGGCCTGGCCCAAATACAGATGGCCCAACTGAACCAAACTTTTAAAGAAATGAAGAAAGTAGACAGCCAAACTCTAATCATATACTTAAAGAAAAAAGTCATATGAGGTTAACAGATTTAGATCAAGGTAATTATGGCCCAGAACTGAGGCTTAAAGAGTTTCATAACAATCAATAGAGTCAAGGTTCAACAATAAGACATAGAAGAGTAGGTCCAAAACCAAGACACACCTTAATAGCAAAGCCAAAACCTACGAACTCATATGGGAGGTATACCCACCATATACCAAGTATGAAAGTCCTCATATACTACAAAATATATGACAATTATGTATGCCTAGTATACTGGGGTATATCCCTCATGTACAACACATATTCACACAATCCACTTCATAAAAAACTCACAGAAATTCTCAGACACACATTAATATATCCCATACACATTCAACAAACAAATTCATATCTGGACAGAGATAGTGTATGCTTAAGGTGCTGTCTTAAATATGTAATAGGGCATTCCCTAAAGGAAACACTACATTCAGCAGGCATTACTCCACATGTAGACAATAATTTAACAAGATATGCATTAAGACACTTAGGGGAAATAGTAGAAAAGCACAAAGAGGAAAGCATGTCTCAACAGGTTACATTTGACACTTTAAAAGAGTTCACAAAGCAAACCTTGAAGGACTTAAGCAAGATTCCAATCAAACACAGAAATCCTTATTCACATGTGCTCTAAACTTCAATAAATTTGTAATGCAACACTTGACTCACAGAAGATAAAACCATGTTTTAGCACAAGCATGTATCAGACTCAATCAAACAAGAAGTTGTACCAGCTATGTTCAAACTAATATGCTTCCTAGTCACAACTAGCTTTTAAAAGTAGGATAAGACAAGCAATGATGGGCCTCGACAGTCAAATGGGCAAGAATCATGACCACAGTAGCTGGACACCCATATAGAAAACTTAGTTTCAGTATTTAAACACAGAGAGACCACACAGAGTCAGCTGAAAGAACAAGCAAGGACATGATGATTCTCAATGCACATGTTTTAGAGGCCTATAGGCATATTATTAGCTTAACCTTAGGCACTTAGTCCACAAAAGATTTCAGTTAAGAAAAAGTACGAAAATCCAGCATTTCAAGTGAAGAGAATAATTTAAAACTAGCTAGCATTTGATCATTAGTGTTATTCTCCTCTGTCTTATTATCAGGATCCCCCCCCAGCATGATATATGAGCCATACAAGATTCGGACAGAATCACACAATACATTTAAGAGGCAAGGAACAAAGGTCAAAACATGTAAGCAGGTCCAACTATTAAGCATCAACTAAGACAGAGAGATTTTGATCATCTAGTATGACTATCACATATGCACACTTAAACATATTAAGCTAGTACACAAAGCACAATTAACTGAGGTAGATTTAACCAAACAAGATGTGACCAACATTTAGGAGTAGGAAATTAAATCCAAAATATAAACAACAAGACCACTTAAACATGATGAAACTAACTGTGTCAATGTACCTGGTAAGCTTCTAAATCACAGTCGAGCGTAGCAATAGACCAATATCACTATTAGTAGATTTTAAGTCCATAGTTTAACTTAGATGCTAACCAAACAATCATGTCTTCATAACAGGGCTTAACCTAACTAAAGCAACACTGTAAAGAACATGTTGGACTTGAACAAGTTGAACTAAATCTTGTGTAGTCATATAAGAGTAAGCTAGGTCAATACACAGGACCAAATGAACTGAACTAAAGCATCCCACAAGAATGAGTTTTAACCACTAAGCAAATATCAAGACTTATGACATTTTTACTCAACCAACATATATGTTAAACTAAACACAACACCTGAAGCTTTATCCAACTAAAATAGATTAAAACTAGGCTTAACAAGAGCTAAACAGACCTTGGACTAGGATTACCACATCATACTTCAACTATATGAACTAAATTGGTAAGCACAGAAAAGAAACATATCTGACCAGATTCAAATTGACTAACAAGCAAAAAGCATCTAACCTAAATAACTAATCAACTAAACAACTAGGAGTTTGCAAAAAAGAAATAAAAAGAGTGAAGATTACCTCTTCTTGGAGCAGCCTTGAGTCAAGATTTGGATTTGGAGGTCTTCTCCTCCCAAATTGACTTAACCACGAACCCAAAGAGAAATAAAGGAGACAATTTTTTTTTAAACTAACTAACTCTGAAAATGTTAAAGGTTTGAAACCCTAGGTTTTTTCAAGTTTTTTGTATATGCAAAATGAAAAAATTTCAGATTCGCTTCCTTTAATAATGAAAAATTGGGGTCTTATTTATAGAACCCCTAGATCCTGGAAACCCTAGAGTAACCGATGTGGGACAAAGCCCATATCTGGGATTTCTTCCTCACAATTCAACATCGTAAGGCTAGGATCGAGTCAACAGTACATCAAAGGTCCGATTTCGACCAACAAAAACTCAATCCCAAAAGTTTTGCAAGAACCAATCAAAGTTCATGATTTCAAACCAATACAAACAAAGCCCATTAAGGTTTAATAGAGTTGACCGTTTGAATAACACAGAAAAGCAAGAGAAAGTCGTGATAATACCTCGTTTGGATGGTGTATTCACGAAGAGCGAGTAACACATTAATTGTGTTACCTCAAATGGTCGAACAACATTGCATAAAAGTAAAAGCCTACTGCACCATTACCATATTAGGACGATGACGCAGAGAGAGAAACCATGGAGACCACAGTGGCTAGGGTTTCAAAGGGGAGAGGCAAAGGGGAAGGGGAGGGGTCTGTTTGGAACGAGAAAAATAAAAGGGAAGGGTCTTTGCCCCTCTTTAATTAAATGTTGGGCCGGGTCAATCCTTAATGGATGGGGCCCAGCCAAAAATGTAAAGGAAATAAAGTGGGGCCTGGTTTAAGTGATATGTATACATGATCTACACACATGTATATGTATACATGTGTGTATATTCGTGTATACATATATAAGGTGAGGAGCTTTCACGCAATATTTAAATAAGTGGCCAATATTGAATTAATGTCCATAAATTAGATAATTTCAAAATAAGACCCCATTTAAACTAATTGGTCTAATTCAAAAAGGAAAGTAATAATAGCAATAAAATAATTTAAAAAAAAAGAAATAAATAACTTTGTCAAAAGACCTTAATTAAATTTGACTAGTTCAAATTATTGTCATAATTGGCTAATAATTAATTATTTCAATTATAGCCGCTTAATGGCAATTTTCAAAATTAATTACAATTAAAACTCAATTAACTATGATAAAAATCCAATAAATTGATCAAATAAGAATTTAGGGGTAAAAGTAGCTAATTATTAAACAAATTCCTTGCATTAAATAGAGTAAAATACTTTGCAAATTGATATTTTAACAATTTAGACAATTAAGTGAATAATCATGGAAAATTATCCTCTCTTCTTAGCTAATTTAGCAAAAGTGTAATAATTGTAAAAATACTTAAATTAATTTATAATATCATAGAAATTATCTTATCAAACAAAATTGGCAAAATATAGCCTCAATAAATTTTAGAAAATTATTTTAACTTTTAAAAAAACCATATTTCCCTCTGTTTAATATTTCAAGGACTCTGAATAATTACAGCAAATTATGGGAGGCCAAAAATTAGGTGTCAACAAATGTATCCATGTTATTGATTTGGGCTGCCTATTCCCAGAGCAACCCGCTTACAGTTCTTTCATTTAGTTGCTTTACACACAAGTACAATTCAAATGTACTTACGTCCCTTTTGCCTGGGACCTACATTTCACGATGTTGGCAATGATTTACAGAACGACGGATCTGCTCACTAGGATTGCTTATATCAGCTATTGGTGAGCCCCACTTACTTCGGAGCGTTGTCTTTACTTTCGACAGTTATGTCATGTTAGACAGTCAGTTATGCCGGGGCCTTATCCTAACTTCAGTTTAGTATTTTAGACTGATGTCAGAGGTTTCATAAACTAGTCAGTATGTCGTGTTGGTTAATCAGCTATGTTCAACCTTGTGGGCTACACTATCATGTTTTTAGATTACTTCCGTACTCATGTTTTAAAAGTATTTTCAGTATTAAAATGATATCACATGCTTTATTCAGACTTTTTATGTTTTAACATATATTCCGCATCAGTACATGTTACATGTTAATTCAGTAAGTCATGTGATTCGCTTGGTCACATGCAGTTAGGCACCGAGTGTTGTATCGCGCCCAGGCCATGGTTCGGGGCGTGACAAAGCTTGGTATCAGAGCCTAGATTTAAGTGTCTTAGAGAGTCTATGAGACCATATCCAGCGGATTTTCCTTTATAAGTGTGTGCCGGCCACACATATAAATGATAACTACCAAGCATTTAGGATTGTCTCATTTCTTTCTACTCTAGACCAAGCCCTGAAGCTTAGAGCAGTAAATAATATTCTCGTCCTATCGAGTTTCATACCTATCGAATACGCAATCAATGAGTAACAAATTCAAGGTCCAAGTGAGGATGATTACCCATTGGGGCATAATTGTGAAGTGTCTGATAGTATCGAAGATACTTGAGATGATACTGAAAGCGGAGTAAAGTGCATGTCGCTTAAGAAGGGACAGTGGTATTATAGATGTGAAAGTCAGATAACAATGACATACATAAGAAGGGGAATGTGATGACTTCATAGAATTATGTTGGAAGTGATTTGAGGACAGGAAGACAGATGAGAAACTGCAGAAAGAAAGAGCCATAAAAATCAGTAAAATAGCTAAGTCTGCAGGAATACTTTAATCATGGAGAATCTCAGGGAGGTGGAGGCAGATAATGGTTTTCAACTGGAGGTCATCAGGACCTACTCCATCTGTAGCCAGTGTGTCACACCCCAATCCTAATAGGGCATGACAGGCACCCGACTCTCATTAGAGTCGAGCGAACCCTCAGACGTTCGCTCTATCAAAACCTGTCATTTCAAAAACTTTTAAGAACATAAAACTTTTCCAAATGGAAGTCATATAAAATACATACTCTTTTAAAGTCCACAAATGACTCCGCTGACATCACTTTGTCGACATCTCGACAAACATACCATGTGACACTATCTCGCGTGTCCGTAAGAAGTAAACTGAACATTATGAGTCAGGACAGGGCCCTGACATACCTATAATCATACATATCTACACATGACTCAGCACAGCTCCAGGATGAGGTGGAACTTGCCAATCCCAGCTGACGTCCAAGCATCCTAGCTATACACTTAACTCGCTAAACAATCGGGGCCGCGAGTACGAACGCAGGGGCCCCTGTGCAAAAGGACGTCCAAGACGGACAATGTGACCGAGTATGTAAGGTGGTAACAAGTCATAATAATAATTTGATTTTGGAGAGAAGAAATCACAATCTAAATCAACACCTGCAGCCTTCGCTGGAAGAAACATAAATATGCACACGAAGTCTCAACACAATCTTTAAGTAAATAATGCAATCCAACACACATGCCGCTTCCGACATGTTAACAGAATGGTCCCTTCGGACTGCCGCTTCCGGCTAGTATCACAATAGTCCCTTCGAACTGCCGCTTCCGGCATAATAATGATGGCCCCTTCGGGCAGCCGCTTTCGGCTTCATAATGATGGCCCCTTCGGGCAGCCGTTTTTGGCTTAATAATGATGGCCCCTTCGGGCAGCCGCTTCCGGCTTCATAATATCACAATCATGTCAACTCATACTCAATCCACAAATATCAATTTTAATCATATCATAAGTCACTAATCCATTCATCACAATCTAGTTACTAGCCTTAGTCTTTCATAAAAGTTATCAAATTTGTATCTCACTAGACTCAGGAGGACGTACTTCCAGGTTTGAGGGTGGAATTATTATGAAATTCTTACTACCTATATTCTACTCGATTTCATCTTATTGCCTTACCCAAAGAATAAATGATCATGTCAATACAAAGAGATAATACTATGGAATGTAAACATAAATCGTAAATGAAATGAAGTAGTAAAATCTCGCACCCCTTTTGGAGTGGTTTTGAAAATCAAACTTTATGTTTCCTTTAGTATAAAACTCATTTCCTCGAAATCGTTAGTAGAACCATATACACAACTCAACGTGGCACCTTATGGGTGTTCCCTTCGGGAACGACTGGAGTACAATATCAATAAGCCATCACCAGAAGAATTTAGACCTTACTTGTCTAAGAATGGAATCATATGGGGTACATATAGAATGAATAGCAACAATGATCATGCCAAAGGAAGAAAAGTTTGCCTTACATACCTGGAAGCTTACATTTCACTTTCCAACTTACTTCTTGCCTTGCAATCTACGTAAGATCATTCATAATCTCGTAATCTACATATAAAATCATTCATACTATTGTTAGGCCCGTTGTTATATACTTATCCTAAGCCTCCAAATAAATCTTTCTAGAATCATTTCGAAATTTCTAAAGATTCAGCCCTGTTTATATGCCTAGCCCAAAATCTCAATTCAGCAACCAATAACAACAACAACAATACCAACATCAACAACAATATTATCAACACCAAAATATTCCATAAACATCCCACACGATGTTTTATCCAATTTCTCGACCCATAAATTCCTTATACGCTCATTTAGTAACTTTTCCTCCATAGATAAGCTTAAATCAATACTAATAAGGAAAGATTCACACTTTTCACCCGCTGGAATTGCAATATCTTCGATTACTACCTTGAATCCAAGCCAAGCTTCGCTGCAATTCGATATTATAATCGCAGCCATGTGTTGTCCGAACTTAAATTCGGGAATTTCACTTAATTTGCGCTAAAATTCTATGGACAGAAGTTGGAGGATTATTCTAGAGAATTTGGGAATTTTTGAGAAGTGTTGGGCTGAAAAATGAGGGGTAAAACCCCTCTTATAAGATGCCAAATCCGGGTCGGGTCACTGTAGCAGTACTGTAGCATGTTGGTTACTGTAGCATCGTAGCACGCGTTCTGTTCTGTCAGCCTAACTTGTAATGTCCATAATTCTCCACTCCAATGTCATATCGACGTGCGGCTTATTGCGTTGGAAACTAGACTCGATGAACTTCATTTTACGCTTTTGAAATACCTTAAAACTCCTCATATACTAGGAGATATTTTTTCTCCAAGTTGAGCCAAAATTGCCCCTTATGTTCTCTTCCAAGTTCCAACAAATTTAATTTCCTTAATCCACTTGCCCTTCAATCCTTCCATAGCTCACTATATGTACTTAAACCCTTATAAACCATAAGTTAAACACATATAAGGTCACATACCTCCTGAATAGTAACTCGAATCTCAACATACGAAACTACGGGGTGTAACACAGTGTACCAGTCTCGAGGTCTACATATAATTAGAAAGGTCAGTTCAGCCAGAAATAGAGTTTCAGAGCACCAAACTCTCAGGCACAGGCCAGAGTGGGCCACAGAGATTTTTACAATCACATGTGCAACAAGTGTGATAGGAGACACCAATGGGTGTATAGTTCGGTCATGGGTGTGTGTTTTGGGTGTGGCAAACAGGGTCACTTTTTGAGAGACTGCCCATCAATAAAACAGTGCACTAGGGGTAATGTGGCTCAGTCCATAAATTCAGCAGCTTCTCGTAACCCTCAAGCCAAAAAGGGCGTAATGCAGCTAAGTTTGATGATACAAGCCTCCGTCAATACCGTTTGTATGCTTTAGCAGGTCGTTAGGACCCAGAGACATCCCTAGATGACTCCACAGGTATGATGGTGATAGCTCTACTGTAAGACCCCACGGGATAGCATGTTATGACTTTAGCCACAATGGGCAGAAATTGATTGCCATGGTTTTGAACAAAGGGCAAATTACCTATGATTCTTAAATGTAATAACTTTGATGTGATTTTAAAGTATATAGAAAGTTTGGGGTTACGTATTTCAATCTTTCATTTAAGAGAGATGTAATTGCCCTAAGTTTGATTCATGTCTATCATTCGGGAAAGATAGTATACGACTGTAAAAAAGGGTCGGATGATGAGGGAAGTTAGAAATGACCTTATGTTTCACTTTAGTATGCAGAGGAATATAAGAGAACATGATTCTAGCAGGTGGTTAGTAGAAGAATAGTAATTAACTTTTTAGTGGATACGGTGAACCAGCAATTTCAACAGAGCTAGCAGAAGTAAGTTTTGATTTCTTTAGTCAGGTTAGAACCCAAACAATTGAAGTCAAACTCGAAGTGCAGTGACAGTGGAAGAAGTAATTAACTTAGCAGTGAGAGAGCAACCAACCGAAAAAATAGTCTTTAAGAGTTATCAAAAAAATGGGTCTCCTTAAGATTGTCAGTGTGAGTTGAGATAAGTCGTTAAGATAGAATATACGACTTATGGAAAATGTTAGCACCCCATTCATGTTAGTAATTCAGTTTTCCTAGCAAGGAAGATTACTCTGAAGTCAACCAGTAGATGAGTCAGCAGTAATGTAGAGCATGAAGAATTTTAGAAGATAAAGAGAAGAATCCGCAAGTATTACACCTTAACCTTTGGTCTAAGGGAGATATTTGTAAATTGCCAGTAAGTCTAGTTGGACGAAACCCGAAGGATTAACATGAAATATGAAGAACATCAGTTCAGTAATGAGGGCAAAATGATAGTCTCCAGAAGGAGTGTGCCTCATGTGTACAAGAAACGTGAAGTGAGTAGAATCATCGTCGATCGACTTGTGTCAAGATCGATTAAGCGATCACAGAAAAGCTATAAGATCGTGCCCAGTTATGGTCACAAGGGTTGTGCCATTACATAAGACTCTAATTTTTAGGGTGCTAGTCAAAGACTTAGCGCGCAGCAATACTATGAGTATTTCAGGAAGTGTCTCATAAAGAAATCAATTATGGGGAGTTTAGCTCATATTGAGGTAGATAAGAGAATCATGGTGAGAGAAGTTCATCGTTTAGCAAACCTAGGAGCTCAACTTTTGGACCCCGAATATGGTAGAGTTGTTGTACATAATAGAGCCAAATCCTCCTTAATAACTGAAGTGAAATAGAAATAATTTAATGATCCCTATTTATTGTAGTTAAAGGAATGGATTCACAAGCATAAGACGACGACTTTCGAACAAGGGAGAGATGACGGTACTTTGAGGTACCGAGGCCGATTATGTGCTCCAGATGTGGATGGACTTAGAGAGAGGATCATGTCTGGAGCACATAGTTCTAGGTATTCTATTCATCCAGGTTCCATAAAGATGTATCATGACCTCAAAGAGATTTATTGGTGGAACGACATGAAAAAGAATGTAGCAGATTTTGTGGCTAAGTGTCTGAACTATCAGCAGGTGAAAGCTGAGCATTAGAGGCCGGGTGGCTTAGCCCAGTATATTGATATGCATGTTTGAAATTGGGAAATGATTAACATGGACTTCGCAACAAGTTTATCTTGCTCATCTCGAAGACATAATTCGATTTGGGTGATTGTGGACCGACTTACTAAATGAGCACACTTCTTGCCAGTAAAGACCACAAAACCAGTAGAAGATTACGCCAAGTTATATATTCAAGAAATAGTCAGGCTTCATAGGACCCCAGTGTCCATTTTTTTTAGATCGTGGCGCACAGTTCAAAGCAAACTTTTGGAAGTCCTTTCAGAATGGATTGGGTACCAAGGGTGAATCTCAGTACAACTTTTCATCCTCAAACAGAGGGGCAGGCATAACACACTATTCAGACACTTGGGGACATGTTGAGGGCATGTATCCTAGATTTCAAAGGTAATTGGGATGATCACTTACATATCATTGAGTTTGCCTACAATAATAGTTATCACTCTAGTATCAAGCTGGCACCGTTCGCAGTTCTGTATGGCCAAGGTGCAGGTCACCAATTGGTTGGTTCGAAGTTGGCGAAGTAGAGTTGTTGGGACCAGATTTGGCCCATCAGGCTATGGAAAAATTCAAATTGATTCTATAGCGCTTGAAGACGGCTAAGAGTCACCAGAAGTCCTATTTAGATGTGTGGCGTAGAGATTTAGAGTTTCATGTTAATGATTGGGTGTTTCTTGAAAGTCTTGCCTATGAAATACGTCATACAATTTGAGAAGAGAGGGTATCTTATTCCTAGACATATTATACCATATAGGATCCTACGAAGGATCAGTGAAGTGGCTTACGAGCTAGAATTAACACCAGAGTGGTCATTGTACACTCGTGTCATGTTATAACATTCTGGTTTCCAGTATTCAGATCTCATGTCATGACATTTATGTTTCCAGTATTCAGATCTCATGTTATTACATTCATGTCAGTTTAGTACCCAGATATTCATGTCAGTTCAGTACTCAGATATTTATGCCAGCTCAATACTCAGATATTCATGCCAGTTTAGTACTCAGATATTCATTTAAGTTCAGTACTCAAATATTGGTTCTAGTTCAATATTCATATAGTCATGTTAGTTCAGTATTCATGTATCCATTTCAGTTTAGTATTCACCTATCCATGGCAGAATAGTATTCATGTATATGTTTCATGTTATGCGTATTATGATACCCTGTGAAGCTTGTTTTATGCTCTGTTAGCTGGCAGGCGTTTGAGAAATGTTGGAATAGTATAATATACAAATGAAACTCTTTCAAAACTTCTATAGAATTCCATAGGTAGTACCACTTCTAGCCGCGACCATCATTCAAGGACTAATGATCTCAAGGGGGAGATAATGTAACACCCCATACTTTCGGGCTAAGGTTTGGGCCATAATATGGTGATATAATGGAACCAGTATGGGAGGTTTAGGAAGTGTATTGAAACCTAATCAAGTCATAAGACGAGTCTTAGGACAAAGCAAAGTCGGAAGCCACTCTACAGAATATGTTTTCTAGTGAGTTTGCAAAACGGCTTACATCAAGTGACCATAACCCCCTTATTAATTAGGAATTTGGGAAACCTTCCTTACATGAAAGTTGTATCCCTTTGAAATACCTTTCCATCTATATATGATGGAGGTCAAACGGATATCTGTATAAAAAGTTATGACCGTTTTACTGAAAAGACACAGAGCAGTCCGCTGGACCTAAATGCCTCACATACGGCATTATACGGACGCATTTACAATGCATTTGGACCCAAAAGTTTCCAGGTATTCTGTTTTGAAACACGTTTCGAAATGCTCTAGTATTTGGTGAAATGCTCCATCGTTTGGCGAAACGCTCCAGCAGTTGGTGAAAAGCTCCAGCGTTTGGCGATATGTGGCGTAGAACACTAGAGCAGATTGGCTCCCCCTATAAAAACCCCAGAACGTGTAATTTTCTTAATTTTTTCATTCTACTTCATTTTTGGCCGACTTTTTGAGGAGAAAAGACCCTAGAGCTTCCCTAAACCTTCTAAGGTGAGTTCTTCCTTGAACCCCAATTTCCATCACATTAAAAAGGATTAACACTTATATGCAGATTATTGACAAGATTCTACTCTACAATCTTAGGGTTTTCAAGAAAACCCTTCTTAAGGTTTCAAGTTTCGATTCTTGGGGTTGTTCTTCAAAATTTCAGACTTTTCCTTCAAATATTGGAGCAACTAAGGTATGTAGGGTATCTATCCACATATGGGAACATTTTTGTTCTTCCTCATGCTACGTTTGATCCATGAAGCACGTTTTGTGTAACACTTCGTAAATTCGGATTAGATGTGAATGTGTCAAATTAGTATTAGCGTGACATTTTAGCCATACAAAGTCCCTTTGAAATGAGTTTGGGTGAAAATAGTTGTTTCGGAATCAAGACAAATAGTGAGGTTTATAAGTTTCGATAGAATCGACTAAGTTTACGGTAGGTCTGTCTTCCAACTTGATTTCGTGAAAAATCTATTGGGTATTTGAGTAAACTTAAAATATGAAAGTTTTAGCCCTTTGAAATAAATTTCCAACAATATATGATAGAGCCCAAACAAAGCTCCGTACTGGGAGTTATGCCCAATTTACCAAACGCAACCAAAATGGCCTAGCGCCCCGTGCCCCTCGACGCCCTGAGCGGCGTGCCAGTCCAAATTTTCTGGAAACTCAATATTTTGATACCGTTGAAAAACAAACTGTGTGCGACGCGAGCTTCGGCACCCCACACACCGCGCCAGGCCATTTTATGCTTGAAGCGATTTTTCCAAATTTTTTATAAAAGCCTAACTTCGTAAAACTTTTTCCCACTTCGTTCTAAATTTTCTTTTGAAGAGAAAACACCATAGGGATTTCATAAAGCATCCAAGGTGAGTTTCTGCTCAAACCCCATTGATTATAACACCATTCTAACAAAGATTAATACTAGAATCCTCATCTACTCCATAGATTATCAATTGAATCTTGGTTTTGGACAAAAAAAACCCTAGAATTAAAATTCAAGAGACTTGAACGTCAAAAGGGTAAGACTTTCCTACTTCAATAGATTATAGATTTGAATTAGTGATTATGGATTCCAAGTTCTTGAGAGATAAGTTAATGGGTTAGATAGTAAGAAACGTACGAACTATTGTATGGTTTGGATTGTTGACTTAGGGTTGTTGCAATCATATGGGTGATGAAGAATTATGTTAATTATATCTATTTGAGATTGTTGAATCACCTAGAAGTAAGAGTTTGGGTAATTGGATAAAGAAACACCATTAATGAAGGTTGTGGAGCTTAATGCTCACCAAGTGTTTGATAAAATAATTAGATGACCAAAACATGAGGATTCTTACTAATATTGAATCCCTTTGACTTGTATTGTTATAGATTAAGGTTAAAAGGGTTGACGAATGTTGAATTACGCTCAAGGCCGAAATTAAGGTATGTGAGGTTAACTCTCTACGTTTAACAATATCGATGATTCTCCCTGCGATACGGTTAATTGACTATTACGATTTGCCTAAGAATTATAGTTATACCATAGTTCCATGAACAGTTGCAGAACCTCTATTCTCTAGTTTCATAATTCGTTAGCGACTTTTAGTTCGAATGTTGTGAACTCAGAACGCAACCTACATAGACTCGTATTTGATACCCATGAGTCTCAGTCTTGAAATTCAGCATGCTTAGAAATAGTTAAGGCTTTAGACCTCAAAATCAGTCCTTGAATACATGTCTCAGTTTAGCAATGTTCATTATCCCAATGATCTCAGTTTCTTAATAATATGTCACGACCCAACCCACGAATCATGCGGGCACCTACCAAATTACTAACCTAATAGGCCAACCCTTACAAACCAACTAAAATATTCAGCCAGTTTATAACAAACAATTTCTTAAAAATCACAAGATTAAAGTAAAAGCTTCATACAGACTCTGTTAGAAATACAATAAAACTGAAAAGAATTTCCCGGGATCTAGTCTAGACAGGTACAAGGGCTCCTACTATACAGTAAGATAAAATAAATGACACATCCTCTGCCTAGAATAAGATGAGCGAGGCGTAATAAATCCATGCGACGAAACTTCACTAGAAACCTACAACATATCTACACCCAAAAAAGATGTAGCAAGAGTAGTATCAGCACACCACATGTATTGGTAAGCATCATATGTCGACTAAGATTAGTTCACGCAACACAATATAAAGTCAAAAAGATAACCAGATAAGTCAAGGCTCTCAGGATTTTCAATATAGGTTCTTTCACTATCACCCTCTTACCTTTTTACTCCAGCTATTCACTTTTCTTATTCGCAAGAATTACATGTGTTCTAATTAATCAGAACTGTTCCCTTCCTTCCATCCAACTTATTAAATCTCGTCTCCACGTTCATCCTATCCTCTAATTTCTACCCTTTTTGTGCGGAAAGTTCATCTACTCAATTTACTTACTACGATACGATGAACCTAGGGAATGGCCCACTATCTGAAATCTGCTACTACACTTATTTTTATATTAGCCACCCCTCCACACACAATCTCAACGAAATCATAAACATGAATAAGCAATATAAACGACGGTAGTACACACATACATAACATAGAAATATGAGATGTAGTGCAATGCAGAATGTGATGCAAAGGCCCAACCACGCTGTACCTACATGCTAACTGATGTCATTGCTCAGTAGTCATGACCTGTAGGGGACTCATAGTGTACATGTACCACTCGTTCCGGATACTTATCGAACCCGAGCCATAAATCCTCCTCTCCGAAAAGAACCTCAGACACGGATCTATATCATATAGATTTCTCGTATTTAACTCAAACGGCCATAAGACCAGATAACACAATTGCCCATACTCAGCCTTTCCTTCTCCATGTATTTCCTCATAACCCATGCAATGCAATGATGCAATAAATCAAACAAGTCATGAATCATGCCCTTGATGGGCGTAGTACTAATCCCGACTTACTTCGGTCCTCTCAATACGAATCTCTTGTTAACAAGAAAGATAACCATGTGAATATTTCAATACAACTGGGAATAAAGACGGAAATCACCTACTTCTAGGGATGCATAATTTAAACAACAAAGTACCCCTCAGTGATAATAGCACTCCCTGTTTAATAATTATTCATCGTTACCCTAGCTACTATTTACACATGGTTTTAGTTACATTATAGAATATGTCCATCCAGACTCCATGTCCAAAGACCTAATCATGCAGTCTCCCGTCAACTCTAAAATTATATACGATTTGGTAATCAAAGTCTAACTCAAGTAAACCATAACCTACCTTGTTGACGAACAAATAATTGAATCCCTATGAATTGCTCGCCTTCCTAACCTTCATCCGAATCCATGAGAAGTAAAAGTCGTAGGGAATGGTGGGGAGGAAGTAGAAAAGTCTCTTTTTCTTGGTGTCAAGGGTTTTTCTTTCGTATGGAAACCTAATAGCAGCCTTTGGGAGTCTTTTATTAAAAAGGAGGGTAAAATAAACTAAGTGACGCAAAACACGGTCACTACCCCGCTTCGACCGCTGCGGCGGTCATATGCCTGTTATAACGGTACCACTATAGTTTTCTAATTCTATCCGAAATTAAATTGTTTCCACTCTTAATCCTTAAAACACGCCATAGGGCTTATTATTTACGATCCTATACCTAGATTGGACATGGGTTCGCGGAGTATTAAATAACGACCGAACGGGTCGTTACATAATAATTAATAAATATTGAACATATGTATTTTGCCATAGGGCACATTCTCATATATACGTATACTTGGCCAAGGCCACTGATTTGTGCACTTATATTGGGCCAATGCCCCACATATGATTAACTCAGTTAAAACAGGTGAATTTCTATTTAGAACATGGAGTACCTGTTACTTTACTTCTCTTGTGTAGTTCAGTTGTTAGTTTCAGTTTCAAATCAGATAATATTACCTGTTTATTGATTTGGGCTGCCCTTTCCCGAGCACTCCACTTACAGTTCTTTCCTTCAGTTGCTTTACATACTAGTGCAATTCAAATGTACTGACGTCCCTTTTTCTCGGGGCCTGATCTCGCGATGCAGGTAACGATTTACAGGATGACACATCAGCTCTCTAGGATCTCCAGTATCAGCTAATTGATGAGCCACATGTCTTTCAGGGCCTTATTATTTATTCATAGACTATATTAGTAGCTAGACAGAGTGACATGCTTTTATGTTAGCCTTGTTGGCTACAATATTTATCTTTAAGACTTTGTTCAGTATTCCGCACTTTCAGTTATTTATTCATTCAGACTTTCAGTATATTAGGATATGTTAGTTTATTTTTTCCGCATTCAGTAGGTTATGATACCACATGTTGATTCAGTCAGTCAGTTGGTTCGCTCGGTCACATGTAGTCAGGCACCAGGTGCCGTGTTATGTCCAGACCCAGGTTCAGGGCGTGACATTTTGCCTCATAATGAAGATCATGCTTTAGTTCATGATAACCCTAAATATATGTATAACTATATATCATACGTATTCTATGGTTTCACTAAATTGTATTCATGATATGTCATTATGATTGTCATGAACCTTAATCTACAAATACTCATGCTTTGAATTCCATGGGTTCTCAATTACAAGTCATGAACCAATATTACTCTACTCCATAAATCTTACATGTTTTCATGCTTTACACAAGTTATATTAAATATCTATATACATGTCATATTATACTTACAAGTCATGTTTACAACCCATGTTTACAACTCAAGTTTACAAGTCATGCTTACAAGTTATTTTATACAAATCATGGGCTCAAATGCCACCTATATTCATGTTCATGTTAACTTACAGTTCTTTCATTCAGTTGTTTTACATACAAGTACAATCCAAATGTACTTTCGTCCCTTTTTCCCGAGGCCTACATTTCAAGATGCAGGCATTGATTTACCAGACGACGGATCTGCTCGCTAAGATTTCTTGTATCAGCTATTGGTGAGACCCATTTACTTTAGGGCATTATCTTTACTTTCAGCAGTTATGTCATGTTAGACAGTTAGGTATATGGGGCCTTGTCCCAGCACCAGTTCAGTATTTCAAACTCACGTCAGAGGTTTCATAGAGTAGTGAGTATGTCATGTTGGGTAATTAGCTATGTTCAGCTTTGTGGGCTACACTATCATGTTTTCAGGTTACTTCCGTACTCATGTTTTAAAAATATATTCAGTATTAAAATGATACCATATTCTTTATTCAGACTTTTCATGTTTTACCTTATATTTTGTGTCAGTATATGTCCCATGTTGATTCAGCAAGCTATGTTGTTCCCTCGGTCACATATAGTCAGGCACTGAGTGCCATGTCGCGCCCAGGCCATGATTCGGGGTGTGACCAAAGGGGAGGAATGATGGGGCACTTTGGTGTTGCCAAAACACTTGACATCCTCAATGAATAATTCTATTGGCCCGAAATGAAGCATGATGTGGAGAAGCTTTGCGGATAATGCTTGGATTGCAAGCAAGCGAAATCCAAGACTCAACCTAAAGGTTTGTACACTCCTATTTCCACTCCTTTTGGTCCTTGGATAGACATGTCTATGTATTTTGTTTTAGGTCTTCCAAGAACCAAAGTAGGGCATGATAGCATTTTTGTTGTATTAGATAGATTCTCAAAAATATATCATTTTATACCATGTCATAAATGTGATGATGCCTCTCATGTAGCATCTTTGTTTGTTGCCAATGTGATCAAATTACTTAGAGTACCTCGCATTATTGTTATTGATATGGACTCCAAATTTCTTAGTCACTTTTGGAAGAGTCTATAGGGTGCACTTGGTACCAAGCTCATGTTCTCTACTTCTCGTCATCCTCAAATCAATGGACAAACCGAAGTAGTGAATAGGACTTTTGGGAGCATGCTTAGGTGTATGATTAGTGGACTACCAAATTCTTAGGAGGACTATTTGCCTTTGATTGAATTTACTTATATAGGTCCCTACACTCCTCTATTGACATGAATCCATTTGAAGTTTTTATGGTTTTACCCCTTGTTTCCCTTAACCATAACCCCTTTGTCTAGTGATTTTGTTGTGAGTTTATATGGCAAGCAAAGGGGATTGAAATGATGAAAATTCATGCTAAGGTAAAGGAAAACATGGAGAAGATCAATACAGAGATAGTCAAAAGACAAAACCATTGCCAGAAAAAGGTGGACTTCCAACCGGATGATTGGGTGTAGGTTTATTTTGAAAAGAGAGGTTTCCCCTAAATGAGGAAGGGAAAGTTATGCCCAATAGGAGATGGACCCTTCAAAGTCCTTGAGAAGATCAATGACAGGGCCTACAAGATCGACTTACCAAGTGAGTATAATTTTCATAATGTTTTCAATGCAAGTGATTTATCTTCTTGTGTTATAGGTGAGCCTTTAGATTCGAGGACGAATCCTTTTCAAGAAGGGGAGGATGATACGATACCAAACGATACAACTCATTCAAGACCTTTCACTCGTAGCCAAGCTAAAGTGCTCCAAGCCTTAGAAGCTATGTCCACACAAAGAGGAGAGTTAGAGGCACTTGGAAGACATTACACAACGGTGAACAATGTGTGGATGATAGCTTGGAGTGAAGATGAAGATGAAGGCGAAAAGAGTGGAGGCCACAAAAAGTGGCTAGTGGCGGATTGAGATGGAAGAGTCCATTTTGGGCTATATTTGTAAAGGTCACTTTTGGGTCTTAGTGGTAGTAAAAGCAAACTATAAATAGGAGCCTTAGTCATTTTCATTAGGGAGTTTGGATTAATGATAAGTATATCTTTGAGTGATGGTTAGTTTAGTTGAGTAGTCATAGATCTAAGAGTGTGTTTTCTTTGTTGTTAATGAACCCTTTTCCTTGATTTTAATATTGAGTTTCTCACTTATGGAATCATTTGGGATTACTCAATCTTTGTTGAATTTCAAATAGTATTGGTGCTTCTAGTTGGATTCGATTGAAAGGATTTGGTATTCAATCCAAGTTTGCTCATAAATCCATTAGTAATTGGGTCTTGCTTCTATCTTATTTTCCTTGCATTTACTTTTTTTTTAGAGTTTCCACAAAGGAATTCTATAAAACAGCTTTCAGTTTTATTAGTTATTCTATTATATCTTGTTGGAATTGAAATAGCAAGCCACACAATGGATGATCAAGCTTGTAGGTCAGAAAAATAAGCAGAAGCAACATATGAATGATGAAGATATAAGCAAAGAAGAGAATGTTCAGTTTCAATTCGATTCTCGACTTAAATCCCCGCTTCAATCACATAATGCATCTGGCACATTTATAAGTCTTGGATCATTCCCTAAGGGATCAAATCTCAGCCCTTCAAGTTCATTAAAGGAAGTTGAAGTGGACAAAAAAGAAGCTGACTCGTGTAAGAGAAATAAAAATAAAATTTTGGCACCCATGGATATGCTCCCAATTGTACAAAATAAATAGTAAACACCAGTTGTGCATAATTTGGATTGTAGTAGACAACCAATAAGGTGCAATAAACAATAGTACCTAGTATAGATTTTTATTCTTTCTTTCCCTTTCCATTCTTGTATATATACAACATTGGAATGAATGAAAAAGCTCAAGGAAAATTTTCCTATTGTATTCTCTTAATTTTCAATATGGTGGAAGAACAATTTTGAGATCCTATTTCTCTTTATTGAATTTCTCCTTTTTCTGCTCTTCATTCCTTTTCCTTCAATCTATTCCAACTCTGAACTATGGTCACAGATATTGAAACAACCACTAAAAGCACTGGAAACATCGGAATTGTGGAAAACTCAGCACCTGATGACCCCTATTCTATTAAATAAAGAGTTCACCAAGTTCATTCTTGGAGAATCTGAGCAATGACGAAAGAAAAAGTGAGTGACTTAGTGCATGGATCAACTGACATTGCTGGTTATTTCACCAAAATCAAAGGCTCGTGGGATGAGCTTGATGCTCCGAACACTAGTGTCAACTGTTGTTCATATGGATGTAAGTGTGGAAGAAAAGCTAAGATAATAAAATCTCTTCAAGATGAGAAATTGATTCAATTCCTAATGGGTCTAAATGACACCTATGCTACTGTTAAGAGTAACATACAAATGTTATCACCTCCGCCATCAGTCAATCAAGCCTATGCCCTTCTGATTCAAGATGAGATAAAAGGGAGGTTTATGTGAACTCACAGTTTCCAGGAAATTCTTCATCCTTCTTGGCTGCAAACCACAATACTCTTGGCCATAAATATAGATAATATGAATCCAAAGCAAAGAAGAATACTCCAGTTTGTTTTTACTAAAAGAGACCTATATATTCAGTTGAAAATTATTACAGAATAATAAGGTTTCCAAGTGATTTCAAGTTCACAAAGCCTAAAAGAAATGTGAGAAGCAATGCAGTTATGACAGAGGGAATACACGATCAAAATATAGGGAATTTTGATAGAGATTATCAGGTTCAGGGGTTCACCCAAGATCATCACTCAGGATTTCCTTAGCTTCTCAGAAATGCAAAGATGAATCAAGCTGGAAGTTCCAACAATGAAGTGCAGCTAATGTAGCTACTTGTGCCGATAATATTTTTAGCGAATCACCCTACAAGATTATGCTTTTCAAACATAAAACCTAGCTTGTGGATTCAGGTGCTACTCAACATATATGTTTTGATTCAAAGATTTTCTTAGATCTGAAAACTCTCAAGAATCCTTTATTTGTTAACCTTCCTAATTCTTTAGGGTCAAGGTAACTCAAGTTGGGAGTATCTCTTTATATCCCGAGCTTATTCTCAGAAATATTTTATTTGTTTCCTGTTTCAAGTACAATCTTATTTCAGTCTATAATTGTGCAAGCAATTAAGTTGTTTACTGTTTTTCTCCTCTTTTGGATGTTACATGTAGTCCCCTTCAATAAAGATGCCTCTGAAATTTGGTGAAGTGAGAACAAGTCTTAATCTCCTAGAGCCAAGCTTTGAGAACCTTAAGAATTTTATCTGATAGTCAGTCAAGTCAAGAACATTCAAGTTGTTTTTCAGTTTTTAGCACTCTTTCATTTCTTGTAAGGAATATTTTTGATGTAAGTTTGTGGCACCTTAGATTAAGCCACACCATTTCTACCAATGAAGAAAATTTGTTCTACTCTTGTGTCTCCTCTTCATTTTGATCTTCTTGCAATACTTGTCCCTTAGCTAAGCAATCAAAAATTACCTTTTCAAACAAGTAAAATCAGATCTAAAAATATCTTTGAGCTAATTCACATAGACACCTGGGGGCCTTATAAAACTGCCTCACATGATGGATATAAATATTTCTCGAATGATAGTAGATAACTATAGTAGGGGAACTTGGATTTATCTTTTAAAGACTTCATTCACAGTGTTGAAGTACTTTCTGTTTATGGTGTAAAGACAATTTAATATCAAAGTCAAGGTTGTAATATCATACAATGCTTTGGAATTAGGTGAAAGTAATGTTTCACCTGAATTTTTTGCATCTCAAGGGATAATTCGTCAAACAACATATGTTCTACTCCACAACAAAATGGGATTGTGGAGAGAAAACATAGATACCTTTTGGAAGTTTCAAGGGCTCTACTTCACCAATCAAAGGTTCCCATTTTATATTGGGGAGAATGTCTTCTAAATCCTACATTTGTTATCAATAGATGCCCCTCCACAATTCTAAAAAATAGGACACCATATGAGATATTGTTTGATCATGCTCCTACATATTCATATCTTAGAATTTCTGATCGCTTGTTTAATGCAACAACTATTTCACATAATAGAGGAAAGTTTGAACCCAAGGCCACTGCTTGTCTATTTTTGAGGTATCCTTATGGAGAAAAAGGATACAAATTGATGGAACTAAATAGTAAGAAGATGTTTGTTTCTAGAAATGTGAGATTTCATGAATATATTTACCCTTTTTCTACCCCTTTCTCTCCAGCACACTCATTTTAGAACCTCTTTTCACACCATATCAGTCGGCCTCAACATACAATTTTTTGTCAGAATCTTTTGAGGATTTTCCTCTAACCAATCTTTCACATCGAAAAACTATGATTCAACTCCCTATCAATGATATTACCACCAACTCAGAATGAAAAGAAGACCTTACACAAGAATCCCCAAATCAACTCACCTAGAGATGACACCCTTCAAGTTCAACCTAGTCCTTTAGTTCCACAAAATTTGAGTAAATCAGAAAGAGCTCAAAAAAGACCAGCTTATTTAGAGGAATATGTTTGTATTGTTGTGTTTCTAACTGATTTAACTGACACTTGTTTCAGTCAACCTGTCACTCCTCAAAGCTACTCTTTTTCTAGTCTATCGATTGACAATCAACAAGTTTTAAGCTCTATTTCCAATATCTCATTATCAACAAGTTATGCTCAGGAAGAATTACATCCAGGTTGGAGGGAAGCTATACAAAATGAAATAGATTTCTTGATTGAAAAGCAAACTTGGGAGATAGTGGAATTGCCTCCAAGAAGGACGATTTGCTTGCAAATGAGTATATAAAATTAACATCTCTCTGATGGGAGAATATAAAGAAGGTAAGAGTGGTGATTAGAGGAGATACTCAAAAGAAAGGTATTGACTTTAATGGGACATTCTCACCTGTGGTTAAGATAACCACAATTAGATGTTTTCCAACACTTGTAGTCAAAAGATGTTGGCAAATTTCAAAATTAGATGTGAATAATACTTTCTTACATGAAGAACTAGAGAAAGAAGTATCTATGAAGATTCCAACTGTAATGCATTCTCCTATTGATAAACATGTGTGCAAACTTAAAAGGTGTTTATATGATCTAAGGCAAGCATCAAGACAATGGTATTCCAGACTTATTGGGGCTTTAAAATCCAATGGATACAGTTCATCTATCAATGATTACTCACTTTTCTACAAACATTCAACAACTAATATTTCTATAGTAACTGTTTATGTAGATGACATTGTATTAACGAAAACAATCAAGAAGCACATCTCAAGGAGTTCCACAACTCTGAATTCAGAATCAAGGATCTAGGGATATACACTATTTTTTGGGAATGGAGATTCTCAGGGAATAATAATCAACGAAAGAAAATTCACTTTAGAGCTTCTTAAAGAGTTCAATTGTGATTATTTACGTATGATTCGTCACCTCTGGATCCATCTTCCAAATTAAGTTTAGACAATTGAGAATTGTTGGCAGATGCAGCTTTTTATTGCAAGTTTCTAGGTAAGTTAAATTACCTAAACACACAATCGACCAGACTTGTCATTTGCAGTACATCATCTCAGCCAAATATATGTAGCAACCTAGAGGCCATTTCGCTGCTACTTTGCAAGTTTTCAGGTATCTCAGACCAAATCCTAGTCAAGGATTGTTCCTCTCTTCCGATCCTTCATTCAAATTGCTAGCTTCTACGACGGTGATTGGGGATCTTTTCCCAATACTAGATGATCAATCAACGAATTTTTTTAGTCTTTGGGGATCCCCAATTTCATGAAAATAAAAGAGCAGGCCTCCATTTATTTGTTTTCTGTCGAACCAGAATATCGATCCATGTGGAGGGTGGTATCAGATATTACTTGGTTCACTCGATTGCTAACAGATCTTAGTGCTACTCCTTCCATCCCAATTCATTTAGATTCATTTAGATTCCAAGTTGCGATACATATTGCTCGCAATCCATCTTCCATGAGCATACAAAGCATGTCAAAATTGATTGTCATTTTGTGAAGCAACGGGCCTGATCTCTTTTCAATTTGTCCCATCTTCATCTCAACTTGCGGATATATTCATCAAGCCATTATATGTCCCTTGAAACAATACAACTCTCGATAAATTGGGTCTCGCTTGATATGATACAGGATGGCTCAAGTGCTCAATTTTCCCCAAGGCCATGTACTAGAAGTCAAGCCAAGGATTTTCGAGCTTTACAAGCCATGTTCAGGGAGGATGAAGCTTTGAAAGCACTTGAAGACATACATTATAGGGCCTCCAAGCTATGGAAGATAGCATGGAAGAAGACTATAAGAGCCCAAGATCCCAAGGCCCAATGCCTGCCTCTTAAAAGAAGCCAAACGTGTGGTATATGGTTACACTTGCAAGCTTGGGTAGTTAAAAGCCAAATGTGGCTATTAGTTAAATAATGTGACTAGGATTGTAAAGGCAATACTATACATACTTGCCTTCGTCATTTCATTCCTTAGTTTTGACTTGCATGTGGATGAGATACTCAAATTGATTGATAGTGGGTTTGGTAGCTAGTATGTAGTGTCAATCTTAGGATTAGTAGATTGATAGTTAATTAAGGTAGATTCCTTTGTTGGATATTGAAACCCTTTCCATTGATTTTCACATTAGAGTATTTATGGATTCATTTGATTAACTCTTGTTTGAATCTCAAATAGTATAGGTTCTTTAGAAGGATTCAATTGGGAGGATTTGGTATCAAGTCCAAGTTTACCCATAAATCCTTTACTAAATGGGTCTTGCTTCTATCCTTTCTATTCTCATCTCCAATTTCTTTCTATCTTAAATTCCGCGTTTTAATTCGTCTTGTGTTTCCTCGTGTCTCCCAAGTCGAATCGTATCATCGCTTCACTCCCCTCCAACTTAAGGGGGAGGGGGGGAACACAATGGATGATCAAGCTCAAATTCAAAAAATAAGCAGAAGCAAAATATGAATGGAGAAGAAATAAGCAAAGAAGAGAATGCTCAATTCTAATTCAATTCTCGACTGAAATCCCCACTTTAATCACATAATACTCCTGGCAATTTATGAGCCTTGGATCATTCCCTAAGAGATCAAATATTAGACCTTCAAGTTCATTAAAGGAAGCTGAGATGGATACAAGAAGCCGGCACGTGGAAGAGAAATTAAAACAAAATGGGCCGTAACGGATATACTCCAAATTGTACAAAATAAATAGTACAAATCAGCTGTGCATAATTTCGATTGCAGCAGATAATTAACAAGGTGCAATATACGTGTAGTACCTAGTATATATTTTTATTCTTTATTTACCTTTCCATACTTGTATATATACAGCATTAGAATGAATAAAAAAACACCAGGAAAATTTTCCTATTCTATTCTCTTAATTTTCAACATATCTTTCTTATTCTCTAACTGAAAATCGTACAAACATAAAAGAGTTGAAGCTTAGGAAGTATCTCTCATATTTAATTTTGTCTTTTAGATATATACTAGTAAGGATAATCCGGGTGTTGCCCGGGCCCAACATGAACGAAGTTATATTGTTTTATTAACCTCTCGAGACATTGTTTTCTTAGAGTCACATGAAACTTCTTTTTTAATTAACATGTGATTGCATTGAACGATAAAAAAAGAAAATCAGGAGCAAGTCATTATCATCCTTCTTTTGGCATGTATTTTGAAGCATTAGAGGCCTTTAGAATTTTCATCTTGAAGCTTCCCTTTGTTAAGGTTGCTTCAGGTACTTTGAGATATGCTTTTTTTAATAGTTAATTTTATGATTTCATTTTCTGAGGCTTTAATTTAGCTATGGTTTCATCACATATCATTTACATATATACAGGTTTAGTGGCTCATCAATAAATAAAGAGATGTATACTGCACAGATGCAAGTTACATGCACTATTACCGTGAATGACTTCTTGTTTAATGTGATATTTGCGCTAAATGTGTTAGATTTCTTTCTTTTATGTAACTTCATGTATTTGATTTTTATATTGAAAAATGGAATGCATGTTTCTTTAATCATTTAAGCTTCTTCAGTATTTATTTCTTATAGAGAAATAAAAACGTTCTTATAGAGAAATAAAAACGTACATTTATATCCTCAGGTTAATATTTATATTAGCAATTTCGCGTCTTTATAGTTTGAGATTAAGATTTTATCATATAATTTAATATTAAAATTGCATAGATTCAATTTTTAAGGTTTATCTCATTTTAAAATGTTGAATTTTAACTTTTTAAAAGCTTTTTTTAATGGTAGATCAAGGGAACACTGCTTTTTATTCACTCGGCATGTGATTGTCCAATCGATAAAAATTTAAATATTTTTTTAACTGTAAAAATTCAATCAGTGAAGATGTTAAATGTTAAACGGTCCATTTTCGCATTTATCATTATTAGAAGCTTTAATATCTACACAAATGTTATGGCCCCACAAATCTTTTACGCTTTAAGCTCTTAAGATTCACAAGGTTCAAAAGTTTTTTTTTTTTTTTTTTTTTTTTAATTCTCAGTGTGGAATCAAACTGCTCATATAAATTGAAACTAATTGAGAAATATTAAATTTAAGAATGTATTCATTTATTAGTTAATGGTTGCATATGATTTAAATATTTAATCAGATTGATTTCGAATTTTCAATTTAAACTAAAAGATGTTTGAGTTATTTTAGAATCCAAGTATTAATTTAATTACTGTTATAAAATAAAGACTATAAAGTAAATACACTGAAGAAATATATATAGAGAGATCAAATTGTGTATTGCTTATGTTATCTGTTACAAAACATATGGCCTCATATTTGTAGTGAGAAGCCAACGTATTGGCTAAGCTTAGAACGTGTTGGCCAAGGTACTAACTTGGTGGCCAAGACTAAATAGTCAACTTGGTCCCCAAGTTATATTAAAGGATATACATTCAATATTTACAATACTTGCCCTTGGATATCCTTTTAATAGATGATGTGCCTCGTTAAAACCTTATTAGGAAAAAATCCTGTGGGAAAAAGTCCTAATGAAGAAAAAAGAGTACACATATCTAGTAATACGCTTTGAGAATTGCCTCATCAAAAACCTTACCAAGAAAACCCAACGAGACAAAAACTTGGTTAAGGAAAAAAGAGTACAACACGTATTTCATTCCCCCTGACGAAGAGCAAAATTCAGATGTCGGAGTTTTCGCATTCCAATCTTGAATATCATCTTTTCAAGAGTTGATGTTGGCAAAGATCTGGTGAACAAATCTGCAGGATTGTCACTTGAACGAATTTGTTGCACATCAATATCACTATTTTTCTGGAGATCATGTGTGAAGAATAACTTTGGTGAAATGTGCTTCGTTCTATTTCATTTTACGAAGCCTCCTTTTAATTGAGCTATACATGCAGCATTGTCTTCATATAATACTGTGGGTATTTTTTTTATCATACTTCAAGCCACATCTTTCTCTGATGGAATGTATCACTGATCTCAACCACACACATTCTCTACTTGCTTCATGAATAGCTATTATCTCGGCATGATTCGAATAAGTAGCAACAATGGACTGCTTTGTAGATCGCCATGATATAGGAGTACCTCCGCATGTAAACAGATAGCCTGTTTGAGATCGAGCTTTATGTGGATCAGATAAATAACATGCATCTGCATAATCAACAAGATTTGTACTATCATTGTTAGCATAAAACAGACCTATATTGCTAGTTCCCTTCGAATATCGCTATATATGCTTAACTCCGTTCCAATGTCTTCGTGTAGGATAAAAGCTATATCGTGCAAGAAAATTAACAGAGAACGGTATGTCAGGTCTTGTAGCATTAGCACTAAGATATGGTACTTCAGGACCAAGAAGCCTTTCATTTTCTTCCTGAGGTCGGAACGGATCTTTACTCGTTTCAAGTGAGCGAATAACCATTGGAGTACTTAACGGATTCACATTGTCGATGTAAAATCGTTTTAAAACTTTTTGGGACTTTTTGGGTATAAGCAGATTGATGGATAATGATCGCGTCTGCTAAATGTTCAACCTGTAAACCAAGACAAAGTTTTGTTTTTCCAAGATCTTTCATCTCAAATTCTTTCTTTAAATATTCAATCGCCTTTTGGAGCTCTTCTGGAGTTCCAATTAGGTTTATGTCATCAACATAAACAACAAGTATAACGAACTCTGATTTTGTTTTCTTAATAAAAACACATGGACAAATGGCATCATTTATATAACCTTCATTTACCAAGTACTCCTGAGGCGATTGTACCATATGCGCCCTGATTGTTTTAGACCATACAATGATCTTTGTAATCTGATTGAATAAATCTCCCGAGACATTGAACTAATTGCTTTAGGCATTTTAAATCCTTCAGGAATTTTCATATAGATTTCATTATCAAGTGAGCCATAAAGGTAAGCTATAACCACATCCATCAGATGTATTTTAAGGTTTTCATGTACAGCTAAACTGATGAGATATCGAAATGTTATGCCATCCATAACGGGTGAATATGTTTCTTCATAGTCGATACCGGGTCTTTGAGAGAATCCTTGTGCAACAAGGCGTGCCTTGTATCTGACAATTTCATTTCTCTTATTCCTTTTCTGCACAAAGACCCATTTGTGGCCAACTGGTTTTACACCATTAGGCGTTTGGATTACTGATCCAAATACCTCACGTTTGGCAAGTGAATTCTGTATACCATAAAAATCGAATTAATGCTAGGCCGGTGAGACCGGGAATCAAGGGAAGGAAGAAACAAGCACGAGCGCTCAGACCGAGGGTATTGCATCAGCAGTGGTTGATCAGAAGAAGTCGGAGGAAAACCATAAGGTCCGATTTATCCAAGGCAAACTCCTCATCACAACCAGTCCGATTTTTTCCATGGCCGAGTTTATCGTGGCCGTTAGTTCGGTATCTTCATGACCGAGTTGATCGTGGCCGTTAGTTCGGTTTCTCCATGGCCGAGTTGATCGTGGTCGTTAGTCCGGTATCTTCATGACCAAGTTGATCGTAGCCGTTAGTCCGGTTTCTCCATGGCCGAGTTGATCGTGGCCGTTAGTCCGATTGATCAGTTATTCAATTGCCACGTGTCAAGACCGTTTTGCCACATAATGCTGCCAGTCGTACAGGTGTCAGACCGTATGACCCAACCTTATCCTTTTTAGGGCTTCCTTTATTCTAAAAGGGCTTTATGTTGTATGAAAGGCCCATAGGGCAAAACTATAAATAGGGGGCACTTCCCTACTTTTAAGGGTTAGCTTTTTTCAGATCTAGAACATTGTAATAGAAATTATATTGAAGCTCTCTCTCTCTCTAAAATTTTGGTCCGGATTTGTAGTGTTCTTTAGTTTGATTCATCCATCCAATACGATATAGTACCACAATATGCATATATATTTAGCTTAAATCCATAATACTAAGATATTCGTCCAAGTTATTAACACATATTTATATATATAATTATACACGAATCCACATATACATTCCCCCAAAAAACCAAAATAGATTAAAGTTGTCCACATATCCTATACCTCACTTACAAATTCAACTTATTACCTAATTTCGGGGTAAACAGTTTGGCGCCCACCGTGGGGCTAGGATAATAGTGGTCTTTGATCTCGGTTTCTATCGCTCACCCATTAAGATTTTTTCAATCTCTTGTTCGTCTCTGTGAAAACGGACCAAATGGCAAGCAGTGGACAATCTGGTCACGTCAACAACAACGAGATTGTGGCCGAAAACGAGAACAGTGGGCTACGGGGATTACCAACGGAACCCATCAACCCAAACACCGTTGATTCGAGGGAGGGCCTCAACCGGCAGAACACCGTGAAATGTTGCGCAGAATAGGAGAATGCCGCCCAGCCGGCCACCGATCCCTTAAATACTCACAATTCAATTATTTTGTCCCGGGCACAAGGCCAGAAAGTGCCGAATACCCCGGATGATATTAACTTACATCTAATCTTTGAAATGTTGCGGGAAGAACTATTGCCGAACAAGGAGTCGCAATAGCCCAAATTCTGCAAAGCAAAAATGATGAAACGGCTCCGGAGAAGACAAAATGTGTTGCCGAACCCAGAAGGGACGAATCGCGGATGGTCGAGAGCAATGGGTTGGGAGTTGGTTCGTCCACCGAAGTGCTGAGAATGCTCCAAACATTGGCGAAGCGGGTAGACTCAACCGAGAAGAGGGTGTAAACATATAACTCTTGGGTGGACTTAACCGAAAAGAGGGTGTAAACATATAACTCTTGGGTGGACCAGATCCCGGGGGCTCCGCCCATTCTGAAAGGACCAGATTGGAAGAGGTACATTCAGAGGCCTTTTCCTCCAAGTGCGGCTCCGAAGTTGATCCCGAAGAGGTTCAAAATGCCGGATATCCAGAAATATGACGGCACAACGGATCCTCAGGAACACCTGACTTCATACACATATGCCATAAAAGGCAATGATGTCGAAGAGGATGAAATTGAATCCGTATTGTTGAAAATTTTTGGGGAAACTCTGTCAAAAGGAGCATTGACTTGGTATGATCATCTGCCCGAGCATTCAATCACTTCTTTCGAAATGCTCGCGGATGCGTTCATAAAAGCTCACACCGAAGCCAAAAAAGTGCGGGCCCGTAAGGCGGATATTTTTCATCTAGCCCAAAGGGATGATGAGTTATTGCGTGAATTTGTCAACCGTTTCCAAAGGGAACGGATGGAGCTCCTACGGTTCGGAGGAACGGGTACACGCACAAGCTTTTACCAAAGGACTCAATCCTCGGAGCTCGACGGCCTCGTTCAAACTAAATGAAAACTTGCTGGAATACGAGGCTGTGACCTGGGCGGATGTTCACAACATATACGAATCAAAGATTCGGGTAGAGGATGACCAACTCAAACTTCCCCCGGGACCCATAAATATGAACAAAAGCTCTGAGAGATCGAGGAAAAATTACGATCTAGAGTCAAGACCATTGAGGGAAAGATATCGGCCATACTCTCATTCAGAAAAGCCAAGTTTCAGGTCAGAAAAATCGAGGATTGGTCCCGGCAATTCTCCGGTAGGGAGACAAACGAACCGAGCGGCCATCGAACAGTCGAGGTCTATCATTTAGAAGTGATGCCGGAAGCTCGGCTACCAACAGAGACCCGCCAAGGATATCAGAATACAACTTCAGTGTTAATACCTCGGATCTCGTCTCGGCCATAGGTCGAATCGTAGAAGCAAGGTGGCCGAGACCATTGAGATCAGATCCCGGTTAGCGGGATCCGAACATGATATGTGAATACCACGGAACTCATGGGCATAGAACTGAAGACTGTCGCTAATTAAGAGAGGAGGTGGCCCGTTTACTGAAAAATGATCACCTTCGCGAATTCCTGAGTGAGCGGGCTAAAGGCCACTACAAGAAAAGAGAGTCAAACAAACAGGTTGAATCGGTAGAACCTCAGCATATAATCAACATGATAATCGGGGGTACTGATGCTCCTAGAGGGCCGGTGATGAAACGGACAAAGGTTTCCATTGTTCGTGAGAAGCGCGGCCGGGATTACGTACCCGAGGGTTCCATCTCTTTCAGTAACGAGGATGCAGAAGGTATCATTCAACCGCACAATGATGTGTTGGTAATTTCTATTCTCATTTTTAAATCACAAGTTAAACGTATTTTGATTGACCCAGGTAGCTCGGCTAACATCATCCGGTGGAGAGTGGTTGAACAGCTAAGGCTACTCGATCAGATCATACCGGTAGCCCGAGTGCTCAGCGGGTTCAATTTGGCGAGTGAAACCACGAAAGGTGAGATTTCTTTGCCGGTCAACATTGATGGCACTATTCAGCAAACGGTGTTCTATGTACTTGAAGGGGATATGAAGTATAATGCATTGCTGGGTAGACCATGGATACATAGCATGAGAGCCGTGCCATCGACGTTACATCGATTTCTTCCCGCGAAATTTCCGATCCCGGAGGGATAAAACCATCCGGGAGAACAACCCGCCGCAAGAGAGATGTTCGCGGTCGAGGAAGCGTCACCTCTTCCCAAGAAACCGGATAAAAAAGAAGAAGAGTCAACTGGGGGCAAGGACTCCAAATAGCAACTACCGTGCACGAGTTCGACAACGGAGCAGAAGGGGTTGGACCCGGGGCATGAAGAGGATGATTTCGGTATACCCAGATCATTTGTCTTGCCGGATGACTCGGATGCAACCAAGTCTACGAGAGAGGAGTTGGAGCAAGTCATCTTGTTTGAATATCAACCGAATAGAAAGGTATACCTGGGCACGGGGTTAACCTCGGAGCTCAGGAACAAGTTAATTAAATTCCTTCAAACTATGCCGATTGTTTCCGATGCCTCATATCGATAGAATGATCGATGCGACGGCCGGGCATGAGATGTTAAGTTTTCTCGATGCTTACTCCGGGTATAACCAAATCCGGATGCACTCGAAGGATTAAGAGAAAACATCCTTTATTACCCGGTATGGGACTTATTGCTACAATGTCATGCCCTTTGGATTGAAAATGCGAAAAAACTTCTGCTAACCTCGGGAAAAGCCTCGGGTATTTGGTCGCTACACACGGACGGGGCCTCGAACCTTAAGGGTTTCGGGCTAGGAATCGTTCTTAGAACCCCTGCCGGGGATGCGGTTCGGCAATCCATTAGAACTGTTAAATTGACTAATAATGAAGCCGAGTATGAGGCTATGATTGCAGGTTTGGAATTATCTCGGAGTATGGGGGCCGAAATAATTGAAGCAAAATACGACTCTCTCTTGGTCGTTAACCAGGTGAATGGCGTCTTCGAGGTTAAAGACGAACGGATGCAAAGGTATCTAGAAAAAATCCAAGTGATACTTCACCGGTTTAAAGAATGGACCATGCAGCACGTACCCAGGGAGCAGAACAGCGAAGCCGATGCATTGGCTAATTTGGGATCTTCAGTTGAAGGGGAAGAAATCACCCCCGGGACTATGGTACACTTGATGAATTCAGTGATAGAAAACGGGCATGCTGAAATAAACACCATGGGTTTAACTTGGGATTGGCGCAACAAATACATCGACTACTTGCAAGATGGAAAGCTCCCGAGTAACCCAAAAGAATCACGGTCACTAAGGACAAAAGCGACGCGGTTCGCAGAGCGTCAATTGTATCGACGGCCTTTTTTCTGGCCCCTGGCCAAGTGTTTAGGTCCCGGAAAAACCGAGTATGTGATGAGAGAAGTACACGAGGGGACCTACGGCAATCACTCCGGTCTTTGAAGCCTTAGTCCGAAAAATTATCAGAGCCGGTTACTACTGAAACCGGATGGAGGAAGATTCGAAGAATTTTGTCCGAAAATGTGACGTGTGTCAAAGACATGCCCTGATGATTCATCAGCCCGGGGAGTTGCTACACTCGGTGATATCACCTTGGCCCTTCATGAAGTGGGGAATGGACATTGTTAGTCCGTTGCCATGGGCACCAGGTAAGGCTCGTTTTATTTTGTTTATGACTGACTATTTCTCCAAATGGGTTGAGGCGCAGGCCTTCGAAAAGATTAGAGAAAAGGAAGTTATTGACTTCATATGGGACCACATTATTTGTCGTTTTGGCATTCGGCCGAGATAACTTGTGACAACGGCCCTCGATTCGTTGGCGGCAAAGTCAATGATTTCCTCGAAGGGCTGAAGATCAAGAAAATCGTATCAACTCCGTATCACCCGTGTGCGAACGGACAGGCGAAATCTACGAATAAAACAATAATTCAAAATTTGAGGAAAAGACTTGAAACATCAAAGCATCACTGGAGGGAAGTACTACCGGAGGTACTGTGGGCTTACAGAACCACATCGAAATCCAACGGGAGAAACGCCCTTCTCGTTGGTCTACGGGGCCGAAGCCCTCATTCCCGTAGAAGTTGGTGAACCGAGTCTCCGATTCAGGTGCACCACCGAGGGATCAAACGAGGAGGCCATGGCCGTAAGACTCGATCTCACAGATGAACTTCGCGAAAACGCGTTGGTCCGTATTGCGGCGCGAAGCTGGCAGAGAATGGAAAGGTACTATAATCGGAGGGCCAATTTCTGACATTTCCAAATTGGGGACTTGGTGCTTCGAAAAGTTACCTTGAACACCAAGAATCCCAACGATGGAAAATTGGGTCCGAACTGGGAAGGGCCGTACAAGATAACCGAGGTAACGGGCAAAGGATCGCATCAGCTGAAATCTATGGACGGGCAATAGTTGCCCAATAACTGGAATGTGGCTCATTTGAAGAGATACTACTGGTAAGGTATGGACACTTTTGTTTATTTATTAACCTTTTCTTTTTTGCAGGAAGTCAAATACCGGATAAAGTTAGGTGCTAGGTCTGAAAACACAGGTTGCACTCTTTTCCTTAGTACGGTTTTGTCCCAAAATGAGTTTTCTGACAAGGTTTTTAATGAGGCAACAAGTACAACGTGTTACTAGAGTAAGACGAGGACGAATGCCCAGAAACTCGGGGCCACACCCTACGAGTGGGGACTTGATAGTGCTTACCCGACTTTGCAGCTCGAATAAGCACTAGGGGACTACTATACCCACATCGAGGTTTACCTCGGTTAGTTGAAAACGAAGGAGCTCAACAAAGCAGAACACCGCTGGGTCCTCGAAAATCAGACCTTCTATATTAGGTTTCGATGTAAGGACCAAACGATCAAGAATGAACCCTGTCCACTTAATATTTGCTACGGCAAAACCAAAACCGGACCTTCTGTATTAGGTTTTGATGTAAGGACCAAACGATCAGAGCGAGTCGTGTCCACTTAGAATTTGCTATGGCAAAAATAGAAGGAAACGGATAAAGTCCTCATATCATGTACAAATACTTACAAAGATTATTGAAAATTCGGATTATTGCATTTCGGATAAACTTCTTGTTAAAGCACACCACCCTGGTGATTACCGCCGAAAATCGGGCATCGTTTTATTCATATACCCTACTCCGGGCACTACAGTCGAAATTCGACAAAGGCAACTAGGTCACATTGAACCAAGCCAAAATCTTAACACCCTCGAATGGGGACTGCTACATCAGAAATTGGTAAGGCAGAGATTCAGGTGTCCGAACCTAATCTACGATAAGTGAATAGCCAAAAAATATCGGCCCCAAAAATGCCTAACGTGATTCGGAGACGTCTGAATTCACAAAGCATAAATAAGTCCCACGAGCAAACCACTCGATCCAATTCTCGGAGAAAACGTGCCGGACGAAGAGAAAAGCCAAAATATAGGCATAGTCCGAAAAAGCGACTCCGAAGTCTCTGCTTGTCCTTATAACGGACCGGCAATTCGGGCAAAGGTCATAACAAGCATTCAAGCAAAAGAATTAAAGAGTCAGCAAGAAAAATGCACATTTCATATATGTAGGTTTTTTACACTTGAAATTCTTACGAAGTTAAAAAAAAAACAAGGCCAAAAAGGCAAAAATCAAAAGGCTAAATACAGGCCCTGGTCTATCCGGTGTGGCTGGATCCAGAATGTTCGGACACTGTCCGCTCGAAGTCTTCAGAGTCAGAATCGAGGGCTCTTTTGGCTTCCTCCTCGGTCCTTCTAGCCTCGAGTATCAGGGCCGGGAGATCGGCAAAGCCAAGCTCGGCTTGCTCAAGGGTAACCCACCGAGACTTCCACCATTCATACTCTACCACAATCGTGGAATAAGCCTCGGCAGCCTCTACACTCCTCAGGGATTCTGCCAAATCGGCCTCAGCCCGAGCCGCCCTTGGCCATCAATTCATCCCTCTCTTCATCGAGGATTCTTTGGAATTGAGTGGCCGACTCAAGCTCGGCTTTGAGAAGATCATTAGCCTCGGCCGTCTCCTCAAGCTCGATTTTCAACTCGTCGCATATTCGGGCCTTGTCCTCGGCTTTTCGCTCGAACACCCTCATTCTCTCCTTATACTTGGCACTCTCGGATTCAAGCAGCCGATGCCTTTCGGCCATGTTCAAGGCATCAGACTTGACCGAGTCAAGCCCTTCTCGGAGTTGAGAGATGGTGATTTCGAGCTCACTAAGCCTCGAAGAGAATCGAGCATTTTCGTGGCTAAGGCCGACTTTCTCCGCTTCCGGAAGCCGGTTCTTCTCGACCATCCCGGCCAGCTCATCCTTTAATCAAAGGTTTTCGGCCTTCGCTGCGTCAAGCTCGAGTTGAAGGTTGGTAAGGGCAATGAATCGGTTCAGTTCATCCTCTTTCACTTGCAAAAGATGCTGGAATTTCTCCGTTTCCCGACCCTAGGTATCCAGCTGGCCTTTAAGGTCGTCTACCTCCTACTGAGCACGGGTGAAGGCTTCATTGACGAGCACCACACTCTGTAAAAGAAACGGAGAGGTTAAACGAGAAATTAAAATTCACGTTGAATTACGCAAGGATAGGCTGATAAGCTTACTCGATTGCGCGAGTGCATGCCTTCGTTAATGAGACTCTGCCAGGGGACTCCGACCATCTTTCTCTTATCCGAGTCCGAGACGAGGGGCCTCAAATAGCTTGCTACTCCCACCGGACGAGACAGAAAGCTACAATCCTCGGGAACGGTAATCACAGCCGATCTTGTCATCCTAGGTTCCATACTTGGAGCCGGGAAGGTGCACACCACGCTCTCCCTTGCACCAGTCTCAGTGGACCGGCTAGCTGCCTTCGTGGCTCGAGGGATGGGAAGATGTCCAAAACCGACAGCTTCCCCGGTTGCAGAAGGGGTTTCCAAAAACATATCATCGAGGTTGTCCGACCTCGGAGCAGTAAGAGAGGCCGGAACAAACACCCGGCGGCCTTGGTAGGCGGATGCCTCGGATGTTGCGGTCGGGTCCCCCGGCGAGTGCGAGCCGCATCCGTTGGAGCCTCGGTGTCGGGTATCGGCTCAGCTCCTTGTTCGGCCTCAACAGTCGAGTCAAGCCCGGATCTCCTTGTCCTTTGCAGGGGAACCTCTTCAGAAGAGGCATCACCTGTAATATCAACGAATTCAATGGACCTTAGAGGTGCCGGGTAAAAGGTTTCTTCCCCACCTGTGAGCAGAGCCGGAGCGGAAGGTCTCTCCCCGGCTGAAGGAAGTGGCGGAACGGTGGCTTCTTCCTCCGAAACAGACTCGATGGAGGGGGCCACGTCGACCCTTCGGATAATTAAATCGGGCTCTTCTTCATCTCTTAGAGCCCGAACGACGCTCCTTGCCCTTTTTCTCGGCTTCTGCCCTTTGTCCGAGGGCTTTCTTCGCTTTTTGTTGGCAGCAGCGATGATACGGGATGACCTGGCTGAATCAAATTCTGGTACCGGCACAGCTTGCTCGGCTGCTGCCTCCGGTCTGGGCTCCACCGAGCCCTTGGGTAAACCTAAATATCGAAGAGGTTATAGAAAGGAAAAGAAAAAGCAGAAGATACGTTATATCCTAATTCAAATATAGTATTACCATGATTTTGGGCAACCCATCGGCCACGCGACAGGATTCCCCATGTCAGTTCTTCATGGGTATGTTGGCCGAGAAGTGCTTCAACCCACTAGTTCATGTGTGGGACGGCCGGAGGTATCCACGCCACGGCTGATAAAAAGAGAAGGGGAAAAAGTGTAAATACAAGGGTTTGATGAAACAATTCAAGAATAATTATTGAAGAGAGAACTGAGAAACTTACGGTTATCGTTCCATTTTTTCGGGAAGGGCATATACTCAGCCGGAATAATGTCCGCGGTCCTCACCCGGACAAAGCGCTCTAACCAGTCCCGGTCTCTGTCTTCATCCATCTTTGAAAATATTGGGTTCCGGCCTCGCTTGGCAAGCTTTATCACACCCTCTCGGAATCACCTTGGGGAATATAAGTGGATTAAGTGAGTCATCGTGAATTCCTTCTTTTCATTATTGGCCAACAGCCGGAGGCAGGCCACGGTCCTCCAGATTATCGGACCAATTTGAGCCAAGGTTACGTTATATGTCCGGCACATCTCCAATATAACAGGATCAATTGGGGGGTCGAGCTTGAGCGTAAAGGGATAGGTGTAAACGTACAAGAAGCCTTCCCTATGGTCGGTGATAGATTCGTCGGGCCGGGGGCGAACACTTGCACCGGACGGTTATCCCATCCGATCGGCCGGGCACGATCAAGTTTATCCTCGGAGATGGACGAGGGATATCGCCTTACATCGTACCCTCTGTCCGCAACCAAGGAAGGCTTCTCGGCTTCGAATTCTTTGTTGTAGTTGGGTTTGGATGGCACTATGTCTAAAGCAGTAGGCTCGGTGACGTTTTTTCCCTTAGGTTGAGAAACCGGCTCGGCTCCTTGAGAAGAAACCGAGGGAACGTCCTGGGAGGTGGTTTCGGTGTTGGCAGACATTTGGAAGTTATGGAAAAAGGAGAGGCAACGAAGTTAAAAGTGATAAGAAAGGGTGAAGGAGCAGTGGCGAAGCAAAAGAAGAAATGAAGCAGCGCTTCCAATCGACAGAACAGCAGATAGGTTGACAAGGTTCTTACAATCAATGTAAGCAACGAATTTGGGGTTGAGAACGATTGAAATCAATGAGAAATGTGAGATGAAGGTGATTGAGAAGTGAAGGAGAAGGAGATTTCGAAGTGAAGAAGGAAGTAAAAATGAAGAAGTGAAGGGGTAAAAGCCTTATATAGGCATGGGATCTAAGACGGTTGCAGATCCCAACCAACCGGGGGATGCCACGTGTCCCATAATTAATGAGATGTGATTTGAAATGACGTGCGTTACGGCGGTTATCAAAATTGGCCGTTCGGGATTTGACACGTGGCTGATGGCAGAAGGACGTGACGTAACCGTTCCCGCCAAAATGAAAATATAACAACGAGCCTGGAACCACCGGTTTCGTGACTCATCCACTTCCCGTTACTCCGGCAAAACTTCGGTCCGAAAAGTGTGGGGACTATCTGTATACGGTAAAAATCGGATTAATGCTAGGCCGGTGAGATCGGGAATCAAGGGAAGGAAGAAACAAGCACGAGCGCTCAGACCGAGGGTATTGCATCAGAAGTGGTTGATCAGAAGAAGTCGGAGGAAAATCGTAAGGTCCTATTCATCCAAGGCAAACTCCTCATCACAGCCAGTTCGATTTTTTTCATGGCCGAGTTGATCGTGACCGTTAGTCCGGTATCTTCATAACCGAGTTGATCGTGGCCGTTAGTCCGATTTCACCATGGCCGAGTTGATCGTGACCGTTAGTCCGGTATCTTCATGACCGAGTTGATCGTGGCCGTTAGTCCGATTTCTCCATGGCCAAGTTGGTCGTGGCCGTTAGTCCGGTTGATCAGTTATTCAATTGCCACGTGTCAAGACCGTTTTGCCACATAATGCTGCCAGTCGTACGGGTGTCAGACCGTACGACCCAACCTTATCCTTTTTAGGGCTTCCTTTATTCTAAAAGGGCTTTATGTTGTATGAAAGGCCCATAGGGCAAAACTATAAATAGGAGGCACTTCCCTACTTTTAAGGGTTAGCTTTTTTCAGATCTAAAACATTGTAATAGAAATTATATTGAAGCTCTCTCTCTCTAATTTTGGTCCGGATTTGTAGTGCTCTTTAGTTTGATTCATCCATCCAATACGATATAATACCACAATATGCATACATATTTAGCTTAAATCCATAATACTAACATATTCGTCCAAGTTATTAACACACACACACACACACACACACACACACACACACACGTATATATATATATATATATATATATATATATATATATAAGTCATCATACACGAATCCACATATACATTCCCCCCAAAAAATCAAAATAGATTAAAGTTGTCCACATATCCTATACCTCACTTACAAATTCAACTTATTACCTAATTTTGGGGTAAATAAATTCAATTCTGATTGGATCCATTTGAGGCTACAAGATTTAATAGAAAATCATGAAAGCCGACCTACTAGTACTATCCCATTCCCTGAAGTGAATGAGGCAAATTTTTACCATTCTAAGCGTAGAAGAGGTCGTGGCCCCAGTCGTGGTCATGGCCATGGTTGTGGAAGAGATTTTAATCATGATTCTCATCTTGCACCAAATAATACCCTTCACCACCAGCAGTGTAAAAAGAAGGACGAAAAGCATGAAGCAGTGTAAAAGAAAGATTCATAAAATAAATGCTACCGATGTGGAGGAAAGGGGCACTGGTCACGTACCTGTCGTACACCAAAGCATCTAGTTGAACTTTATCAAGCCTCCCTCAAAAAGGCAGAAAAGAAAGCCAAAGCAAATTTTATTTCTGAAGATAATGTTGAGCCCATGCATCTAGATGTGACGGATTTCTTTGAACTCCTTGAAGGAAAAATAGATCATCTGATCGGTGATGGATCTGTAATAATTTAGTTATTTTCATCCACGTTGTTACCATTAGCTATAATAGTTATGTTTCCATAGTTATGTAAATAAAGTTTGTGTAATGCTTGTTTAATAATAATATCTACTTCAATGTTCACTTTGTCTATTCTTTCATTTTGAAGAATACATGGAAATACCGAAATACTAAATACCATACCGAAGTATATAATTACATATATAATTCATATATCTTAGTATTATAATCTAACAAATATATAAACTAGTATTATTAGAAAACTAATCGTTTAAACGTTAAAACTTTGACTACTCTATCTTGATTTAAATGTCTTTTTTATGTAATTGATTTACGAAAGAAATTGCTTGTACTTTCTTTTGAATATTTTTACATGTGTAAGATGTTTAGTATATAATAATTGAGACGTTTCCTAAGTAGTGGAACTCATAATTCTCCACGCTATGAGTATATGTAAGTTGAAGTCGGACAAACTATGGTACCGATTTACCGTACCGTAAAATCCCAAAACCGAACTTTAAAATACCGAACCATGCCTAATTAATTGGTACGGTAATGGTATAGTATTTTAGAAGCCGAAAATCAAAATTACCGTATCGAAGTTTCAAATACCGTATCATGCCCACCCCTACCCAAGTTATATTAAAGGATATACTCCCTCTGTCCCAAAAAGATTGTCCTCCTTTTCTTTTTAGTCGGTTCCAAAATAATTGTCCCCTTTCTATATTTAGAAATAATTTAACTTTATGAGATAATTTACAGTTACATAAATATTTAAGGCTTATTTTAGACCATACATTTCAAAAGTCTTATTTTATTTCTTAAATTTTGTATTAAGTTAAAAAAGGACAATCTTTTTAAGACGTAAGGAGTACTACATTTTGACTTGATAAGACGTATGCAAAAGCTACGCGGAGTGAGAAGAGCTTGCTGGAAATACAAAGAAGAGCACTGTGATCAGCCATGGGGCCCACGTGAAGCCTAATGACATAATCGTGATATATGCACAGGGCCTAAATAGTCATGTAGGCAAAAGAATTATCCAATAGAATTGCTTTCTTTAATGTAATTTCAAAAGTACCTAAAGGGCATTTTCGTCAATTCTTGTTTACCCGAAGCTGCTCTCATTCTCTCTAAGTCACAGTCGTAAAGTAAAGTGTATTCTCATTCTCTCTTAGTCACAGTCGTAAAGTAATGTGCATTATTATAGCAAAAAGATAAAGAATCATCCTTTTCTAGTAATTGTTGTGATATTGACTCTATTAAATCCAGCTTTTAACTTTAATGTAGCAAATGAAGGAGCCAAGATTATTAACCTATGTCAGTAATGAGCTATTTTAGGGGAACTTTTCTGGATCCAAAAGGAAAAAAGCAAAGAAAGTATAATAAATGTTGCTCTACCTTTGTTCCTATTATGAAGAAAGCAAGATTAGGCTAGTTCTAATTTAACGGCTATAGCTTCTATAATAACCAATTAGCCAAACGACGTAATGATAAGGGTGCGAAATTAGCTTCCAGTTTCTGGAGCTGTTTTGAAAATTCAAATTGAATGAAGGAAATGTACTGTTGGTTAATGTTTAAATTTCATCATAAATAGAAGAGGGAAAAGGTCCAAATATGTGCATGCATAACAATTCGCGATTTATTTTATAATTTCCCTCCGTTAACTTATCGATCGATAAAAGTTTCAAGCATTATCTTTGAAATTGTCTCACTAATGATTTTCAACTGTGAAAAAATTGGTCTAACTTCGTTGATATAGTGATGGCCACGTTGGGATATACATTCGGATCTTTTCCAATTATTGCCAAATGTCGGGACCAAACTAGACAACTGTTAGTGAGAGGGCATATTTGAGATGAAAGATTTTACTGATTGATTGGTGAACAGATGGTAGGTGAAAGACAAATCGAGTATTTTAAGAAAAGTAAAACATTTTTTTCAATCGAGCGTAGTGTTGAAAAGGTCAGGTAATAATACTACCTATGGTCAATATTATCTGTCTTTTAATGTTTTTGTACACTTACTTTGTTCTTTTTTACTTGTCGAGTTCGCATTTTGCATTTTCTTTAAGAAAATATTACTGTAATTAAGTGTTTATTTTACTAAGTAACTCTTATTAACAGGCTTTAAGAATCTAAGGTTGACTACTACATACTCAATAAGTTTAGGAAATAGTTAGTTAATGAAGGGTAAAATTGGAAAAAAAAAATAGCTCTCTCTTCATTCGCTGAAATGGACAAGTAAAAGGAAAAAAATATTTTTAATATACCAAATAAATAAAAGAAAACGGAGAAGCTATCATTTATCTCTCTTTAAATATCTCACATAATTAACACCGCATTAATTAAAGCAGAAGGTGAATTTGAACAAAAGAAAATAGTAATAAATGCTTTTTTAAACGTTAATTATTTTGAAATAAAGGGGATAGTCAACTTCTTTTCAGCCACATAATACTGAACAAACTTAGCTCTTAGAGTTGACATATCTAGTGGTTTTTTTTTCCACCGGTGTTCGGTGTTCGGTATTCACTTTGGTGTCCGTCTAAATTTAAATGCCCATTCGGAGGAAACACAACATAGCAAGGATTTTTTTAATACCCAAAATTTGAATCCGAGACCGCTAATTAAGGGAGAAGCAGTCCTATCCGCTACACCACATTCTTTGATGATGACATTTTTAGGCTTTGATTATACTGTCCCAAGGATTTTATGTAGTTTTCCATTTGGTCGTCACATCGTAAGATATCCGCGACTTAAGTAGCACAAAAAATAAAAAGTTGAACCAAACTAGTACAAAAAAAAAAAAAAACATAAGTAGTATTCACGCACGAATTTCGTGCGTGAAAGAACACAGCTGCAAATGTGCGGATCGGGCAAACGTTTTCACGCACGAATTTCGTGCGTGGACCAACTGCAAATTTGCAGATCTGGCCTTTCACGCACGAAATTAGTGCGTGAATGGGGTCAACATATATTGACCCCATCTTCCCCACCAGCGACTGCTCCCTTCCCCACCCCCATTAAAGCCCGTTCCAGTGGTCCCACCCCCCTTAAAACGATAATTTCGTGTTATTTTTCAATCCAAAACTCAATATTCTTGGTATATTGAAGTGTAGGAATAAGTTTAAGGTTGGATTTCGGAATAGAACGGCGTATAACATATTTCAAAACTCAAAAAAAGCTTTCAATCTAGGTATTTCACTATGAATTTTCTATTACATTGTTAAATATATTATTACCTAAGTATGATCATTGTATAAGCTGTGGTGCATTACTTGTTTTTTTTTTTTTTTTTTTTTTTGCGTTTTTGGGCGGTCAATTACCTTTGGGGTTGCCCATTTTTTCATTTTTTTAATTTGTTTATCTATTGTTAATTAGTTAATTATTTATTGCTTATTTATTTAGTATTTGTTAATTGTTGGATTAGCGACTTAAGTATTTGTTAATTGTTGGATTAGTGACTTAAGTATTTATTAATTGTTAGACTAGCTATTTCAATTGTTAGACTGGCTAATTATTTATTTTGTTTTTGTTAAGCCAATTGTTTATTTGTTAATAATTTCTTAATTGTTTCATTAGTTAATTAATTACTTATTTGTTAAATATACGATAATAATTTATTAATTTTTTGATTAGTTACTTAATTGTTTATTTATTAAATATGTGATAATAACTTGTTAATTATTTGATTAGTTAGTTATTTATTTATTTATTAATTATTCATACTAATTGTATGCTAACTAATTGTTAATTATTTGACTTATCTTTATATTTTAGGAATGAAAACCCTTAGTTTAGGATTCTTAACCCGTAGCTTAGGATTGAAAACCCTTAATATAATTTTCTATAAAAGATTACATAACTAATATTACTTGTTAATGATTTATTTAAAATACGTAAAACAGATGGGTCACCACAATCTTTAATAAAATATTCGATAATGATTACATAACTAATACTAATACTAGTTAATGATTTATTTAAAATGCGTAAAATAGATGGATCACCACCCTCTCGATGCGGGGCCTTCGACGAGTAGTTACCGTATCTTCGGCCGAGCATAGATCGCAACATATATGGACATCCGACACCGCGGCCGAGTCTCGGTCCGTGCCGATTGGGGACTCGGCATGGGAGATCTTGGGCGCCGCCCACCACGTCCTCGTGTCACGGATATACTACGTCGGGCGGTATCTAGGTGCGTCGGGTTGGTCGGGTACGGCACGATAGGTCGCTAGTTACGGCATTGATTGAGAGGTGGCGGCCAGGAGACGCACACACATTTCATCTCACCGGTGAGGCTACCATTACCCTTCGAGGATGTGGAGGTCATTTATGGGCTACGGAGTTGATGGACGCCCATTGTATATTGAGGAGCCTCTGTCTGCCGCCGCCTTACGGGGTGAGTTGACTAGGCTCACCGGTTTCGCGGCTACGGATGGTCGTATATCCGGCCGAGTCGGCTTTTGTTGTCGACCCTTTACGCTCGCTTGCGCCTCACGGACATGCGACATCCGATTGGAGAGGACACGCCTCGGCGATGTTGATCGACGTGCACGTCTATACCTACTCGTCATATTCGGGGCCATCCTATTCCCGAACACTTCGGGTTCGCATATGAGCTTGAGGTATCTTCGGTATATCGACGATCTCGCCGAGATAGGATGTTATAGTTGGGGCGCTGCTGTCTTTGGGCTACATGTATCGAGGATTATGCCGATGTTCTATGGGCACGAGGCTAGAGGTCCCTGCATTTTGCTCACTTCTTCAGGTAATATATTTAAGTGTGTGTAATTATACACAAAATATATTTATTTAAAACGACGACTGATATTTTTTTTTTAATTGACCATATTAGATATGGGTGTGGACTCGGTTGAGACCTTTTCAGCCCATACCAGCTGACCCTCCCGCTGACTATCTTACTGTCCCGATGCCATACGCGCGGAGATGGTCGCGGCGTACGCCGACGTGTGGAGACGCGCGCAGCCTTCTCCCGTTTAGGGATCAGCTAGACCGCATGACGGCGCAGACGGTATGTTCATATTTTGGATTCACACGCTAGACCACATAACTACTATTTTAGTCTTTTGTTGTTAACTAGTCCAATTCTTTTTAAAGGCTTTTATATGGACGCCGTATGATCATATTTTGGATGAGCTGCCGGCGTTTTGTAAGGTGAGTCGGCACACGTGGATGTCGCGGTGTCCATTGATACATATGGATATCGTTGAGTATCACGCGCCCGATCGCGTGTTACGGCGGTTGGGTATGTACGAGAATATACACGTGGCTACGGTTTGGGAGCATGAACACTATGCGAGGGACGAGCGTGCGGGCGTCGATGATGCATGGCGACTCCATATGCAGCAGCAGGTCCAGAGTTGGGATGTGAGGATGGCGAGGCTAGCGGTGGTCGGACATGACACTCCCATCCATGTGTACATGGAGTGGCACGTGCGGATCACTCGCGTCATTATTGGCAACCCTCTGGGCGTCGTCCGGATGGCACTGGGATATGTAGCTCTTGCGGAGCGTACGAGGCGGTAAGTTTTATTAGTCTTAAACTTAAACCATCGTCTTATGTACTACTTACAAATTTATTCAATTGTTTATATTGACAAACATATGCAGGTACGGACCGTTCGGACGATGCGCGCTATGAGCGCGCCCGTACGGAGTCCCCGGGAACGGCGGAGTACGCGCACGGATGATTGAGCTTGCCGAGGGCGGTATGGCGAGGCAGCACATGACTTTGAGCGTCTCGGCGAGCGTGTTCCCGTGCCTACACAGGGGCGGTGGGTGGCCGTGGTCGCCGAGGAAATGGGTGGCCGTCGCGAGGTGCTAGGGCTGGCGGAGGTGATGAGGCTCCGTCGACGGATATCCCATCGACTTCTCATTCCCGCCGTCGACTTCACGGACACCTTCTCTGTACACGGGACCCTTTTCCTGGTTATGTGCCACTGGCCTTCACTTTCGGATCCACCGTTCGTGATCCACGGGGTGAGCGGCTTTGTTCGTGATCTACGGGGTGGCTACATTTACGATTCGACGACTCCGTGTTCGAGGACTTCGTGTTTGATGTGGCACCATCTCGCATCTCTGGCTTCGGCCGGCCGCTCAGAGCCCTCTCACCGGGCATCTATGGAGGCCGTCGACACACGGGAGTTTGACTTTTACAATAAAGTGGAAATAATTTATTAATTATTTTTTATTTCGGGCCCGTTTTAGAATAAATCAAATTTAAATTATTTATATATTATTTAAGGTTCGGGAGACTACCTCATATTCACCACCACACCCATCTCGGGGAGCCTACTCGGGCGCCCGTTGACACACGAGTTCTATTAAATAAATAACGTTAATGTATTCAATATAAATAATAAATGGTACTAATTATTATATACTTTTCAGGTTCATCCTTCGGCGCCTGAGGTGGCGACTCCCGACGAGGTAGAGTTCGAGATACCAGACCTAACTCGGCGAGGTTCGAGTGTGCCCGGCGGGACCGGATCCCGAAGAAGCACGTTCTAGTCGAGGGAGCACGTGCCGAGGCAAAGAGATGATGATCATGGCTTGGAGCGCCCGGTTATTAAGAGGAAAAAAAGGCGATGGAGATGATGACGAGGGCGATGGGGATGGTATGAGCCTTCGGCCTAGGGATAGTCTCCGACATACTACATGTGGGACCCATCCTCGATAGTGTATATACATTAGTGTTGTAAAATTTATCGTAAATAACATATTTTTTTTTCCATATTTAGTCTTTATATATTGTTTCACATCGTAAATTGAAAGTGCAGCAACTACCACATAAACCCTAAAATCTGTGCGACCCTTTCACGCACATATTTTGTGCGTGCCTGATGATGCCCTTTCACGCACAAATTTTGTGCGTGAAAGTGGGAAGATGTATTTTACCCTTTCACGCACAATTATTATCAAATATTCAATATATGTTGACCCCATTCACGCACTAATTTCGTGCGTGAAAGGCCAGATCTGCAAATTTGCAGTTTGGTCCTTTCACGCACGAAATTCGTGCGTGAGCGCCCGATCTGCACATTTGCAGTTTGGTCCTTTCACGCACGAAATTCGTGCGTGAATACTACTTATGTTTTTTTTTTTTTTTTGGTACTAGTTTGGTTCAACTTTTTATTTTTTGTCTTTACTTAAGTCGCGGATTCCATCGTAAGCTGTAGAAGTTCAATGAAGAGGGAAAAACATGGCCAAGCTAATTATTCTTTTCCCTGTCCCGTGTACTATATGAACCTAAATTAATGTTGAACTGCAAATTTAAACTGAAATTTATAAATTACTATGGCTTTTCTTCATAAATGTACTCTCTGCGTTCTCTTTTACTTGTCCTTGCATTTTGCATAGCCTTAAGAAATCATTAATTAAGTGCTCATTTTACTAATTTGCTTTTATTACTTGTACTTTAAACATATATTTTAATATACTCGACAGCAGAACTTTTGAAGTAAGAGAATATAATATTATTTTTCTAGGAATATACAGTACACTATTTAAACTGTGTTGGTTAATGTTGAAATTATTTTACAAATAGTTGATCGTCTTAAACTATTTAGAAAAAATATTCATTCATTGTCAAAATTCATCAGAAGCTCTTAGTGTGACTATGGGTGATCATAACACTTTTTTCCGCCGACATAAAAACAAAAATTTTAAATAGACAAATTTTAACAATCTATTTACTAATCAAGATTAGGCTCAAATACTGCATCCTACGCCCAACTACTTCCTTTCAAGATAAATCTTAATGTCTAATTGACAAGAATTTAACTATGGCTAAAAAACTATGACTAAATGAATATTTTGTTCGAAAAAATAATTTTCATGTAAAATTTGTACTGCCTTTTGCCAAGGGGGTCAATATGGCACACGAACTAATCTAGATAGTGTTGAATTCTTTGTCTATATACCCAACAAAACGTATTAGGTGAATAGCCATGTGACTGTAATTAATGGCTGATCAACTTTATAACTACAATAGTATGCAATTCACCATTGACAGCCAAGAATGATTAATACTATGAAAGAACCAATCTGGTATATCACCTTTAATTTTCTCTTATAGTGCTCCTAGAGCACTCACTAGAAGACTAGAAGTAGAAGATTTTGAAATCTTGATTGAAGGAGTAATTTCATTTTATTGTACAAGCTGGAAAAATTAGGTTCTTTGGTCATTATCATTTTTATGTCTAAAATGCTTGTGCACGATTAACGTAGTATTGATTTGTTGAGTTTGTTAGCCTAAAATTTCCAGCCTATGTGCACTACAAGGTGTTTAGAATTAGCAAGAAAAAGGCAGAACCAAGGAGTGGACCTCTGTTTACGCAGACCATTGACTGCTAAACCTATTCATTTTTTAAATTTTTTTTCCCAAACTCCTTTTAACTACTTGTTCCTTTGAAATTAATGCCATTTTAGGGTACTGACCGCATACCTGCTTTAGCCTTTATATCTGTGATGATGATTGAGAGATATTTCCGTCGTTTCGAGTTGCAATATATTACTCATATTACTCCCTCCGATTAAAAAAAAGTGTTCACTTAGCCTTTATTTTTTTGTTAAAAAAAGGTGTTCACTTACCAAATCAAGAAAGAATTAACCTTACTTTTTCAGATTTGCCCTTACTAAGTGTTAAGTGATCAAATCCCGATACCTATTTAATTAGGGGCATTTTAGTCAAATTACCTATTTTTGCCTAGAAATTAATAGTTCTTTAAGGGGTGTGCAAACGGATAGGTGGACACTCTTTTTGAACTGGGGGGAGTCGTGTTAATGGCACTCACTTAACCAATTTATAATAGTGATGTTTGTGCTAATTTGTTTGCACTTCGATTATTTCAATTGATACTTACTACGTTCCATCAATATAGGTATTAGGCAATTTTGTTCATTAACGCTGAAGCAGATGAGAAGAAATCCCTTAGTATGTTCTTTTAAAATTGAAGTTTTTAAAGTTTGCACCCATTTCATTGACTATTATATTAGACCTTATACTTGAATATCCGACCTGTATATTTCATAAGGCGTGTTTCATTTAGAGAAATGAATTACAATTTTTTCATTCCACCCCCCCCCCCACAACAAAAAGAAGAACACAACCAGCAGTTCAATATCTTTCAACTAGTGCTTTCATTCATCATAGTTTATATGAAAATTCCATAAGGATTTAAAATGCCTGAAGCATATAGTTTAAGTATTTGGAGATGTACTCAAATTACAAAGATCATCATACAGTTTAGAACAATCAAGGTTTATGTGGTATAATCATCTCAGTGAATACGTACTTGGTAATTAAATGAAGGTTATATAATATTGCTATTTGTCTATGTGTTTTTATAAAGAAAACAACATGAGAGTTTGCTATACTTGTTGTTTGTGTTGATGACATAAATCTCATAGAAACTTCAGAAGAACTACAAAAGGCAATTGAGTATTTAAAGAAAGAATATGAGATGAAAGATCTTAGAAAGACCAAATTTTGTCTTTGTCTGCAAATTGAACATTTAGTAAACAAAATCTTTATCCATCAATCTGTCTATATACCAAAAGTCTTAAACAAATTTACATGGACAAATCGCATCCTTTAAGTATTTTAAAAGTTATTCGATCACTTAAAGTGAATAAAGATTGGCTTCGACTTCTATAAGAGAACGAGAAACTTCTTGGTCCTGAAGTACCATATCCCAAAGCAATTGGTGCATTTATAAATCTTGTTAATGCTACAAGAGTTAATTTACTAGCACAGGATAGTTCTAATCTTACACAGAGATAATGAAACATAATAAATCATATGTTGCGATATCTAAAGGGAACATTGATATCAATTTATTTTATGCTAATAAAAGTGTCTTAGATCTTGTTGGTCATGCAGAGACAAGTTATTTATATGACCCACATAGAGCTCGATCTCAAACAAACTACCTGTCTATGCATCGAATTGCTACCATAATATGGCGCTTTTACAAAGCAGGCACTTTTGCTACTTCAAATCATGTTGATAGCTATTCATGAAGCAAATAGGGAACGTATACAAGTGACATGCTTCATTTCATTAGAGAAAGATGTGATTTCATGTGTGATACCAAAATACCCACCCTATACAAAGGTAGTGTTGTGTGCATAATCCTATTAAGGGAGACTTCATAAAAGAAGATAGAGCAGAACACTTTTCACCAAAATTATTCCTTTAAAAAGAAAAAAATTATAGCCCTAGGGGCTGCTTTTATATATTGCAGAAATTCAAAAGTTCAAAAACATAAAAAAGGAAAGCTAAAGGGTCTGAAAAGCAAATAAATAAATTACATATCTTTGATTAGGAAATGAATCCCTAATCCCTCATTTTTGTATCAGAATTTATAGAAGTTGTCGACATTTGTTGCTTCATCTCTTTTCGCTGGTGAACTTTGCTCGTGATTGTAGCTGCTCCAAGACCATTTGATGCTCTACCAATTCTGAACGGTTCATCTTTGTTATACCTCGCATTTTTTTTGCACATTCGGATATTCCGAGTTAATGGCGGAAGGTTAAGGACAAGGCTAGTTTTCGATTTTGTTTTAGGGTGCAAGTTGCTTGTAAGTATTAGTGGCGTGGAGTGTTAAGGGGAAATTTGGAATAAAGAAAACTAGGAGGCTAAAAGTGGAAAAATAATTTCATGAAATGGCCAAAAGGCCAAGGTGGCCGTGGGCCCCACCCATGGTTGGCCAATATTTTCATGCCATGAAATGGCACAAGTGTATAATATATAATTGTGGAGCTAAATATATATGTATGGACCAAGGGATGACTAAGCCCAATTTAATTATGGACAAAAGATGACCAAGCCCAATTTAATTAGTCATCTTTTAACAATTAAGGAAAAATCTAGAAAAATTGAGAAAAAAAAAGGGAGCTAACCGGCCATGTGCATGGCATGTGTTACATATGTATATATAAATATGACAAGTCTTGAAGAGGAGGACCAATTCATCATTTGTTAAGTCTAGAAATTTCAAGAAAGAAAAAAAAAAGAAGGAGAAAAAGAGCCATGGCTGGCCGAATTTCAGCCATGGTGATGATCAAGAGAAAAATGTTTTCTTCAAGATTTTCAACTAAATGGAAGGTCCTCTATCACATGGAGTAGTCGTTGGAACAAGCGAACTATTCGTTTTGCAAGAGGAAAGTCTAGCCGAGAAAGGGGGAAGATGAAATGAAAGGTATGGTTCAATCCTCTTTTACATGTTTTATGGATGTTTTGGACGTGTCATAACGCATGGGAGTGGATGAAAATCATGAAATGTTGTATGTGGTGTGTGGCCGTGGGAATGGATTGTTGGTGTAGAAGGAATGAATTGATTTTAGTTAGTGTTCTTGGTTATTGTTGTTGTAAATTCTATGGTAAGAATGATGATTTAATGGCTCATGTTGAAATGGTAGTTGTTAAGCCGTGTGTAGGGGCTGTTTTTTTGGTAGAATATGGTGAACTAATTTTATATAGCATTTTGGTTGGTTGTCGTTGTAGATTCTATGATGAGAATGAATATTTGATGATTCGTGTTGAAGTTGTAATGGTCGTGGGCTGTTTTGGGAGCCAACATGATTTGAATATAGTTCCTTGCTTTGATGAAAATAATGTTGTCAACGTATGGAATTGTTGATGTAGTATGTGAATTTGGAAGAAAGAAATGTAATGTTGTGCCCTATGGAATTTGGATGATTTCGGGTCGTACGTTGTACATTGGATAGATTATTTTGAATATTGTGTGGGTTGCTTGAAACGTTCTTGAATCGTGTTTGAATGGTCTCGGGATAATATTTGAACATGTGATCGTTGGTGTTAGCTTGAACATATGTAGCTTATTTGAATAAATGGAGTGTCGATGAGTTATGTAGAAAAGAATTGTTAATGCTAGAATGCGTTGGGAATTAAACATTGATGTTGCCTACATGATTGTTGGTATGGTTGTTGTTGATTTTGGCCGAGTTGGATTCTTGGGGTTGATGGATTTATAGGGGAAATGCTGCCGAAATTCCTGTAGACAAATGTGAAATTAAGATTTAACTTCTAAATGCCCTAATTAACGTTTGGTAAATGTGACCAAATGTAGATTTTGGAGAAGTTGGAGCTTGAATTTGGAGGAGCGTAAGAAGCGGAAAAAGGTATGTAAGGCTTTACCCTTCCTTCTTTGGCATGTCGTAGACATAATAGGGTTGAATACGCGCCTCGGGGATGATTCCATTCCTAGAAATCCGAACTTGAAATTTCCCCTTTTTCATTCAATAGAATTGAATTAAGTTTGGTGTGTTTTATTGAAATAATTGCTTGAACATCTCTAACTTGCCCAAATGGAACCAAGTGACCCCTAGACCTTCATAAGTGACTCCATGAAGCTTAACGTACGTAAATTGTGTACGCCACCTCAGCTGACTCGAGGTGGGCCCACTATTTTCGAATTCTCTCTTATTGCTCCGTTTGGTTTATTTTCGTACTATAACTAGAGGAAACTTTTGGTTATCATTCCGACTACTAAATAATAGTTGTTTTAACTAGTCCATCGATTCCAAGGCTTGATTGTCTCCCTAAAAGTTCATAAATGTTTTCCAAAATATTCATTCTTCTCCAAATCCAAGTTTTACAATTTCTTTTGAAAGTTTTTATGACTAAAACAACGACTATGATTCTATGACGACAATGATGATGTCAGATATGAGAAAATGTCTATGACACGACATGACATAACACGATGTGATATGATATGATATGATATGATATGTTCTACGTTCTCTTAATGTTATTCTCCGCTGATAGTCTCGCCTTATGATTATCGTTCCTTCAAGGTGAGATAAGCGCCCATAGTTATTTCATAATGTGATCGGAGGTTTCCGACCTTACGTCACTCCGATGAATACATGATTTTCTTTGGGCTCTCATGCATGCCATACCTGTATATGTACATGGGGTGGGGGAAGGGATACGTGTATATGTGGGGAATGGGAAGGGAAACATGTTTCGCCACTGGTCGGTGGCTTATCATCCGGACGCGGGATGCCGGACGCGCGGGATTTATAGGCGGCGGAGTATTTCGGCGCAATGTGGGCGAGCCGACTTGTTCGAGCGCCATGATACCATATGACCGGACAAGCATCGTGGCATCCGCCCCGGGGCACTCATATGCACAGGTTACTCTGTTATCCGATGATATGTTCTATGTTTCCATGCTGTTATTGTTCATATGTACAGGTTATTCCTTTACCTCACGATATGATATCCTGTTATTATTCATGCTTATATCTCTTACTATGTTGCTACTCCTGCCTTACATACTCAGTACATAGCTCGTACTGACCCCTCTTCTTCGGGGGCTGCGTTTCATGCCGCGCAGGTACACCCAGATGAGCTGAATCTAGCATAGAGGATGTTCCAGCAGAGTTGGTAGGCTCCACTTGTCCCGGAGTGCTGCCGAGTCAGAGTATAGATGCTATGATGCTTTGATCGAAGTTAGAGACTTTGCAGACAGTGTCGTGGGTGTTGGGTTGTCGATGCAGCAAGCGGCTCCGCGGCTCGATATGTTATTATGTTTCGTGTCACGAGTCTTGTATGATGTCAGATTTTACTTATGGAAAAAAAATTTTATGTATTCATTTCTAACTGATTCATAAGTTCATATGTGTGATAAGAGTTAGCGGGTTCGCTCGGATCCGAATATGGGGTCGGGTGCCCATCACACCCTAGTAAGATCGGGGTGTGACAATCTTCTTCCTTCTCTTCTTTGAGTCTCTATTTGTGGCTTTCTTGTTCTCGTTTTGTGTATTTATTCCTCTCTTTGTTGATTGATTTCTCTGTTTTTCTCTTGATTTGTCTTTGTAAAGCTTTGCATAATGAAAATCTTGATTTGTCTAGCTAAATATGTTCCATTGTTCCTCTAATAATACTTTGTTGAGCTACTCCATCTACCTCTGGTAAGTACAACTTATTCACACTCGATCTGCTCTTGTATTTGTTCCTGTTATTGAATACTGGTATAATGATCCTCCGATGATGTAGATCTTGTTTCCTTGTGTTCTTGTAAAGTCGTATCTTTGTGTTTAATCTCCCAAAAAGCATTTGTTTTCTTCTGTTCTTGATTTCCCTATTTATCTGTTGTAAGCTGTTGCGTCTTCCCATCTCTGGCATTCAGATCTGTGTTGTTTTGGTGTTTTCTTTTCTTGCATGTATTCATCTTCATCATCAATATGTGGTTGTGATCCTCAAATAAGGGATTTAAAATTATTCTTCACATGATTTCTTGAAGAATGGTGATATTCATGTGAAATTCGTTCAAGTGATAATGCAACAATTATATTCACCAAAATCTTACTAGCGTCAACCCTTGAAACATGGTGTATAAGATTGAAATATGAAAACTTACATATCTGAATCAAGGTTTTTTTTTTTTTTGGGGGGGGGGGGGGGGAGAGGAGTTAAATATGTGTTGTACTCTTTTTTCCCATTGAAATTTTCTGGTTCGGTTTTTAATAAAGTAGCTAGCAATGTTGTGTACTTCTAGATATGTGTACTCTTTTTCATCACTAAAATTTTCTTCTACAAATTTTGTTTTCCTAATAAGGTTTTAACGACACGCATTTATTTATTAATGAACATTCAAGGGTTGACACCCCCGCTAAGAGAATCCCACATCGACAAAATATGGAAGTGATGTTGGTTATATAAGGAAGCGGGCCATAGACCATAGTGACGCGTCTTAAAGTCGTGCGGGCCTAGGCCCAAAGCGAATAATATCACTAGTGGGTTGAACTATTACAGATGGTATCAGAGCCACTCTTGTATCAGTCTTGCTAATGGTGGGTTAGCGTTCGACTGAGTTAAGGTAAATCTCGGGTAGATGAGACAAACCTTAGTCTTTGAGTCTAGGCAAATCTCATGTGCCACCCCAGTTAGGAGAATCCACATCGACAAAACACAGGAGAGATATTTGGTATATAAGTAAGCATGCCCTAGACCCTAAATACGCATTTTAAAGCCGTACCGGCCTAGTTCCGTAATAAACAATATCACTAGTAGGCTGGGCTGTTACAGATGGTATCAGAGCCACTCCTGTGCCAGCTTTATTGATGGTGGGTCAGAGTTCAACTGAGTTTGGAAAAATCCCATACGGTGGGGAAAACCTTAACAAGGACGCTGAGTCCATAAGAGGGGGTGTATGTGACACCCCAACTAGGAGAATATGACATCAACAAAACACGGGAATGATACCGGGTATATAAGAAAGCGAGCCTTAGACCTTAGTGACATGTTTTAAAGCCGTGCAGGCCTAGGCCTAATGCTGATAGTATCACTAGTGGGATGGGTTGTTACAAAGGGGAAGTGCTATGTATACGCTAAATTGTGGATGTTCATTTAAGTACTCCTACAACTTCATGAAGAAGCTTTACTAACGAACAAATTTGCCGAAGCAAATAGCGTGAGAGTAACTCATGCAAACAGCTTTTGAAAAGCCTTACAATAGCTTCCTGAGACTTGTAATCAAGCAAACAACTTAACTCAATATTAAATAATTAATTTAAATTTCTACGCTAACTTTTATAAGTTAGTAATACCCTGATTTCTATACATGTCCTGATCTGTATGCATAAACTGACTTTGCTATACTGAATTTAAGTTACCGTAAATATTTTTTCAAAACTGCACCATCAATTAGTACCCCATCTAGCAAGAGCTAATTTTCCTTTTAGATCACACGGAAAACTGCCCAAAATAGTCACTTATCATTGGGATGGGACTTAAATACATCCTTAATATTTTACATGGAGCACTAATAGTCCTTCATATTTGGACCACTAATAGTTTGTCACGCCCCACATTTGAGGAGGCGAGACCGGCCCCGGGTGCCTTATTTGACCGAGCATACCAACCTATAACACATACAATATGAACATATACGAAAACATCTAGGCTGACAAAAATGATAACCTGTGATATCTAGGCCGACAAGGCTGTAACTCGTGACAATCTGAAGAGGATAGAGTATACCAACACTGAACCAAAATCAGCCCAAAAGATATATGCATATATGGGACGACAAGCCCGCCATGATTTTCATACAGTAATATCTAGGCCGCCAAGGCCGTTACATAACTTTATACAAGACTTCTGTTTACAAGACTCTATGAACATAGCATCTGTGATATAGTCAGAATAGGGCCCCGACCTACCCATCATGCCTATACATAACCAAAACCTCTAGACTTAGCGAAGCTTACCAATCAAGCTGAACACGAGCAATGCCAACTGATGAGGCCTTATGTCTGTCTATCAGGACCTGCAGCATGAAGTATAGCGCCCCCGGCAAAATGTACGTCAGTACGAGAGAATGTACTGAGTATGTAAGGAAAACTGAATAACTGTACGATGAATCTGAACTGATATAAGTGGACATCAAAATATAACTGAGTGCCAAGGATAACCTGAGGGTGTAATTACCATCTTTTGATTCAATTCACAATTTCAACATAACTATTGGCCACTATAGACACATAATAACAACGTATTGAGCCAAACAAGTGTCTCGTGTGTAAAAAAGGCCACTGTGGGCACATAACAGATAACATACTGAGCCATAAAGGGCCTCGTGTGTCAGATAACATATCAAGCCATAAAGAGGTCTCATGTGTAGGATAAAGTACCGAGCCTTACAAAGGGCTTGTGTGCAAGATATTGTACCAAGTCTTACCAAGGGACTCATGTGTAAAACAAGTAAATAGCATACAAAGAGCGTTATACATGTCTTAATATAATTCCTTCTAGCATGGAACAAGGACTAAACATATGGAATACTATAACACATGAAAGAGAGGAACATTATGAGTAGAGTGTTTTGTGAAGAACTCTTCCTTTTTAAACCTTTCGTTTTGGAAAACGCCTTAGAGCAGATTCATGCCAATGAGAAATAAGAGGAGTAGCCATTACATACCTGTATCGTCGATTCCTATCAACGACGCTAAACTCAATCTTCTTGACACGTTAATCTACAAAGACATGATAATAACACTAGTGTCAAGTTATGGAAATTCACAAAGACAGTCCCAAACTTACACACAACAACACCCAAAAAAGTTCATTCACAACTTTCGGCCATCAACCCGTTGGTTCTTATCAACCAAAAACCATCTAGACTTATACAGACTCGTACGCATGAAGAATAAGGGAAACCTTACCTTAGATTCCAAGAACAAGTCATTCCCAACCTTTCTTCAACTTGAAGTAACCTCCAACTCACAACAAGAAGAAATAAAACAAGCTAACTAGCAACAAAAGCTTTCCGAAAGAGAAATTTATGTTATAACGTAGCAGACCTTCACTTGAATGGTACAGGAGCTCTTAGAGAGCATGAAGGAACACTTAGGATTAGTTTAAGGTGAAGAATGACAAATTAAAGGTGTCCCACCGCTTATATAGAGTTTCAAAATTTTTCACTGCCTCTGACTTATAGAGTGACATGCGGCCTCATGTCACCATATGTGGACTTTATGTCCACTGCAGATGGGGTCGTGAGTTTCAAGAATTCCCTGAATCTTGCATCATAATCAGACTGTGGACTTGCGGTTAGTTACGACGCATTCTTACGTGAAAGTACGGGGAGTTACATAGTCGTTCATGTTTGTATATTGGTGCATTTTTTGTCCTCTCCCAAAATTTTATCTATTATTAATGTTGGTTTTGTCCACTGTTTAGTGTATAGAATGTTCACTCCTCAGCCTTGTTGTTAGTAGAAACAATAACTCCATCTGAGTGAAGGTGAGAAGCAGAATGCTCCTTGTTCTGTTTAGTACAAACATCACAGTAACTAAATCAAGAACATGCATGCTTTTTGAACTATTTTCCACATTTTTCAGGCATTATATTGCTTCAAAAAGTGATAGTATAAAGTTCTCGCAAGTATTATGGAAGAAAATTTTCAAATCTCAATACATGAAGAACGAATAAATTAAAGGTGATACAACAAGATAAGATTGATCCACCACTTCGGATCGAGGTAGGACGTACACGTAAATTAGGCAAACTGAACTATCTCCTATTAACCCCTAATCTTAACAAAATTCATAGGTGGTATAATGCTCATCCGATCATGAGTCACTTTAAATTCATCCCATCCGAAAGTAAAAAAGAAAAGTCAATCAATACTTTCTTTTCTTGTCCTTTTTTCATGTGAAGAAAAAACGTTTATGATATGTTTCCTAACTCTAAATTATAAACCAATTTACTATAGATAAACAATGTTGCAAGGATTTTGTCTCTGAAAGAAAATTGTGTACTATTGCACTTCAAATAGGAGGTAATCAACCTCTCAACATTAAAAAAAAAAAAAAAACATAAGTTTGAGAGAGGACTAAAAGTGCACCAATATTATAAAAAGAAAACACATCATTTCCCCCTGAATTTGACCACATTGTCGGAAAGACATCTTAACTTTGCGGGGGTCCTACAATCCCTGAACCTGTTCAAACTAAATAGGTCCTTCCGACCCATTGTGGCACCTGCTCATAGGTCAAGGGCAGCGCGTGTGCGCCACCCCTAACAAACAAAAATTATATTCCATTTTTTTGGACCCGTTTTACGAGTCAGATTTTTACACCCAAATAATTTTGATCCATAATATTAAACTTTTTCCCAATTTTCAGCAGATCCACAAAGGAATTTAGCAATGGAACTCCAAATTTAAACGACCACCAAACAATTCTTCACCAACGTACGGATTTCGAATTTCCCAACATCAAAATCACAAAAAAAAATCAAGTTTTCAACCCCCACTATGATTTGTTAAACAATCAAAAAATACAAAGATATTTTCTAGAAAATATACAAGAAGGAAAAATGCACTGTACAAAATACGAAAAACAAGATTTAAAAAAATTAAACTCTAAGAGATCAAAGAGATTAAGAACAAGTTAAACACGAAAACTCTTCTACGGTTTTTTCTTGTAAGAATAATGAAGGAGTTATCTGGGTTGCTTGGTTTTGTGTTTTCTTGTTCTTCTACGTTTGACTATCTATTATGTTATATTCATACCTTTTGAATTTGATTTAGTTGAGAAGATTTTTTTTTTTTTTTTTGTATGCCAGACGAAAATTCGACAGCTTCAATGGCGGGTGATTCATTTCAACCCCCACTATGATTTTTAGACTGGTTTGGGGCTATTTTTTAAGCCCCTCACGCGCTCCTCTATCCTGCACCTACAACACGTGCCAAAATGGGTCGGAAGGGCCTATTTATTTTAGTTCGAACAGGTTTAGGAGTCATAAGATCCCCACAAAATTAAAGCGTCTTTTGAATATCTAATCTAAGTTCAGGAGGGTAACGATGTATTTTCCATTATAAACTTGGATAATAAGGCCTTTTTTTTTTTTTTTTTTTTTTTTTTAATGTTAATGTTCTCTCTATTAAACTCGAAGATAAGGGACCAATTTACATTTTTTTGCACGGATTGCCCTTCGTTTGGGGTGGTCTTTAAATTTTGCCACTCAAAATTTGCGTCTTTAAATTTTGCCTTCATATTTGTGGTCTTTAAATTTTGCCCTTTCTTTAAAAAGATGGCTAATACATGAAATTCTCGGGTTCGAACCCCGCTCAAGCATAAAATAAAAAAATAATTTCGCAAGGCAGACTAGGGAGTGTATGCCGGATCAAAGATACAATCTTTAAAGAAAAAAGTTAAAGTTATGCCGGATCCCATAACTAAAAGTCCGCCCTCAAGAATAAAAGTCCGCCCGCGGACTTTTAGTTAAACATAACTAAAAGTCCACGGAGGGGCATATAAAATTTAAACTTTGCCTTATAAGGCAAACTTTTTTTTTTTGGTTGAAAGTCTATTTTATTCCATCCAAAAAACTTGTACAAGACAAAGTCAAGTCGACCTTCAACCGTACATGGTAAAATTCCTACTCACTAACTTGTATAAGTCAAACTAGGAGCAACTATTACATTAAAAAAACAATGTACTAGCTTTTAATCAACTACACTTAGCTAGGGATAGCAATTCATAAAGCAAGAAGAGTTTCCGCCATTTGAAATTGTTCCCTTGGATGTGAATATGTTGTGCAATCTCTGCAGTCTATCATCGGAAGAAACCGAGTATTTCAAATCCGAGTAGGTTCCTTTCTCTCCAAACCAATGCCACTAGCATACCAAAAATGCAGCAAGTAATGGAGCGGTGGCTTCGATTTGTGTCTAGCAATGTGTGAGATCCATGTGATTTCATCTTACCCCTATTCTTCTAGTGCTTCTACCCATACCAACAATCTGTACCACAATCCTTTTGTGATGGAGCATTCAAAATAAAGATGGGAAAATATTTCTTGTCCGCCACGTAAGATTTTAAAATATTTCAAGTCTATCAACGTTGCTAATCTACCTTGTATTGTACCAAAGTGTGAATTTGTATCCGGGATGGACATTTGGTTGTAGCATAATACTTTTCCATGTAACTTTGGTATATATGCTTGAAAAAATACATATATATGCTTCAAGACAAAGTTTGCTATAAGGCATAAGTATGCTTTTTACATCGCATAAGTTTGGTAAATCCTAAACAAGTTTACGCAGGACTGGCATACTTTTAATGGACAAACTTTTATCTTAGGATCCTATAAACTTATGAAGGAATTATCAAAGTTATGTTTTAACCGCATACTTATGTCAAGTCCGCCCATAAGGCATAAGTATCGGTCCGCATAACTTTTTAATTCCTTCACAATCGTATGCCGATGGGGGGCATAGCGAATTTAAACTTTGCTGCGAATTTTTTTTAAAATTTTGATCATGTGGGGTTCGAACTCGAAACCTATGGGATTTAGCAATAATAAAATTTAAAGATTTCAAATATGAAGGGCAAAATTTAAAGACCACCCCAAAAGAAGGGCAATTCTGCGAATTGCCCACCAATTTAAGCTCTTTTCTCCAAGTAGATTCCACCCGATTCTCCTCTCCTCTGTTTCCCCTTAAATAGCAAATCCTTTTTTTTTTTTTTTTTCCAAAAAAGAAGCCACTATATAAAAAGTTCATATAAAATAATCACGAACCATCAAAAGAGATCTATATTTCTGTTTTGCCACTGTCGTTTAGGCTTTCACCGAAAATCTTTTTTTTTGATCATCCTCCCAAAAGGTTTTTTTTTTTTTTTTTAAGAAAAAAAAAAAAAAAAAGAAGAAGAAGAAGGAGAAGAAAATCAATCTTTTGAAAGGATTCTTTCCTGTTCAAACATACAAAACTTGCCAAGAACCTACTTGTTTAAAACAAGTTTCATTACTGAGACAGTTCTTGTTGGTGGGTTTAAAATTGTTTTGCAGTGTGCTATGAGCTTTTCCTAAGCAAAGTGTTGCTGCCCATCTGCATATTTTGCTGCCCACTATGGTAAGTTTCTTGTTGGGTTTTCTTCTTTGCTTCAATTTTCAAAATATTATGTTCTTTCAATGCTTATCTATAGTATTTTGCCATGATTGCTTTACTTCCATCGATTATTTGTCAGGCTTTCTCTTGGAAACAACCTCTCTACCTCCCAAGGTAGGGGTAAGGTCGGCGCATGCTCGATTACATTGGGTATGTTGTTGTTGGTTCCCTTTTTGCTTATTACTACTTTATAGGGCTGCTAGGGAAAGGAAGTAATCCCCCAGTGAAGATGATGTGCTTAGGATAAAATACTACCCTTTCCTTAATGAACTTGTTGTATGAAATTTCCTCTAAGTGAAAAAAGTTAAAACGGAAGAATGAGTTGGAATTTTAGTAGGACTTCGGCTATGAAAACGAAATATTTTTTACTTCAATTGGAATTTTGAAGTTAGAGTTTAAGATGGAGTTGTGTTTGGTTATAGTTTTTGCAAAGAATATTTGGTTGTTTGATTGTACTGAAAGTGAAAACAAGATTTTAGGTGTTTTTCAAATTCTTGGAATTTTCATGGCCAATCGTTGATTTTCAAAAAGTGAAAAAATTTTATGGAAAAAAGTGAAATTCTCATGGCCAAACGGGCGCCCTTAGTTTTCTTAACTCTTAGTATTGTGTTTACCTACTGACGCTACAACCTTAGGAGAACCGCACCCCAAAAGCTAGCTATTCAGGTGGGACCGTGGGAGAGCCCAAGGCTATATAAGCCCCACATCAGCACATAGTAGTACCGATGTGTGGGATTGAACCATAACAAACCACCTCGCTCCGCATCCGTCGTCCTCGACGACTGTGCGCTAGACGTTACTAGCCCCGGGTGAATACTGCCATATTGCATCACCATTTATGGCACGGCAGGCATGGAGGGTGGTGGGTGGCTCTGATGCCATTGATACAACCTTAGGAGAACCACACCCCAAAAGATAGCTATTGAAGTGGGAGAGCCCAAGGCTATATAAGCCCCACATCTGCTACCCATTTAACCGATGTGGGACTCAAGTCCCATTCCTTGCAATAATGTCATAACAACTGATCACCCACCAGATTTGGGTTTTCTTGTATGTTTTAGTTTTGTATACCATCACATAGAAAGAATTATGTTTTTGTGTTTCTTGACTTGTGTTACATGTCATTGAAAAGGAACAAAGCTTTTGTTGTTGTCTGGACTTTCGTATTTTTTGGCGACAACTTTATTTACCTGCTACTTATGAAAAAAAAAAAAAAACAGTTCTTTGTTTACCTGCTGTTTGGTAGAGCAATAGTATAGCATTGTGATATAACATGAAGATTAATTGTTTGTAAAGGATATATATCCGTAGATCCATGTTTGTTTGATTGATTGAAAATGAGATATATGAGCGTTATTCAGAAACCTTTTTTGGTTTGCAACGGGGTAGCTTTCTTTCTGATGTTATTGGTGGATTGTAGGCTGTCTGACTACATGCAAATGACAGTTTGTTATTAAGAGTGGAACTGAATGTGTCAAAAATCATATATCTTTTAACTCATGCGGATCCAAGATCTGATCTTTATGGATTCAAAGTCCAAAATTCTTTGAAACTATGGGTTCGAAACATAGATTTTTCACATATGGTCTATATAAAAGATGTGGGTTCAATTAAACCCATCCGTATAACTATACATCCGCCACTGTCTTTTAACACATAAACTGAAGTCATTAACCTGTTGATAATTGTAAATTGGACAAAAGCCTAAATGCACTACTACCTTGGCTAGTTTCGCTTCAATCTAGTTTCAGTGCATTCATTTATGATAAGTTTTGCCATCCTATAATTTCCATTTGTGCATTATCCACTAACTTATGAATTGCTCTTATGAATCTTTCTGCTAGTAACTTTGAAATGATCTTTTAGAAGCTACCAGTCAAGCTTATGGGCCTAGCTCTCCTGTTTTCCCCATTAGCATACAGGTTCTGATAAAACTTCAAAATCTCTAACAATCAAAGAAAAAAAACTTCAAAATCTCAATTTTGCTTTCCCCATTAATTATTCCATTAATTCTAACTCCCATTGTGGTTATATCTTTTATGAGCATCTGCCATCTTGTGAAGAAAAACTAGTATTTCTATCACCTTGTTTCAACCATAACATCCTTGACCTGTACCTCCAAGTGACTTCTTCATATTTAGCTATATCTTCCAACTCCATTTGTAAATTGACCGCAACAACCTCCTCTTGAAGTGTCCAATTTTGTCAGTCCTTGTGCATTGTCTAGATGAGTTATTTATGCTAACGACTCACTTTTCGTATGATCTGAACTCGAAAGTTACTTTTCTTCCACTCACTCATCTCCCTTTTATTAGCAGCAGGTTCTTTGACAAAATAAATTCTGGTCTGCCTTCATTCCATAAGGTTGTCTTCCATTCTTTCACTTTATCCACAAATTCCTCCACCTCTAACCACCAATTCTTGAATCTAAAGTATTCCAATTTCCACAGAACAATTGCGAAGAGACGTGATCTGACTTTAGTCTTGTTATTAACTCTTTATGATCATCCTGAATTCCTCATCGTATTCAGGGGATAATGGGAGTCTATCAATTCTTGAAACACTTTCTTCATAGTTTCCTTTGAACCATGTGTATTTTTCCCATAAGTGGTGGATCAATAAGTTTTAGGTCCTCTTTACCAATTGAAATTCACTCATTGACATAAACTCCAAATTTCTTAGCTCATTTTTCCCTTGGTCTGGTTGCTTCCACGATTGGTCCGAACTATACTTTGTCTTGTCTCTTCTTATCAATATTCATGAACATTTTCAGTGATTCATGTTCATAGCCTTGAAATTCAACACCATATTGTTTTCTCAAAGACAATACATTCTTGTGGACCATAAAGGTGCCTCCATCTCAACTTGTTGTCTTTGAAGTTCCTATGCTTCTTGTACAAATACCTTTCTTATATCATGCTGTTCAACTGACAATGGATGCTCATCAATTAATATAATTTCTTTCCCTTAGCTTGCGATAGGAATAATTGTCATTACGTTGTTATCCTTGATTGTGAGAGAATTATGTTGGTCTCTGAGGAACTCGTCATTTTAGACCACTATAATCGCAAGACTTGAGCTATTTTTGCTGTAATAATTGATAGCTGTAATTCAACAGACAGAGGGTTAAATAGGATGTCTGGATTATTGTTCACTTCATTTTGATCGACCCAGATTAGTGAGTTTGGGCCCAAAATAATTCTGTTCTGTGCTATGGTCTTATAAGATCCCTGAAATTGGCTGCTGGTGTTGAGGTTCCTTCATATAGACCCTTGAAAATTAATAGGCCTTTCGGAATTGCATGCCTAACACGTGTTGCCTCATCTAGCCCAAATGGCAATTCCAAATTTGAACTATTCCTGGGGTTCGGCACTTGTCCAGATCCATTAATAGTTTTAACCGATGGTTCATGGCCCTTTATGCCAAATTGACTGGTCCATGGTGGGGCTTTGTGGACTAATTTTTCTGGCGATGAGATTCCAGTTGTCTTTGTCGGCGATATGCCTTAGCTCTTTCCATCGCTTCTTATTCTTTGCATGTATTGGCAACATGATTCTGTTCATTTCTTACTGTAGCAGACATTTCAATCCAGATTGATATAGTCAAAACTTAAACTCCAACTTTGGTTTCAATGTATCTTGGAATTTTCTTTGGTGGCCTATTAACTTTGATTCTAGCCGGTCTGAGATAATTTTTCATGCTAGTTTCCTCCATCTTTTCAATTCACTTGCCACATGGATTACCTACTTCTTCCAAAATGTTTTGTGACCATAGATTTAAAGGAAAACCAGGAGGAAAGGATAGGAGGGCACTAGTCCAGCTCCGTATACGGGTTTTTTGTCCAAACAATTCAGTAAAATTATTTACGTTATAAAAATACAAAGGTTTCATTCTTTTTGGAACATCCTAAAGAGAAAAAAAATCCACATAAAGATTGAACAGATAGCAGAGAAATCTTACTTTTTCTTCATTAGGCTCGAGAGCTTGGTGAGCTATGTTATAACTTCAAGCTGGGAGCGCATTTTACTCAACTTGAACTCAGCAAAAGATTAGATGAGCCAGACTACTGGCTACTCAGTGCTCTATACCTCAAGTCTGCATCTTTGCATACTATGGTTTCTTTCCTCTCTAACAAGAAGACTTGGATTCTCTGCATAGTTGTATGTTTCTTGCATAATGATATTATGTATCTTTAATTAGGTTTATTGCGATTCACTGCAGGGCACAATATGTTTAAATTGTGGTGGCAAAGGTTTCACTAACGCATATGTTTTCTGTGTGAAATGCCTAGAAGTTGCTGTGCACCGGTAAGTTAGATCAACAACTGAATATCATTGTTATAGTTCAAACGTTGTACTATCTCTTTATTGCAATTTTAGTCTCTTGCTTGTCTTTTCAGTCACGGCTTGGGTCGCGACCCCTACTAAGTGAGGCTCGACTCACCTAGCATTCCTACCCATTTTCATTGCAACATTTTGGTTGTGATTCCTCTGTACCAAGAACCTTTCAATAATCCTTCTTTCAACCAATTACCTCAACACATATAAGATCCGCCAACATCAACAACTACAAATCAAAGACAATGATGATCAAATATTCAATAGTCAACCAACACAAAACTCGCAAAAGCAGTTCTACAATTCTCATGACCAACTTGTGGCATATAACTCAAGTAAAATGTCAAAATATCACGACGGAAAAGTCTAACAAAACAATAAAAGATGATTCTTTCTCCGCTCTTGCAATTGGGTTGTTGGGATTATGGGTTGGATGTCTAATTGTCCAGGCGGTAATGATATATCTTGCTCTCTATTAGCGGGTCACATATCTGGTGCAGTCCAGGTCAGCTAACAAATTGGTGAGGGATGAGAAGAGGGGGTCAATTAATGTGAGCGGTGTGTGGACAATCAACCATAGTATCTGCGTAATATTGAAATTATTTGATAAAAATGAAGATATAATTACGCGTTTAGGGCTAAGTTTAATTTGAGGCTTTATTCTTCACATGTAAACTTTTGGTGTACAAAAACTTTTTTGGAAAGTAAGTTTACTGTTTCGTGCAAAAATATTATAGGAATTATGTTTAAGTGATGGGTAAAATAGCAGCAATAAAGACTTTAGCACCAAGTTGAGTATTGTGATCAACTGAAATTTGAGTAAATTGGGGTTGAACAAGCAGCTGCACGCTGCAGTTCCACTGCACATTCACCATTTCGGCTCCTCCGTGTCACTCTTCTTGTTCCCAAGTCATACAGTTCTGCATTTTTAATTTTTTGTTTTAGTAAGTGATAGGAAGGAAACAAAATGAGCTCTCAAAAAGAGAGAAAAAAGAAAAGAAACACCAATAATGTAACAACTTCTTTGAAGATACTACTCCCTTTGTCCCAATCTGTGTAGCACATTTCATTTTGTGTGTGTGTATGTATGTGTTTTTATTTGGTTTTTAGCATTGGGGGGGATTTTTTACATGAACCTATGACAGAATTAAGATTTGTTGCTGTAAAATCAGTGGAAACCTTTTCCATGTGAACTGTAGTTATGTAATGGAATAACTTACACATGTACTTGTGGTGGACAGCTCAGTACTTGTAATAACTTACACGTGTACTTGTGGTGGACAGATCAGTACTTGTACTGACTTTTTTTCGCTAGCCTTGAGTTTGAGCAAAGTAACGGGTAAAACTTATAGTTGATAGTTCATACTAATTTACGTTTTCTCCTTGGATCGGACATTCTTCAATGTGTTGGCTTGAAAAAACCTGCCCCTCTTCCTCGCAAGCTCTGATTGTTTAACTTATGGATGGTTGTCTTAAGTCAAAAATTTCTAAACGCACAAGATGGGAGATGGATTTGAGAACTTTCAAAATTCTAGTCGATTCTTAAGAAATTTAGTCAGCGATAACCAGATACACAGTTAAGAGCAATTGAAAACCAAGATGGATTACAATTTACAGGTTATACTTTTGTGTTTCTTTATATCGTTTGTTGATCTTTGCTTATTTTTCAGCTACTGCCTTGAAATTGTGACATTTGATGAAGATGTCTATTGGGTCTGTGATGACTGTGAAGTGAAGGAGCCAGACGAACTAAACATCAAGAAATCTGATGCCATCTCAGAAGAAAATGGGGATTGCACTAGTTCAAGACATTGTAAAGCGAGCTCTGAAGTAAAGATTGGTGTTCCTGAGACAATATTGAAGAGGTGTGATGGTAGGCTTCAGGAACTTCTTCAGCCTCCTGGGATTGATTTGGTAGAGCATTGCCAGATAGTGGGTGATACTTCATGCGTCAAGGAGGAAGGTAGTCCTACTTCATCGAGAGATGAGAAAAATGAGCCAAGACTAGTACATAGCTCTTCTGAGCAATCCCATGAGTCACAGACAAGCATTGAGTGCAATGAACGAACTCAATCAGCTAATGTTTCTCTATTGCCAGCTAAGCGATCAAAGGAAGAAGTTACTGTCCCACTGGCCAAGCGAGCAAGAGAAAATTTTCAAGCTCACCATTTGAAGCAACCTTGTGACACAGATATTCAGCCTGGCACACTGGATAATTCTTCTGGCATGACTGAAAAGACAAAGAGTATATTGTCGTCTGGCAATCATCATGAAAAGGAATCAGCGAATGGAAAAGATATAATATTAACACCTCAAACTAGAACTGTTTTCAATGAAGATACTTCTCAATTTTTGAAAGATGAACAGCCAATTGAACCCAAACATGCTGGCCAGCAACAAGCGATGCCTCTTATCGATTTTATTTGGAGGTCAGGAGATATCTCATGAATTTTAGCTGGAGATAATCTAACTGAGGATTTATTGTGGTGTTAATGAAAATTTATCCTTTATGGTGATCTGACAGGGGTAGTTTTAGCATATGGAACAAAGAGTATGAGACACTTGATGGACTTGTAGCTCACCTATCAGTTAAAGCATGTCAAAAGGTTTATGAAGAAGCAAGCTTGTTTCCAGCTTTGCTTCAACTGGAAATGCTCCCAAAATCTGACATATGGCCTAAGAGTTTCACTAAATCAGAGCCCACTGATGATAACATCGGATTGTATTTTTTTCCATTTGACACAAGGTAGTCACTTTTATATTTTCACCATTGACCAGGTTTTTTAAATCAAATTTTGGTTTGTTATCCTCCTGTTTTTCTTGCTTTAGATGTGAAAAGGAGTTCGATCTGTTGGTGGAGCAGATGATCACAGAAGAACTTGCTCTACGAGCAATCGTAACAAATGCTGAGCTTTTGGTTTTCACTTCCACAGAGCTGCCCGTGCTATACTGGAGTGAGTTTTTATTTGATCCTTTGTTTTGCTGTCTACATGTGCTTTCTATTCTGGTTTCCCCCGAAGATGATATGCTTGCTAAAAGTGAAACCATTTTTTTGTGCTTCTCAATATTTAGTCTATATTGTATTGCTAAAAAAGTACTTCAGGTCCACTTCTATGTTAGTAAAAGTTCAAACTGATGACGAAATTAACTGGAAAAAAATAAAAGAAAACTTGGAGAATTTTTGTCGTTGATTGATAGGAGATAAGGTAATTGGACGTTCCAGAAGGTATGATTCCCAAAAAATGTTTAGGCAGAGAGACAATACCTTCCTGTGGCTTTGAAAAGGGAGACTTCAAATGGTTCATTTCTCAAGCCAAAGCACAGGGCAGAGTGAGCTACGCCTATGCTCATATTGGATCAAGTCAGTTTCTTTAGAGAGTTGCTTCTTATTATATCCTTTCAGCAAAGTGAACAAATTAAACAAGCATCTTTCGTGCTTATCAAAGATGAAGGCTTTTTTAAAACTATCTCGTAAATTTGACTGAAATTATTTCTCCTAAAAAATGTTTACCAGGAAGTTGGGACCCACTTTTAGTGTAGTATAATAAAATAAAATTTCAACTTTTACCTTTATAAGCGTGCCAACTCGGATGTGGCAATATAAACATGAGTTAAGGGTGTCTCAGATTAAATATGACCATTTGTTCTAGTTTCGCGTTACCTTTGTCATCTGAGGTTCATTGTTAAGCTGCTTGAAAAAATCAATTGGCAGGATTTCGGAGCAAGTACTACCTCTGGGGTGTTTTCAGACCGAAGCGGGATTCCAGTAGGAATACTATGATGCCAAATAGGAAGAGTGAACCTGCGACCTAGTATGCTGTTTAACTGGTTGTTAACGCATATCTGTTGGAGTGCTGAGCATCTGGTGATTAGGATGAAGCAGCTTTCTTTTATAGCCATCTTGTTGGGGAGTTTTGCTCGGTTGAAGAAACCTAATTTCCTGTGAAAGATACCTGATTTAACAAAAGCCTTCTGTTTAGCGTTGATCCGAGGACTAGCGAACTTGATATATGCAGGAGCATGGTTTTACATGGCCATTTATTTTGTAGTTGCTCCTACTTTGATTGTCAAAAGTCTAATCTTGTGCAGTTGTACGTGATAGATCGAGACATTATCAAGGAAGAGAAGCTTTTACATCTCTCTGTCTCTTTCTCTTCCCGGTGGTTTGGGGCTCGTCTTGTATATTTTGAGACGATGTCATGTAAATGAAGGTTATGCAATACTAAACTATCTTAAATGTAGGGATGACAATAGGACGGGGCGAGTGATGCCTTGACCTGCCACAGATTTAACCTGCCTTGCCCCGTTTAACAATATTCCTCTTTTCAACTTGTCTCGTCCTGTTAAACTCTTCTTTTTTCCCCATTTTCAGTTTGCATGTTTTTAGTTGGGCAAACATAAAAGCAACAGAGCTAATAGGATTTAACAACCTTTGAGTTCTAGAAACTTCTTAAGAGAAGAAATTTTAATAAACAAACAAATTATACTATTTTATTGAAGGGTATCCTATACTTTATAAAATATGTATTTACGTGGGATTATACGAGCAATTGTAAAAGAAATTAGAGTACACCCCTATAAAGTGATTGCCCTTAGCTTGCTCTCCACCCCCCTCCCTCCCCCAAAACCCCCGGAAAATATACTGTGTTGACTCGAAATGTTGACTAAATATGGAGTTGGAATTGCCAAAATTTATAGATTGAAAGAATATACTGCAAAATTATCATGTCAAAGACTTGCATGGATAAGATGGGGGGAAAATAATCTTAGTAAAGGTTAGACTATTACCCAAATAATTGCATGTTATTGGGACCATTTGATTTGTAGAAGTAGTAAAACACTTGAGCCCATATTTAACTAATGTAAAAAACAAATTAAGAAAAAGGAAAAAGGAAAAAGAAAAAAAAAAAACATATTCAAAAGTTACTGAAACTTTCACTATACCATTTTGCAGGTTGCCGGCGTAAATATTGCTTTCAAAATTTAAACTACAATCTGAGCTGTGAATTATATAATTCATGATATCAATTACTACTACACATTAAATTCGTCAATAAAGAGGCATAGCATAGCATATAGGTGGCACGCTATGCTGAAAAATGAGGAACATTCTTGTTTGGATGGTTGTTACCTATTGTGTTGTAACTTTAAGGACAATGTTTATTTTGACTGTGATTTAAATTATATTGTATCGTATCGTTAAATTCATTGTTATGTAACGACGAAGAGTCTCATTTTGTATAACGACCGATTTAGTGTTACTTTGTTTCTTTTTCTCATTTTCTGCTTTACGTATTATCTAATAATCCTATTTATACTTGATCCTACCTTTTTATAGTAACTATATCCAGTACCCTACTTTTCTCGTAGATTTATTCTTCAAATTAATGATATGTGACATTATGTAACAACGGGAAACAATACAATCTAGCCAAACATCATATTCATCAAAACGATACAGTATAGTACAATACAATCTATATATATATATGTATATAATTGCACGACATAGACCCGGTGACGTGGCGCTCTCCTAAGTCAAGATTGGTACTCTCCTAAGTCAAGATTCACATTTATCTTTTTCCTCAATTTTTTGCCTTTTTCCCCCTATTATTCGCTTATGTCTTATCTTTAAACTCAAAAGTTACACCCCTTAATTCGGTTATAAACTCAAGAGTTACGTCCCTTAATTCATCCCTTCGATTAAAAAGTCACAACTCACGTCTTAATTACTAGATCCCATTCTTTCTATTACTCTATACAGATTTCGCCTTCTTTATCCTTCTTCGTTGCTTTCGTTTTGAAAGAAAATTTTATCATGCTAGATTCCTTCTCCAAACTTCATCACCCTCAAATCAATCCCTTCGATCAAATATTTCCACTTAATAACACTTTAAAAAAATTATTCCCTATCCTCTGAGAAAATTATCTCCTGTCAGTGCTTCGTGGATTAACATCCCTTCATCAAAATGCATGGCCAGCAGCCTAGCACATTACCTAAGTCGCTTTTCGAATTTGAAGTTTATATGATGTCCATGTAAGGTTTTGTCAAGATATAAGAATGCATGCCCTAAAGATCCTAAGCAAAACCAGGGAATATTTTATTTCTTTCTCTTACATTTCTGTGTGAACAATATGCTTAGGCATCGATATAAGCATGTATCGTTGAATAGTTTGGTCTCTTTGTTTGTGTATGTGAAATGTGTTTATGTTTTCTCCTCATAGATACATTCTCTTTGTATGTTATTATAATTCAATCATATCTTTCTTCTTTTTGATGTGCCACTGTTCGTAAATGAAAATATTAAAATTAGAGAATTTTTCCTTCACTCTTTCCTCTTGATCATCTTTATTACGTCTTTAGGTCCTTATTATGCTTTGATGTAAAGATCTATGAAGTAGTATTTTAATTTTATTTACTTCTCTATAATCGAGTAAATAAACATCATGATGAATTAGGAGTTGTCACGATTTACGGTCTAAAAGTAATATCATAAGTTCAAACTTCTTGGATAGAACATCTTTGTTCCATACTAATCATGTGAAAGAAGATTTTTTTTTGAAATGTTATTGTAGTTAGAAAAAGAAAAAGAATTTGAAAGTGTTTGGTTAGACAATTTTTTACTCCATATTAAATATTTATGTGAAGGGAAGAAGTTATCTTGTAATGTTCTTGTGGACAATAATGAGCAGCAAGAAGAAACAATCTTCCCTTATTACGGGCATACATGATTGAATTTGTCTTTCTCCTTTTTCGAATTCTTTGCTCTAGGCTTTGCTACATGGATCTCTCTTCGACTTTTTTTTTTTTTTGACGAGTTACTTTTCTTAATTAAAGAAGTCTTAAGTAATGAAATCAGTCATTTTCATTTGATGTCAACAATATCAGAATTGATTTTTAATGCGTATACATAGAAAATATTATCTCTTCTATTTCAACTCATTTATAAAAAATATTTTAAATATCCTTTGTATCTTTTATTACCGCGTGAAGCGCGAATAGCTTTACTAGTACAATATAATATGATACACTATAAGAAAATAATGCTAAAAAAAAAAATGAATCTTACTAATTGAACAGAAGATTCTTAAAGCTCCAGCTGTCATGTGTTGTCAATGTAGGATTTTATCGGTGCATTATGTGTGACTACAAAGAAGAGTCAAGAACCTGGATTTTGCACTTGGTAAGCTACTGCTTCCACAGGTCAAACAATTTACTCCACTAATCATCTGAAAAAGAAACATGTATTGCCAACAATCAACATTACCCCTAGTAAATCTTTGACGTGGACATTAATTTCTTTTCTGTTCTTTATTTTTCCTTTCTTGAAGAATGTTTGTAAGACAATGACGTAGTTTCTTGTTTAAGCTGTTTTATTCAGTAAGTAGCCCCAGTAAATTGCTTTCAAATTAATGTCAGTATCATTTATGAGGATGGCAAAGTATTGGTAGAGGAAGCTCTCATTAGACGAAGATGACAGTCATACTTCCATAAACTCTTGAACGAGGAAGGTGATAGAGATATTGTGTTGGGAGATTTAGAGTACCCTGAGATGCGTCGCGATTTTGGGTATTGTAGGAGTATAAAGGTGGAGGAGGTTAAGGGTGTTGTTCGCAGGATGCGCAGGGGAAGAGCTACCGGTCCTGACGAGATCCCTGGGGAGTTTTGGAAGAGTGCGGGCAGGGCAGGTTTGGAGTGGTTGGCTGAATTTTTTAATGTTATTTTTAAGACGGCGAAGATGCCTAAGGAATGGAGGTGGAGTATGATGGTTCCTTTGTATAAGAACAAGGGTGATATTCAAAGTTGCAACAACTATAGAGGGATCAAGCTGCTAAGCCACACTATGAAAGTGTGGGAAAGGGTGGTGGAGATGAGGGTGAGAAGAGGCGTGTCCATTTCAAAGAACCAGTTCGGATTCATGACGGGGTGCTCGACTACAGGAGCCATCCATCTTGTGAGGAGACTGGTGGAGTAGTATAGGGAGAGCAAGAAGGACCTGCACATGGTTTTCATCGACCTAGAAAAAGCTTACGATAAAGTGCCAAGAGAGGTTTTATGGAGATGCTTGGAGGCCAGAGGTGTACCTGTAGCGTACATTAGGATGATCAAGGACATGTATGAGGGAGCCAAGACCAGGGTAAGGACAGTGGGAGGAGACTCGGAACACTTCCCAGTGGAGATGAGGTTGCACCAGGGATCAGCTCTTAGCCCATTTTTATTTGCCTTAGTGATGGACTGTCTGACGCGGCGAATTCAAGGTGAGGTGCCATGGTGTATGTTATTTACGGATGACATAGTCTTGATTGACGAGACACGCAGCGGAGTGAACGCTAAGCTGGAGGTTTGGAGATAAACACTGGAGTCTAAAGGGTTCAAGTTGAGTAGGACCAAGACAGAGTACATAGAGTGCAAGTTCAGTGACGTGACACATGAGCCTGGCATGGCAGTGAGGCTTGGTACCCAGGCCATCCCAAAGAAAGGAAGTTTCAAATATCTTGGGTCTATTATACAAGAAAATGGGGATATTGATGATGATGTCTCACATCGTATTGGTGCAGGGTGGATGAAATGGAGGTTTGCTTCAGGAGTGCTGTGTGATAAGAAGGTGCTACCAAAACTTAAAGCAGGTTCTACAAAGTGGTTGTGAGACCGACTTTGTTGTACGGGGCAGAATGTTGGGCAGTCAAGAGCTCTCACGTCCAAAAGATGAAAGTTGCGGAAATGAGAATGTTGTGATGGATGTGTGGGCACACCAGGCGAGATAGGATTAGGAATGATGATATCCGGGATCAGGTTGGAGTATCATATCAGTGGAGGATAAGATGAGGGAGGCAAGGCTGAGATGGCTTGGGCAGGTGAGGAGGAGAGGCACAGATGCTCCAGTGCGGAGGTGTGAGAGGTTAGCTATGGATGATTTCAGAAGAGGTAGGGATAGGCCGAAAAAGTATTGGGGGAGGGTCTTTGAGGACGGGACATGGCGTAGGTTCAGCTTACCGAAGACATGACCTTAGATAGGAGGTTTTGGAAGACTCAGATTAGGGTAGAAGGCTAGCAGGTAGTCGCGGTTTCAATCTATAGTCTGGTGTCCTTTGTTTCTTGCTACTATATGTTGTTTCTTGTACTTCGATTATCTTATTTATCTGTGGTAGCTACCGCTCCCTTTTTTTAGCTCGCTCTATTTTGACTTATTCGCTTTCTTTAGTTTCATTTGCATTTTGCTTTGAACTGCTTGTGCTTATTTAACCTTTTTCGTTGCATTTTCTCTTGAGCCGAGGGTCTTTCGGAAACAACCCCCTATCTTTCCGAGATAGGGGTAAGGTCTGCGTACACTTTACCCTCCCCAGACCCCACATTGTGGGATTTCACTAGGTATGTTGTTGTTGTTATCATTTACATAGTTAATTTCATGCACTGATTAGAGCGCATTGAACAGGTATTGTCATTAGGCCATGTATCTGATGCTCCTTGTAACTTACCTTTTACAGTTTACCACAGTGAAGAATGTTGTTAGATAAATGTGAAAAACTGAACTTGAATGGTAAGATTTGTAGTAAGGTTAAGTTCAAGAACTATAATTTAACCAATTCAATACATGCTTACTCTCCAAAGGACACAACGCTTTAATATCGAAAACTTGAGCACAGAATGAAACTGAAATTCCATTAACAATGAAGGCCATAAATCAAGAACCATTCTCGCACATACATATATTAAACCAACATCACTCCTCTAGTTTTATGACATTTTAATAAATATAACAAAAAAAATAACGATCCAATAATAGTTTAAGATCGATACCACACTCAAAATGAAGAACGACACAAATAATCATAAATGGGAGAAATTAACAGAGGACACTTAATTAGGTCCTAGAGTCCAAAGCCATAATGGTGCTGAGGTTCATTGGGTTCATGTACTGGGGTGAACCAGTCAAAATCTGCCGCACAATGATCCTATTGGCCTTTTCAGATGGATGGAATGCATCCCAAAATGCATATATGTCCCTGTTTGGGCACAGGTTTGATAATGGTGTGCACAGCCCTATTCCATTGAATGGTCCTTGTCCACAACATGCTATCTTTGATGTCACAAACCCTGCTCAAATCAAATATCCATATGTTAGTCACTATTTTTCAAAAAGAAAATTGAATCCACACCTATTGTTTGATTAATTTTCTGCCGATACCGTAGACTATGGGTGGCAGGGGCGGGTGTAGCCTTTAGGTTGCAGGTTCTTTAGAACACATAACTTTCAACGAGGCGTGCAAATATGTGTAAAAATCTACGAAAATCTCACCAAATATTAAATCTTAACCTTCTACAATGAATTCAATGTTGAAAATATTAAAAGTTGAACTCTTTACATTCAAATCTTAAATCTGCCTTTGAGCTGGGTGCTAACATTCAATGATGGAGTCAGGATTTCTTACTAAAGAAAGTCAAAATATATAGAAGTATATATGTACTGTGTCAAAGGAAGTCAAACATATAGTATACATATATAAAAAAAATTAACCTATCTACATATGTAATTTTTTGGCAAAAGGGTGTCAATTGACTCCGTTTGACAGGGTAGCCCTCGGGTAACAATCATTTAGTTTTCGAGTTCTCAAACATTATCTATTAGGATGTACTATAAATAACAGAAAAATGGGAATTTGGTGTATGTTGAGATTACCATAAGCCTGAGGATTAGAGATGAAATCCATGTTCATGGTATAGGTGTTAGCAGCAATAAAGATATTAGCACCAAGTTGATTATTGAGATCAGCCACCATTTGAGTCAATTGAGGGTTGAACAAAGCGGCTGCACGTTGTAGTTCCACTGCACATACACCAGTTGGACTCCTCTGTGCTAATTCTGCTGGCACACATCCCAGTGGTCCAGTACCTGTCACTAACACTCTTCTTGATCCCAAGTCATACAGCTTCTGCAATTTTAATTTCTTGTTTTAGTAATAAGTGATAGAAAGGAAACAAAAGAAGCTAAAAAAAGAGAGAAATATGGTAACAACTTCTTTGAAAATACTACTCCCTCTATCCCATTAATGCAGTGACTTTTGTTTTTTGAGATTTAAACAATGTAAAGTTTGACCAACATCTTAATTTTTTTTTTTTTTTTTTTTTAAAATCATATGACATGAGAAGAATTGCAACTTATAGTATTCTTTGTATAGTTTTTTGATATATAAATTTTAAATTAAAAATATTAAGTTGATCTAATTCAATTTAGCTTTAAAGATTTGTCAATTGACTCATAAAAAACGAAAAGTGTCAAATATAATGGGATGGAAGGAGTGCTTAGCTTGTACTCCCTCCGGTCCTTTTTTGGTGTAGTTTAAATTTTATCATGCCCATTTTAGTAGCATCAATTAATCAGAAGGGATATTTGATTAAATAACCTTAGTATCTTTCTTATATGAGTAACTATTGACTATATGCCTTATTGAAGTAGTCGGGCACCCGGGGTAGAATTTGAAAGGAAACAGTTAATGTGTTCTAGCTTGCTTTTTTTTTTTTTTTTTTTTCTAAAAAGAAACAGTTAGCAATGACAAATTTTTCTGACCGTGGTGACAGATGATAAGGGGAGTATTATATACAGTATTTTTATTTTTGTCAGTGGCGTAAAATTAAGACGACAGAGCAAATTTGGTAGGTGATATTGGCTGGGAAATAAAGTGTTAACTATAAGCTAAAAGCCACCTTGAAATTATTTCAAAATATTACTATTGTGGAAACAATAGTACTAGTATTATTCTTGTGCCTTCATTTTAACATGTCGAAAATTTTGTCGTAGGGGACCTAAGTGTGTGGGTGGGGCATATTTTCTCTAATAAATGCACGTTTTTCAGATAGGGGTATTAATGAATATTTGGTGAAATGCTAGTCTGTCGCACCAACCAAGCATTCATCACATTATGGCTCCACTATAACTTGTCATTTGCATGCATAAATGCATAGCCACCTTTCATATATAGTACTACTGCAGGATGCGTCTGTACCACCCTGCATAACTTCATTATTCTACTATCTCTTCCTTGCAATCTTTACTAAAACACAAAAGCTTGACTAAATCAACAAAGACTTCACTTTTCAGAATTAGAGAATATGTGATAGCAAGTTAGTTACTATTTTATCAGGTTGTCAATTAATGTTTATTATAAAAATTTACCTGTAATACTTTTCTATACTCGGAGATGAGATAACGAACATAATCAGGGAGGGAAAACTGTCGAGATCTTGCAGAGAAAGGGACCAAATAGTAGTTATTAACAAAGTCATTGCCTCCAAGTGTGATGAGGACAAGGGCACTGTTCACTAGCTGTTGAGTTTGTTCTGCTCCAATTAAAGCAGTTACCCTCCTTTGATATTGTTGAAAGTACTCCAACTGTTTTCCAATTCGGATTATATTCAACTGCAAATGGTGTCATAAGATCCAATTTAATTATTAAAATGATAAACTAATTGTAAAAAATAAAATAAACTAAATAAAATAGAAAGTCTATACATACTTTTTACAGTAATATTTTTTATATTAAATGACATAGAGCTTTGAATGTACGTCTTAGCTTTAAATGTACGTCTTTGTTTTATTGCCCATGACTATTATAATATATAGTTGACGTGACCAAAATCTTTCTAGTGGTATGTGCATGCTATTCGATAATTCAAGAATTCATCATTTAAATTTTGACGAGAAATAGGAATTAAGATAATTAAAGGTACAACTTGCTTCAAACAACAGTAGTAATCTGGGGTTAGGTAGTTGAACTAGACTAATCAAACAAATCTTCTAAAATTAATTGTAGGTAATATGGAAAAAATTCCCAGGTAATTTTGAAATTTTCGAAGGAGAACATACCTACTTGTAAGAAAAGAAACGAGAAAAACAGAACAGTGATATATATAAGACAGATATTATAATGTAGTAGCTCAGCGTAGGAACATGGATGAAATATTGCACTTGGAATAAAACAAGCAACATTATATTGTAGTTTCTTCCAAAGAATTAAATAACAATAGAACGCAAGATTGAAAAATATGAGGTTAAATCTATAGGCTTTAATTGCACTTACAAACTGGATGCCCGTGTCATTAAGGATTCCAACTCCAGCAGAAGCAAAGTTTGCCCCAACAAGAAGCCTGTCTCCTGTGAGCTGTGGAGCCAAGTATGGCAATGTTGGCTCCATTCCCAATTGCTCACCTTAAAATTAAAATCAACATATTATTAGCATATTTATGATAAATAATATTAGTACTTTTTTTCTTTCATTTTATATGCCACTATTTCGAAATTATTCTGCTCGAAAAGAGATTAAGTCATTTTATATACTTAGAAATAATTTAACTTTAAATTTTTAAATACATGGTTTTATATAGCCTCATAAATGCCATTGCAACTCTAAAGTCACAAGTTTAAAATAAATGTTCTTTCTTAAACTTCATGTTGAGTCCACAAATTGAAAAGAAGAAAGTACTAAAAGGTAATATATAAAAAATAGTTTATGTTTTGTGTTCTGACAGCTCAATTATTTTAACACATCAAGTTTACTTGACCTAACATCAACAAGTAACTCTTCCTATCAAATTAACTTAATGTAGTAAACTAAAAAATAGAGTAATAACATGTGATAACGGGTCAAATAGTACCGATAGTACAATAATTCTTTACACTATCGGTGTGTATAAACTTAAACTTAGTAAAGAATGATAACTAACATACCATAACATGTTAAGTTGTATTGATAGTATAAAAAAAATTCACACGATCAAAGTATATAACTCAAATACTCAGCACAAGTGTTTAGAAAAATGAATTACTTGCTACTAACTAGAAAAAAATAATGTTCATACTTATGATATCAGGTATGTTGAGGCCATTGGAGAAGCGACCAGTGGCACGGCGAGTAGGGTAGTCAATGCCATAAGGTGGAGAATCAGCCCTTGCAGTAGTAATTAAGTAGTTGTTGTTACCATTATCCACGAGTGAATCACCAAACACAAAAAAAGCTCGAGCTTCAGCTTGAAGTGAAAAAGCAGAAAATGCAAGCACAAAAAGTACTATACGTGAAAAAGAAGAGAATGAGCAACTCATCATGTTAGTCATGAGTTTTGATAGAACAAATTCTTTTTTGTTTTTTAATTTGCTGTGAGATGCAAGAATGATAAGTATTTGGTGGCCATTATATAGTAGAAAGGGCTTGAGTAGTGAATCATGAGTGAAACCCTCAATAAATGTTATGTTCTAACTTTAGCTACTACCATTAAGTGTAAGAGAGTACGGTCAGGGGCAGAGGCAGAGGGTGCAAGGGGGTTCAGTTGAATCTCCTAATTCGTTGAAAAATTATATACTATGTAAATAGGATTTTTTTTTAATTATATATATATGTTGAATTCTCTTAGAATTGTTCTAATTTATATATGTATAAACTGTTGAATTCTCTTAGAATAAGAGTTTTTTTAATATCCTCGTATGAATTTTTGACTTCGCTACTGAATACAGTAGATGGAAATAATGAAGCCAAAAGGACCACTGCATAAGCAAAGCTGCCTAAGAGCAGTTATTTCCCTCATTCTAAAATTGAGTGGACGGCTTTTAGGTATTGTCCTTTACTCTTTAAATTCTATTTTGCCCGATTAATGAGCCAAAAAAAGTTGGAGGGATCCAGAAGGACATTTATGCAGCTTCCCTTATATTGTTCTTATTTTTGCTATTTGGCACTCCGATATCATCATCATTTTTTTTTGGAAAAGTAAGAAGTCATTATGATAAAGTATCATTCAAATTAACAAAGAAGATGGCTGCCTCATTTACAAGCAATGTTGGAAATTTATCCTTCCATGAAACACCGTTTACAAGCAAACTTCTCTAGCATTTGATTACAACCGTCAAATTTCCTGCTAATATATTCACTCCTTTTGTCTCAATTTATGCCACACTTTTTTTACTTTTCTTGAATTAAATTGGCTAATTTTTGAGGCTAAATTGAATTAGATCAATTCCATATTTTAAAATTAAAATTTAGATATTCAAAGACTGAAAATTACTATAAATTGCAATTCTTCTCATGTTAGTATGATGAAAAATACATTTTAAAATGTTGCTCAAATATACATAATTTGAATCTTGAAAAGGAAAAAGTGTTACATAAATTGGGACAAAGGGAGTAACTCGAACATCTGGGCGTAATTGACTTTAATTGATGAGTAGTTTGCTCTAGATTCATTTTATAGGATAGGATAAGATAGACCTGGAAATTATATATCTTTTCTTATTACTTCCTTTTTGCTTATGCTTTTGTTTTTCAAAAACTCATATTAGAATTCTAAATCATATGAAAATACTTTTAATGGCCTACGACAGAGATTCATCTTTTATTGATCGAGGCAAAAGGAATGAACCTGACTGAAAATCATGTTTATGTGACGATCTTGACGTATTAAGAGACAATAAACAGTTAGAGGTCCATTTTTGGCTGGTTTGCAATATTAGCTCGTGCAAGGATTTGATTTTAGGAAACTCATTTTAGAATTGACATCAAATATCAATTTTAGTCAATATCAATCACCTAATTAGGAACTCATGATCACTACAATTATTACGAGGAATCAATGTCTAGGTTAGTTGATCCCTTTAGCTAATAATTATGCTGTTGGAAGTTTCAATCTAACGCTAAAATGTGTTACATCAGCTAGACACATTAAATCCACGATAATATGGTTTCCTAAATTAAGACTCATTGTCACGAGATACGAGAATAGCCAATTGTTTAATTTGCTTTATCAACTAAGATTGATACTTTTGTTAGTGACTCGATGGTGATATAAAACATCCAAAAAGTTTTGACCATGAATGCATCTTATATGTGGAATCGGCCGCCTTTCTCATATTGCACAAGGAGTTGGTACCAATATGAGCTTTATCAGAATTTTTCTAACAGAAATTAGAGGCTATTTAATAGCTTAAACTTTCCCATGATATAAAGAAAAAAGTTGGGAGGATTCTATGAGATCCAAAAAGTTAGTTAACAAATTATTATGGATACATTCGTATAATGCTGACCTTTAAAAGTTTAACAAGGCTATACTCCCTCCGTCCCAAAACACTTGTCATATTTAGCTTTTCAAGAGTAACTTTATGAACTTTGACCAACATTTTAAAATGTATTTTTTCAGCATATGATATGAGAGAACTTGCAACTTATAGTATTTTTCGTATGGCATGTGAGTATTTAAATTTTAAAATATTAAATTAATTTAATCTAGTTTAGCTCTAAAGATAGTCAAATTGACTTTCGAGAAGCGAAATGTGAAGTATTTTGAGACGAAGCAAATACCATGTTATATGATGTCGTCTAAGGTTAGTTGAAGCTTCGGATAAGAGCTTAGGATGGTCAAGTTGTTGAAATGTGGAACCATCTATTTTAAAAGCTTAAATGGCGGAACAGAGCAAATTTTCATTTATTTAATTATGTCATAATACGTCTCCTCATATATGCAGATGGGTCATGCATATGAAAATTATTTCTGATAATGATTGAGCGTGAGAAATTTGAAGTCAGGACATCTGCTTGCTCTGACACTATATTGAAATTAATGTGTGAGCATCATCTAAATCTTAAACAGTTAGTACATTTTTGTTTATTTAATTATGTCTCAACTCAAGTTAGCGGGGAGAAATTTACAGATGATTAAAATTCATTCTAGGTTGGACTACTACATCTTCGTCAGCCGATCTCTACTTGTGAAATTATTTATGTTCTTTATGTGTCTTGTTAAAATAGTTAGATAATCATAGCTACATAATTAAGAAGTGAAATGAAGTAATTAGAAAAAGTCCATTCAATGTCTAGCTAGTTCGACAATTTGAGTTGATTCTAGCTATAATAGCATGGATTTTCGTCACTCCAATGGCATGGGCTGATCCCTTTTATTTAAATAAATAACTTAATGGAATCAATGTCCTCTAAACACGGCAAAAATTAAAAGAAAAAAATCTTTGACTTCTTCAACTAATCTAGAATAGGGATGTGAGAATTGTGAGAGCATAAACCTGGTAGAGTAGTGCTTGCAAATAAAAAGGAAGAGAAGGAAGCCAGGATTAAAGATTGGCATGAGTTCACAATTTAATGTTGTGGGGTAATATTTTCAGCTACCTGTGTGTCTCTCATAGCCCATTTCACAATTCTCTTTGGTCCCACTTTTAATATTGTCTGTTAACAACCCCACCCTGCCCACCCCCGCACCCCGGTAAAACAGGAAGAACAAAAGCACACAATGATTAGGCCATAAGAATATATATATATATATATATATATATATATATATATATATATATATATATATATAGCTTTAGCTGTAATTAACTTTCTAATATCCATTCTAAATCAGCCCGTAAGGTATTTTGTTAGCTTTGATGTAATATCTTGATCTCGGAATAAGCGCTTCGATTATGACACTCGGAGCGCGATTGTTGTTCAGAGTATATTAACCCAATGCGATCTTGCCTCATGCCCAACGATCACAGAAGTCAGCCACTTGGCCAACCAGTGCGATCACGCCTTGGGCTCCGTGATCGCAAAGCTTTAACATACATCCTTCACGGTGATCTCATTAAACACCTGCACCAATAGAAATATACAAATTTAAGTTGCTCCAATTATGTCAAGTATTCACGAGCCCCTCGTGTCCCAACCTAAACCGTGTCAACAATTCCCAAATTGTATTGTTAACTCATACAAGGTCTCAAACACACCCTCCGTTTCAATTTATATGAACTCATTTGATTTACGTAGACATTTAAGAAAAGAGGAAAGACTTTGAAACTTGTGGTTCAAAAATAAGCCTTGAAAATTTTTGTGGTGTAAATCATTCATAAAGTGAATTTGTTTCCAAATTAGGAAAGAGGTCATTCATTTTGGCACGGACTAAAAAGAAAATAGGTTCAAACAAATTGAAACAGAGGGAGTCTAATTCAAAGATTAAATACTCAAAAGTGAGGGTGAATTGTCACATTCTCCCCAACTTAAATAAGCGTTTGTCCTCGAAGGAGTCTAGAATCGCATCTGGGGACTCAAATAGGTGCAGTTATTTGTCTTGGGATGTCCTTCTCAACCTCCTAAGTAGTCTCCTCAGTTGGATGATTCTATCAAGGCATGTCACTGAAGCTATCTTTTTTGACCTTATAAGCTGTTGAACATGTATGTCCAAAATAGCCAACAGAACCTCTTCATAGGCCAAATTCTCGTTCAGTTGTACGACATCAAAGTTGATGACGTGGGAGTCATCCCGAACATACTTCTGGACATAAATACTTGAAATACCGGATGAACCATCGGCATTCTCAATGGTAAATTATGTTTGTAAGCTACCGTTTGAACCTTCACCAAAACCTCGAAAGATCCAATAAACCTCGAGCGCAACTTATCTTTTTTGGCCAATACACATCATGCCTTTCATGGGAAAACATCAAGAGTACTTGATCACCTTCCATGAACTTCAAATCACGAACTTTTCTATATTCGTAAACCTTTTGACTACTTTGAGCTGTTTTAAGCCATTATTGTCAACTTGACCTTTTCGAATGTATCTTGGACAAACACAACTAAAAATAGGTCAAAAAGCCAAGGACAAAATTGATGAAGGGAAAAACTGACGGACTTGATAATTTCAAAAAATAGTAGCTCGGAAGGGAAAAAAATTATAGACTTTCTCGGTATTCTCCGACGAACGTTTGCTGGTTAGCCAATTAAAAGAAACTAAGAATTTTCTGATAATCGGAAAAATTAAACAGAAACCGATGGAGTCCCTGTTTTTCATAAACTATAAAAAAAATCACCAAAATAAAATGTAGCAATGGGGAATTTAACCCAAGTCTATACTACGGTATTGAACAATTTTTCCTGTTCACTAATTCTCTTTGATAAAGTACTTTTGCTATTTTTATTTATACTCTTCAATTGTAGTTTTGCGCATTAAAAATCGATGACGTCTGCCAGTTCTCATAAAATAAAAAATTAGTTATAAGTTTCACGCATTTTTATGCGAATTAAACCGACAAACATCCGTCAGCTTTCAATTTTTTTTTGAGCATTTTCGCATGAAAATAACTGACGAACTTCAGTTGCATTTCTTTAAAATAATTTCATTGACTTTAGATATCGTCTGTCGGTTTTTAGCCGTTGGTTTTCTGCATGCTTTTAGTAGTGAAAATTGGACCAAACATCTTTAGCAGTGAAAACTGGACCCAACAACTTTTCAACTGGTTGAATTCAACCATCCATCTGTCATGACCCAAACCTGAGGAGGCGAGACTGACACCCGGTGCCTTACTTGGCTGAGCATACCAACTTGTAATACGTACAATCTGAACATATACAGAAACATCTAGGCCGACAAGGCCGTAGCACATGATAATCTGAATACAAGAAAGGTATGCCAACATTGAACTAAGAACAACCCAAAAGGTACATATACATAAAGGCCGACAAGGCCACCATGAGTACGGTACATCGACATCAAGGCCGGCAAGGCAATAACACATACTGTATACTTAACATCTGTCTACAAGCCTCTAAGAGTGCATCATCTGTGATATGGTTAGATAGGGCTCTGACCTACCCATCAGGTCTATATATCAACTCAACCAAAACCTCTAGACTTGGCAACTCCAGAAGACATGGAGCTTACTGATCAAAAGCTGAATAGGCATATCCGACTGCCTATCTAAACTTGCATCATGAAATACAACATCCTCGGCAAAAAAGACATCAGTACAGAAAGAATGTACCGAGTATGTAAGGCAATAGAATAACTGTAAGATGAAACTGAACTCATATGAATGCACATCAAGTGTAACCGAGTAAAAGAGATAATCTGAGGGTGTGAATACCGTCTTCTGATTCGTTTACAATGGAAAGTAGGGTATGCCCCACCACCCTTTGGAACCAAGTTATATTAGTTTCATTTTACATTTCCATCACAACTAAAGGCCACTGTGGGCACAGAACAAATAACATACCGAGTCATAAAAAGGGTCTCGTGTTTAAAAATGCCAATGTGGGCATACAACAGACAACGTACCGAGCCATAAAAGAGGTCACATGTGTAAAATAGCGTACCGAACCATAAAAGAGGTCTCGTGTGTAAAACAAACTGTAAACATAGTGGATAGCACTGAGGCTTAACACTTCTTTTTAAGGTATGGAACATTCACATTATAGGTCGTACTCTTCCGAAGGACATCATGGACATTACTCAAAATGCATTTCCTTTTAGAATGCATCAAGGACTATATATGATACGATACTTCTGCCAATCAAAACATCATGAACATATGAAACAAGGGAACATCATGAATAGATCATTTTATGACAAAACTCTTCTTTTAAACCTTTCGTTTGGAAATCGCATTAGAAGCAGATTCATTCCAAAAGAAAGAAGGGATAGTCTTAACATACCTTTGTTGTTGATACTACCAATGATGCTAAACTCGATCTTCTCTACCCGTCAATCTACAAGAAATGATAGTAATACTAGCGTCAAACTATGGGAAATACACAACAACAACATATCAAGCGGCAAGCACGTTATACGATTATCTAAACAACATTTCTCCACCCCCTTCTTCCTTTCAAAACTCAAAACAGCAACAACAATACAGATTCATGATCATTACTATAGAACCATCCTTATAACACAACAAGAACAACCTCAATTACTTTACAACAACACCAAACAGTCAATTGACAACTTTCAATCATCGTTCTGCAAGTTCTTAACAATAAAATACATATAGAACTTAAACTACAACCTACACATGAAAAAGAGGGAGAATATTACCATGGATATCAAGGACAAGTCTTTTCTAGACCTTTCTTCAACTTGAAGTAAGCTTTAATCCAACACCAACCAGGAAGAAGCAAGTTCTACTAGCACCACAATCTCCCCGAAGGGAGATTTACATTGTAATCTTGTGGATCTATACTTGGGTGATATGAGAACCCTTAAAGAGCTTTTGGAGAGCTATAGGACCAGTTTGGGATGAAAACTGAGAAATAAAAAAGCTTCCACCATTTTATAACATCTTGAAGGATCCCCACCTCCTTACTTACACAGTGGGATTACAGACTGTGAATACAGTCCGTGAATCTCCATCGTGATTGACAAAGATTTTTTCAAGGTTCTGTTTGTTTCACGGTGGGAACACCCCTATTCGACGGTCCGTGAAATAGTTTTACAGGCCGTGAAATGTCATACGATACTTCGTCAAAATGTGTTTCCTTCGACTCGTTTAACCTCTAGCCCTTATGTAAATTCCTTAACACTTGTTTTGAACCATCACTATCCTTACACAAGACGTTAACCTCTCCGGATTCGTATTGGTTTTCTTACAACATATCCTAATGTAAAAGTACGGGGTGTTACATCATCTGCGAACGCCAGTGTCTACCATATAAAACCTCATATGGTGCTATCTATCATAAAAAATAGTCAAAATCAACATAAAAATTGACCTCAGGAGGACAGTTTTCTGAAGAAACCAACCCTAGAAACCTACCTCACAGGTAGGTCGGTAAAATCTTGGTCGGTATTTGAAATCAACCTCAGAAGGCCGTAAAATACCGACTTCACATGGTCGATATAGTTTTCCCGTGAAATTTCGGTTTATTCATGCCGACCTAGAAAAATTAAAAATACTGACATCAAGTGGTCGGTAATTTCTTTTATTTTTTAATTCTTTATATACGCCGACCTCACAGGTTGGTATTTGTAAATACTTATTTATTAATTTTTACAAAT